>NC_057715.1:67526066-67633127 GCF_004010195.1 Chiloscyllium plagiosum | reverse complement strand
GATTCTCCTGTTCCTTGGATGCTGCCTGACCTGCTGCGCTTTTCCAGCAACACATTTTCAGCTCTGATCTCCAGCATCTGCATTCCTCACTTTCTCCTCGGACAGGTAGATAAGGTGGGTGAGGAGGCATATGGGATAGTTGCCTTTATTAGTCAAGGCATTGAATACAAAAGCAAGTAGGTTATGATAGAGTTGTATATAACATTAGTTAGGCCATAGTTGGAACACTGTTGCAGTTCGGTCACTATACTGTAGGAAGATTGTAACTGCATCAGTTGAGGATATTCACCAATGTTAGTCAATGGGGTAGGCCATGACCTATCCTGAGCATCAGTTAAGTAAATATAGGTGGGTTATCTGGGAATTTTGTAGTTGCAGGCAGGTGGGGCAACTCAACATTGGGGATTGGAGGCAGAAACCTGGGGTACTAAGGGATCAAGGATGATGAAGTGGTAAGTTCAATATATAAGGAGGGACTGCTAGTGCATAGATGAGATGCTTTGGGAGAGGGAGTTATAGGTGGTCACCATCACTGTAGTCTTGACAGGGGAGTGCCTGCATCATGATGGTGGGAAGGACCAAATTATAGTGAGTGGGCTCAGACAGTAAGGATGAGAGTTGGCATTGTAGTTTGGGGTGGTGGGTGGAGACATATGGTGAAGGGACATGAAGGTTTGACATGATGTCCTGGCTGAGTCTTGGACTCCTTTTGCCCAGCATGACCTTCATAGCCTTTCATGATCTCTTGATTAGTAACCAGTGAATGGAAAATAAGCAGGGACCACACTTGGAATGGGTGGAGTCAGTGTCTCCCTGATGGCCAAACATGAACACTCAACTTCTGAGCAATCAATGTTCTTCAAAGGGTGATTACATTAAACAAACTTACAGTGTGAAGATTAAAGTCATTTGCAATTATCTCATAGTACATGGGAAATGGATGCAGCATACAATGCTCTGGGAAGCAAATATTGGTCACAAGCAATGATGACCATGTCATTGCTCATTGCAGGTTACAGGTTGACATTTCTGTGAAGCAGAAGCAATCACAGGTGACATTAAAAGAGGAACCTGTGGGCTCAAAGCAGACAACTTATGCATGATCCCATCGGGAACACAAGGGTACAAAATGGATTCTCTCACCTGAACTGCAACTATAATGAAACATCCTCTTTCATGCAATGATGGCTTTTGTAAGCTTTATAGGTTTGGGAGGAATAGCGTTCATAATTTATTCTGCACTTACAATATCCTACTGTCTCTTTGTGGCATGAATAGTGTTGCATTCATTGGAATAAGGTCCAATGTCAAACTTCCAGGTAGAGGTATACCATGGCTCTCCTGGTCAGAATGCACTGCTTCCCATATATGGAGGAGTACATTAACCCACCATATGTAGATGATGCAAATGTCCACATTTCTAAGAACGTGTTCTCTTTATTTTGACCCTTACATTGGTTTATTGCAAACATGACTAATGGACCACGCCACTGCAGGGGTTATGTACTTTAAAACTAGTTTGCAACAAAGGCTCAGAGACATGGAGGAGGACAAATACACCAGGAAACCTAGGGCCAGCAGCAATCCCCAGTGCATGCTGAACAGCCTCCACATGAAAAGGTTGCAACTGAAAGTCCCTTTAAGAAGCCCTGGGGGTACAGGAGGAGCGGAGTCTTTCATCCTTGATGTCATTTCCTCCAGATCAACAGGGAGCAGCATTGATACCAACTGAGGATGTCCTGAGAGACTTGCAAATCTAGCTATGTACATTCTAAGTGACCAGTTAGACAATATCGACACTGCTATGTACATAGAGCTATTCGCATAAATTGAAAGTATTTTGATCATGATCCCAGCAATTCTTCTGGGGTCTGGCCAATGGTATTGATGTGTATTAAGACTCACTAATTAAGCCTAATTGTTTCTGGTCTGGCACATGACTAGAGAAACTCACCCATCTGTCTAAACTTGAAGGTGATGAGAGAATTGCTCACCATATTCCTCCCTGAACCTGTGATTTAAATGCATTCTGAGCAAAGGGGCAAACTTCCAAATTTTTAAAAGAAATTTTGAGGTCCCTACTGGTTCAGGAACCCGGTTGGTTTGGACCATATTAATGGTCGTCAGATATTGGTACTATCGAGGAATGATGTTAGCGAAAATTACCCACAATGAAGCCGAAATATAGAAAGCAACACTGAAATAGATCTCTGGTTACGAACACCAGAACAGCATTTAACTGAACATACTTTAAGGAAAACACGCTTCAGATCTTATGCTGAAATGTGACTCTACCTTGGCCAGCATTAGTCACGGTGTTGACAGGACTGATTATAGCCATAAAGTTGCTTATTCAGTATGATGGAACATCTCATTTTACTGTAATGTTGAAAAGTTGTCTCTCCCTTATCACTGATCATCTCTTGTTGTGTTTTGATGTATCTCATATCAAGATGAGACAAAATTGTCAGATTATTTTACTTACTAAAATGAATTGCTGAGTCTATTTCGATTGAAGGAAGAGTACAGCTTGAGCATTACACTTTGTCTTTCTGCAGTTTGTTCAGGGCTCAATATACTACAACACATTGATATTTTATAATATGCTCTATTCATTTTATGCTTGCAAAACTACTTGTGACAGTGAGAAGGCTAATATCAGTATTTTCTGTTTTCTCTTCACATACTTCAGTCATGCATGTGTAATACATATGCTATCTTATCTAAGCAAGTCATATATTTGTTGTTTTCTCATTCTCAGATTGTTTTAGGATAGGAATGTGTGGGAAGCTGGGTTTGTGCTTGGAGTAAGCAAAATACTGCCTATTAACATGTAGCTGAAGCTGATGCACAAGGGAGCAATATATACTGCAGGAGATGTCACAAAGGCAAAGGGCACTTTTTTAAAACCACTGTTCATGGATTTCTGTAGGAGAAATACATAGTATTTCATTATTAAACATTTAAAGTGACCATGAATGCGCATTTTGGAAACAGAGTAATTAAACTAACCTGGTGACTCCTGTAGAAACACATACAACTAAGATCCTTGTACATCACCCTGAATATAGCATTTTATTACCAAAGTAATTAATAGCGTCTTGAATGGTCTATGAATTGAACTTACCTCAAGGCATCAGATAATGAATGAAATGTACATGATCAAAATCACAAGGATGTTTCCTGTGTAACAGGAGAAGTAGCATCCTTACCACCAACAAATGACAGATGCTTCAAGGATCGAAAAGCAAGTATTCTTAGCTTCACGAACTCTAGCTTAATTTGGAGAAGCTTGAAAAAAGAAATTAGATATTTTGAATTTATTTTAAAATGTACTACATCAGTAATATACTACAACATTACTAATTAGGTACAGTCTGATGCACCATCAGACATGTTTGTTACAGAAAATAATTAATACGATGTTCTCCATAGATACTTATTTAAACATATCATGCTCAAATCAATCAACAACTACTATTATAGTCTAACTTAAGTTGCAACATCCCTTTTTAAAAATTCACAGCTTTGGCCATTGTTTCAACATAGCAACAAAGAATACGCTCAGAGTTTTGTCAATGTCCAAGATACTGGGAAGAAACTATCAATTGAAAATACAGTATAATTGCTCCCCAGATTGTATCTTTAAGAAAAATTAAAATATATCCACAGTTGGCCTGCCATTGTTTAATTATGTTCTTAAATGTAAAATATATGCTTTCAGAGGAGCTGTGGCCCGGTTGGTTGCACTCTCATCTGAGTTTAAATGTTGCTGGCTCAAGGCCCCTTACAGAACTTGAGCAGAGAATTCAAGATCGACACTCCATTACAGAACAGAAGAAGAATAACATCAATAACATGTGCCATCTTTTAATTGAAACATCAACCCTGGCTTTTTCTGCCCTCTCATATGGACATAAACAATACTATGGAACTGTTTTGAAGTCATCTGATTTGACCTGGTAAATAGTCAACCCTCACAGAAACAGATTATCTGGTCATCATCACATTGTCCTTCTAGGACTGGACAAAAGAGATTTGGAAGAATAATCGATTTGAAGGTACAATGTTCTGGTGTACAGCTCCTTATATCAAGAGGAAAACATGTCAGTTACTCCATACACTGTCGGACACCACTTTTATTTTAACATACAAGAAGTTTTCTGCTTTCTTGTTCCAAATAAATGAAGAAAAAAGATAATTGATTAAGATCTTATTCTAATTGACATTGCCTGCACTGAGAAAAATAAATGCACTTTAAAATGACGGGTCAGAAACAAAAGCTGAAAGGCATACATGGAGTCAAGATCAAGATTTTCTGAGTGGAAGGGAAACAGGCTTAATGTAAGAGGGACAATTGAAAATAATATAATACATAGCCAATATCAGTGCTTGTATTTATGGGAGCATGATATGTCATGGTTTACTGCTATTTATCCACAACTGGCAATATTAGATTAAATGTTAGATCAAGCCTGGGACAGAATTACAAGTGACGAAAGGGGGCTGCTCAGCAAGCAACAACATAAAGATATTGAATACCTGCTTAAAAAGTCATGTTAAATTGTATTCTGTATGGATCGTTATGTAAAATAATAATACCCTTAAATTCTGATATATGTTAAAAACACATCTGGTAACTATCTCTGTTAAGCCCAATCTAACTTCAAGTAAGGGCTACCCATACAGTTTGAGAAATATGCTTGAACTTGTCATATTAAATGCTGATATATCAAATGATCAAGGGCCAGAGTTGTCTCTGCAAAAAATAAACATGTTAAATACCCATTTTGCATTGCAATTTATGGCTCATGAACAAAATTGCACTAATAAGTTGTTTTGAAAAAAACCTTATACGAGCTTGAATTTTATTAGCAGGAATAATAACAATCTATTGTGACACACCTAAAGTCACTTAACCAGTCCAAATATTAAAAAAAAAATTATATTGCACACATTTTCTGTACTTTGTATAATGTCTGGCCACAAAACTTCCTCTAGCAATTAGCTCTGGATATACTGATATTTATGGAATGGAGAAACGTGAGTACATTTTTGGGACAACTGAGCAGTCTTCTAGTCTGCAGAGGAAGTAACAAGCATGTGATTATTTGAAAAGCGAACTTACAATTTAAGGTTCAGGTGAATGTGCAAGATGTCCAAAAGATTGCACAACTTACAAAAACGTGCCAAGATAAGACATGAATGTTACTATAAAATAGCAATATAGGGAATTTAGGCAGATTTGATATGCTTATTGCCTTAGTCATCCTCATGAAGAGATAGTCCACAAATCAAAATTTGAAACAAAGGTCTGCGCATCGGCTGCATGTAACTCACAGGGTCATACAGCTGAGAAACAGGCCCTTTCGTCCACCAAGTCTATGTCAATCAACAAACATCAAACAATACTAATCCTATTAAGCTGAACTTGTTCCATAACCTATTATGCCCAGACATTTTAAGTACTCATCCAGATGTTTCTTAAATGATGTGATAGTATCTGCCTCCATCACCCTCTCAGGCAACATATTCCAGATTTTTACAACCCTTTGGGTGAAAACATTCTTTCTCAGATCTCCTTGAAACCACTTGCTCCTCATCTAAACATGCGTCCTCTGGTCTTAGACACATCAGCCATGGAGTAGAGATTCTCATAATCTACTCTGTCTATATCTCAAACCCAGCCTGTCCAGTGTCTCCCCATAACGGAGACTTTTCATCCCAAGTAGCATCCTGGTGAATCTCCTCTGCACTGTCTTCCGTGCAAATCATATCCTTCCATTAGTATGGTGACCAAAACTCACAGAGTATTCCATCTGTGGCTTAACGCATATTTTATAAAGCTGCAACAAGATTTCCTTGCTCCAATAGTCTACATCCCAGCTAATGAAGGTAAGCATTCCATATGCATTCTTCATCAGCCTGTCTACCTGTGCTGACACCTTCAGTGATCTTTGGAATTGTATACCAAGGTCCCTTCATTCCTCAGTAATCACAAGGGATTTATCATTCATTGTATATGTCCTTTCTTTATTAGACCTCCCAGAATGCATCACCTCACACTTATTGGGATTAAATTCTATCTGCCACTGCCCTGCCCAATTTACCAGCTGATCATTATCAGATTGCATCTGAGACCATTCTCCTCACGATCAATGATCCTACCAACTTTCATATCACCTGCAAACTTACTAATTATACTTTCTAATTATTCTCATCCAAGTCATTCATGTAAATAACAATCAACTATTACTAAACCCTATGATACACAGTTGATCTCAGGCTTCCAACCTTCCACTGTCACTCTTTGTCTCCTACTTACAAGGCTGAAAAATGTGTTGCTAGAAAAGCGTAGCAGGTCAGGCAGCATCCAAGGAGCAGGAGAATCAACGTTTCAGGCATAAGCCCTGGCGGAGAGGTCAGGAAGAAGATTGCAGGTCAAGAAGGCGGTGCTGAGTCCGAGGGTTGGGACTGAGATAAGGTGGGGGGAGGAGAAATGAGGAAGCTGGAGAAATCTGTATTCATCCCTTGTGGTTAGAGGGTTCCTAGGAGGAAGATGAGGCGCTCTTCCTCCAGGAGCGTGTTGCCATGGTCTGGTGATGGAGGAGGCCTCCACACACATCATTTACTGCATCCACTGCACCCGATGTGGCCTCCTCTACATTGGGGAGACAGGCCGCTTACTTGAGGAACGTTTCAGAGAACACCTCTGGGACACCCGCACCAACCAACCCAACCGCCTGGACTGGAACAGATTAAGGGCTTTATTTAAATGCTTACGTTAATGTCCTGTATCCATGCAAGGACCTCAATGTTTTTCTGTGTGCCATAGATCACATGATCCAGTTGTTTTTTTTAACATGCTTCATATAAACTGACATTCCTTAAAGGAAGAGCTGCAGGTCTGGCATTGTCAGAAAATGTCTTTTGATTAATATCCCCGGTCCAACAAAAATATTTCAGATTTTGTGTGTTTCTTCTGGAATCACTTCCCTTTCATCACGTGTAATATTAGCCTTCAGAATCTGGTGTTTCGCTTAAGGAAAGAATCAGCTTCCAATCTTGAAAGACTTCACACAGATGCAAACATCAGCCTCTGATTCACTTCAGCATGAACCTATTTGATCCATTTCAACAAACATACAGATCAGTTTAACAATAACTTCACCTTGTGACCCAAATATCATCAGTATGCTATAGACTAGTCATAAAAGATGACATGGTAGATCAGCTGGTGTATATGAAATGGGTGGCACGGTGGCACAGTGGTTAGCACTGCTGCCTCACAGCGTCAGAGACCCGGGTTCAATTCCCGCCTCAGGCGACTGACTGTGTTGAGTTTGCACGTTCTCCCCGTGTCTGCGTGGGTTTCCTCCGGGTGCTCCGGTTTCCTCCCACAGTCCAAAGATGTGCAGGTTAGGTGAATTGGCCATACTAAATTGCCCGTAGTGTTAGGTAAGGGGTAAATGTAAGGGTATGGGTGGGTTGCGCTTCGGCGGGGCGGTGTGGACTTGTTGGGCCGAAGGGCCTGTTTCCACACTGTAAGTAATCTAATCTAATCTAATTATGTCTACCTGTTCTATTATATGAAGGAACAATACTGTTCCCAAAATCAACAAGAATGCTTGCTTTTACAACTAGTTAAAGGAGATGATTCCTTTCATAAATCCCTCTCCATCAGTTACAACTATTTTTAAAAATATTTATTATTTATAACATATAGCCATCATAAAAAATATCCTCACCTCCATCTTAAAAGGGAGAATACTTATTCTTAGGCTACATCTGCAAGTTATAGCCCTCCCTAGAAGAGGAAATATCCTCCCAGTATTCATCATACCAATTCCTCTCAGAATCTTAAATGTTTATTTCTCTCAGTCTTCTAAATTTCAATTGATATAGGCTAAACCTGTTAACCTTTCTTCAAAAGATAAGCCCTCCATCCCAGGAATGAGGTGAGTGAATCTTCTGTGAACTGTTTCTAATTGCTTCAATATACAACATTGGAAGAAGGCATACTTGGAAGGAATTTAAGGTCAATTCAAGTGAATGTAAAAGATTCCACAGCATGACTTAGGAGCTATGAAGACAGCAAGCAAAAGAGAGAAAGATATATATATATATAGAGAGAGAGAGAGAGAGAGAGAGGTGGGGGGGGGGGGAATGAAAGAATAGTAACTATGCAGGATCGACAGCGAGACCGTGACAATGGCAATGCAAGGATAAAAGAGGGTGACAGAGTAGGATTGAGAGTGAGAATGCAGTGAGACCAGTGGGAGGAGGAAAGAGCTGTGACAGAGCAGGATCGAGAGTGACAGCACAGTGCAACTAGAAGGGGAATGAAAAGCTATGGGAGTAAGGAGCATGGTCAAAGACTGAGTGAGTATAGCTGGGAAATTGGTTCAAAGTGAGAATGTGGTGGATAGATAAGGCTTTAGTGAAGTTTACTGCAGGAAACAAAGTCTCCAGAGTGAGAAGTGAGTGGCAGAGGATAAAAGGCAAAATCGAGTGGCCTACCTGCAGTGAGGCCAGTGATGGAGTGATGCCCCAAATTACAACATGACACAAGTGCAGGGCAAGCAGCTAACAGATGAGAAGGATTGATGACTCTTTCTAGTCTTTAAAGTAAATGGAAAGTCTTTCATTTATGTTTAACTTTCTAGTCCTTTTCTTGCCTCTTTTTATTCTCAAAAATAGCTAGTTAGTACAAGATTGCTGGGTGAGTTTAGATGAAGAATCATTAGCCAGAAATAAACTATTTCTCTCCACTATAGCTCCCTCACCTTCTAAGCATTTTCAGAAGTTTCAGATTTTATTTGCAGGATCCATAGGATTTGTTCTTTTGCCAAACAGACAAAAATGTTGCATCCAATCTCATATGTGTAAAGGCTTTACACACACTTCTCTCTAACTTGAAGTTGATGGTATCTAGGAACAACACTTGTTCAGAGATATTAATAACTTCACTGAATTCATTTGATGGTTTAGTACATGTGCAGCTGTCCCATTGACACAAGAACTGATTTGAAACAGGATCACACTTCTTTGTTATGCTCCTCTGTGTAACTTCCTGAAACTAATTGTAAAGGTCCTCAGAGGTCTAAAGTATTAAAACAGGATGGTGCAACAGATCCATTACTATTAAAAGCATGCACTAGGACCCAGGAGAGAAGCAGACAAGACAAGTCAGGTAAGGAAAGAATTTTCCATTAAAGAAGGAGTACCACAAAACTGTAGACTTGTGAATCTGATGTCAGTGTTGGGTAGGTTGTTGGAGGGGATTCTGAGAGACAGAATTTGAATGTATTTGGAGAGGAGAGGACTGATTAGGGATAGATAACATGGCTTTGTTTGTGGGAAATCATGTCTCACAAACTTGACTGGGTTTTTTGAGGATGTGACCAAGAAGATAGATGAAGGTAGAATGGCTGACATCGTCTACATGGACTTCAGCAAGGCTTTTGACGAGGTTTTGATTGATAGACTGGTAGGTAAAGTGAGATCACATGGGATCAAGGGAAAGCTAGCTGATTGGATTGGATACAAAATTGGCTTGATAGTAGGAGGCAGAGGTGGTGGAGGATTGTTATTTGGACTGGAGGCCTGTGACCAGCTGTATTCCACAGGGGATAGGCTGGCCACCAATATCCATTACAAACTCACCGATTCACACAGTTACCTCGGCTATACATCCTCACACCCTGTTTCCTGCAAAGACTCTATTCCATTCTCCTAGTTCCTCCATCTCCCATTGTATTTATGCTGATAATGGAGGAGAAAATGAGGACTCCTCATTCCTGATGAAGGCATATGCCTGAAGCATCGATTCTCCTGCTCCTTAGATGTTGCCTGACCGGCTGTGCTTTTCCAGCACCACACTCTCATTTACTCTGATGACGCCAACTTCAACAATGGAGCCTCTAAAAAGTCCACTTTCTAATCAAATAAGGATTCCCCAGCACCATGGTTGACAGGGCCCTCAGCCGAGCCTGATCCACCTCCTGTAGTTCACCCCTCACTCTCTCCCTTCCCTCTCCACAATAGTGATAGGCTCTTCTTTGTCTTCATCTACCATCCCACAAGGATCCACATCTAAAGGATCACTAGTCGCCTTTTCCACCACCTTCAGTATGATGCCACCAGCAGCTGAAAATGTGTTGCTGGAACAGCGCAGCAGGCCAGGCAGCATCCAGGGGACAGGAGAATCGACGTTTTGGGCATAAGCATGCCAGCAGACACACATGCCCCACCTCCCTTGTCAGCCTTCCACAAGGCCCATTGCCTCCAGGACACCCTGGTCCACTCCCCCTACACTCTCAACACATCCCCACAGCCCATGGCACCTTTTCCTGCAATCGCCGAAGTTAATTCCTCCTTGCTCAGTGACCAAGGGCAAAACTTACCTTCCAGGTGACACAGTGATTTACCTGCACTTCACACAATCTAGTTTACTGCATTCACTGCTCAGAATGTGGTCTCTCCTACATTCGGGAATCAAAGCACAGACTGGGTTGCCACTTTGCAAAATACCTATGATCTACCCATAAAAAAGACCCTGAGCTTCCAGTTACCTGCCACTTCAACACACCACCCTGTACCCTGGCCGACATCTACAGTGCTCCAGAGAAGCTCAGCGCAAGCTGGAAGAACAACATCGCAGTTTCCACTTGGGAACTCTATACCCTTCTGGACTCGATATCGAATTCAACAATTTTGGGATTTGAGGCATCTTCTTCCATGTTCTTACCCCAACTCCCACACACCAGGACGTGTTATCACATGTCAT
Organism: Chiloscyllium plagiosum; assembly: GCF_004010195.1. Taxonomy (NCBI): domain Eukaryota; kingdom Metazoa; phylum Chordata; class Chondrichthyes; order Orectolobiformes; family Hemiscylliidae; genus Chiloscyllium; species Chiloscyllium plagiosum. Next base: position 67,622,338 of record NC_057715.1, on the reverse strand, counting down.
CACACATAGCCCATTGTTAACTACTAATAATTCCCATTAGCAGCTATTCATTCTCCTAGGCTGACCGTTACCCATTCCTTTTCCGTCCAACTGTTCTCTCTTTGGGCTTTATTCTCACCTATCATTTACTCCTTACCCCCTCTGCCCCACCCTATTTTCTGCATAAAAAAGCAACTTTTCTTGAGCTACCATCAGTTCTGAAGAAGGGTCATTGGACCCGAAATGTTAACTCAATTTCTCTCGATAGAGTCAGTCCTGCTGAGATTTTCAAGAAATTTCTGTTTTCATCTCTCTTGTGTAGGTCCTGGTATCTGGTAATAGAAGAAACCTTGGATCAGATGATCTTACCTTTTATGCTGGTCACAGGAGGTGTATAGTTCACCTGGAGCTCCACAGCAACAAAGAAAGCCTTTTCACGCAAAGCACAACTCTTCCATCCTATGATATTCCTGCTCAGCATGCATTATAGACAGAAAATCAGAAAACACTCTGGTTTCTAGGAGACCAGTCAATTTCAGTTGTCTTCACATAATTAAGGCCACAATTAAAACTTTACTTTTAGTGCAAACATACTAAAACATTTTTTCCCAAAATTTCTTTATCAAAATATTTATTATTCAACAAGTTTAATTTTTTATTCAATGTCTAACCATAAATTAATAATTCCTGCTGACTATGTTTCCTTCACTGACAATTTTAAATGACTTCCCGTTGGTTGCGTTATCACTCAAACTTCACAAAAACCTGTCTCAATAAACCCACATTTTTGAGTCAAACTGTCAGGGCAGGCAGGGACAAAGCAGGGACAAGGTAGGGCTGATAAATTAAACTGCATTTATTTCAATGCAAGAGGCCTAACAGGGAAGGCAGATTAACTCAGGGCATGTTAGGAACATGGGACTGGGATATCATAACAATAACAGAAATGTGGACAGGACTGGCAGCTTAATATTCCAGGATACAAATGCTACAGCAAGGACAGAAAGCAAGATTAGAGAGGAGGGGGAGTGGCATTTTTGATAAGGGATAGCATTACAGCTGTACTGAGGGAGGATATTCCTGGAAATACATCCAGGGAAGTTATTTGTGTGGAACTGAGAAATAAGAAAGGGATGATCACCTTACGGGGATTGTATTATAGACCCCTAATAGTCAGAGGGAAATTGAGAAACAAATTTGTAAGGAGATCTCAGTTATCTGTAAGACTAATAGGGTGGTTATGGTAGGGAATTTTAACTTTCCAAACACAGACTGGGATTGCCATAATGATAAAGGCTTAGATGGAGAGGAATTTGTTAAATGTGTACAAGAAAATTTTCTGATTCAGAATGTGGATGTACCTACAAAAGAAGATGCAAAGCTTGACCTACTCTTTGGAAATAAAGCAGGGCAGGTGACGGAGATGTCAGTGGGGGAGCACTTTGGGACCAGCGACCATAATTCTATTAAAATAGTGATGGAAAAAGGATAGACCAGATCTAAAAGCTGAAGTTCTAAATTGGAGGAAGGCTAATTTTGACGGTATTAGGCAAGAACTTTCGAAAGCTGATTGGTGGCAGATGTTCGCAGGTAAAGGGACCGCTGGAAAATGGAAAGCCTTCAGAAATGAGATAATGAGAATCCAGAGAAAGTATATTCCTGTTAGGGTGAAAGAAAAGGCTGGTAGGTGTAAGGAATGCTGGATAACTAAAGAAATTGAGGGTTTGGTTCAGGAAAAGAAGGAAATATATGTCAGGTATAGACAGGATAGATCGAGTGAATCCTTAGAAGAGTATAAAGGCTGTAGGAGTATACTTAAGAGGGAATTCAGGAGGGCAAAAAGGGAACATGAGATAGCTTTGGCAAATAGGGTTAAGGAGAATCCAAAGGGTTTTTACAAATACATTAAGGACAAAAGGGTAACTAGGGAGAGAATAGGGCCCCTCAAAGATCAGCAAGACAGCCTTTGTGTGGAACAACAGGAGATGGGGGAGATACTATCCATGTTTACTATGGAAAAGGACATGGAAGGTATAGAATGTAGGGAAATAAATGGTGACATCTTGAAAAATGTCCATATTACAGAGGAGGAAGTGCTGGATGTCTTGAAACACATAAAAGTAGATAAATCCCCAAGACCTGATCAGGTGTACCCTAGAACTCTGTGGGAAGTTAGGGAAGTGGTTGCTGGGCCACTTGTTGAGATATTTGTATCAACGATAGTCACAGGTGAGGTGCTGAAAGACTAGAGTTTGGTTAACATGGTGCCACTGTTTAAGAAGGGTGGTAAGGACAAGCCAGGGAATGACAGACCCCAGTGAGCCTGATGTTGGTGGTAGGCACATTGTTGGAGGGAATGCTGAGGAACAGGACGTACATATATTTGGAAAGGCAAGGACTGATTAGGGATAGTCAATATGGCTTTGTGCATGGGAAATCATGTCTCACAAACTTGATTGAATACTTGAAGAAGTAACAAAGAAGATTGATGAGAGTGGAGTGGTAGACATGATCTATATGGACTTCAGTAAGGCATTTGACCAGATTCCCCTTGGGAGCCTGGTTTGCAAGGTTAGATTTCATGGAATACAAGGTGAATTAGCCATTTGGATATAGAACTGCCTCAAAGATAGAAGACACAGGGTATTCTACCTTTCTAACAGCACTATCCACCTGGATGGCAACTTTCAGTCTCATGGACTCCAAGACACCAACCCTGGTGGTGGAGGGTTGTTTTTCAGACTGGAGGCCTGAGGCCAGTGGAGTGCCACAAGGATCAGTGCTGTTGTCCACTACTTTTCAGTCATTTATATCAATGATTTGGATGTGGACATAAGAGGTATTGTTTGTAAGTTTGCAGATGACACCAAAATTGGAGGTGTAGTGGACAGCAAAGAAGGTTATCTCAGGTTGCAACAGGATCTTGATCAGATGGGCCAATGGGTTGAGAAGTGGCAAATGGAGTTTAATTTAGATATTTTGCATTTTGGGAAAGGAAATCTTAGCAGGACTTATACACTTAATGGTAATGTCCTAGAGAGTGTTGTTGAATAAAGAGACCTGGAATGCAGGTTCATAGCTCCTTGAAAGTGGAGTCGCCTGGGGTGGAGGAGTCCAGAACTAGATGGCATAGGTTTAACGTGACAGGGGAAAGATATAAAAGGAACCTAAGGGGCAACATTTTCATGCAGAAAGTGTTATGTGTATGGAATGAGCTGCAAAAGGAAGTGGTGCAGGCTAATACAATTGCAATATTTAAAAAGCATCTGGAGGGGGTATATGAATAGGAAGGGTATGGAGGGCGAAGGGCTGGGTTCTAGCAGGTGGAACCAGATTGGGTTGGGATATCTGGCTGGCATGGAGGTGTTGGGCTGTAGGGTCTGTTTCCGTGTTGTACATATTTAGACTCTATGACTCTAATTCAGAGCACAGAAAAATTTATATTTCAAATCCTTATCACGTTTTTAATTAGAGATTATTTAGAGGCCACTTCCTATGAAAGCTTATTGCCCTGACATTTGTACTGGGAGTCCTTGAGGTAATATTATGAAAACACTAACACAGCAATATAGTGAAATTGGAGATATTGTATGTACAAAGTGATGGATTGTCAAAAGAAATTGTGCTCTTTCTATGCAAAATATGGTGGATGATATATCTCACACTCATCTATAACACATAGAGTCAAAACTTTCCAAAAGTTTCCTTATGGTGCACTAAAATATATTCAATATTAAATATCCCAATATCTGTTATACTAAATGCATTCTTCCATGTGTTCAATTAGTTGAGGGCCATTAAAACAATCACAGAAAGAATGTATAAGAGGAAATTGTAACATTTGCAACAGGGTCAGCCAAATGGACCTCATGGAATATAAATTAGAACATAGGACATAGAACAATACAGCACAGAACAGGCCCTTTGGCCCTCAATGTTGCGCCGACCTGTGAGCTATTCTCAACTCGTCCCTCTACACTATCCCAAAATCAACCATGTGCTTATCTAAGGATTGTTTAAATCTCCCTAATGTGGCTGAGTTGACTACATTAGCAGGTCGGGCATTCCACACCCTTACCACTCTGCATAAAGAACCTGCCTCTGACATCTGTCTTAAATCTATCACCCCTCAATTTGTAGTTATGCCCTCTCGTACAAGCTGACGTCATCATCCTAGGAAAAAGTATTTCACTGTCTACCCTATCTAATCCTCTAATCATCTTGTATGTCTCTATCAAATCCCCCTTAGCCTTCTTCTTTCCAATGAGAAAAGACCCAACCTTCTCAGCCTTTCCTCATAAGACCTTCACTCCAGACCAGGCAACATCTTGGTAAATCTCCTCTGCATCTTTTTCAATGATTCCACATCCTTCGTGTAATGGGGCGACCAGGACTGTACACAATATTCCAAGTGCGGCCGCACCAGCTTTTGTATAGTTGCAGCATTTATTGCGGTTCCGGAACTCAATCCCTCTACCAATGAAACCTAACACATTGTATGCCTTCTTAACAGCACTATCCACCTTGATGGCAACTTTCAGGGATCTATGCACATGGACTCCAAGATCCCTTTGCACATCCACACTACCAAGAATCTTTCCATTGACCCAGTGCTCTGCCTTCCTGTTATTCTTCCCAAAGTGTTTCACCTCACATTTAGCTGCATTGAACTCCATTAGCCACCTCTCAGCCCAATTCTATAGTTTATCTAAGTCCCCCTGCAACCTGTAACATTCTTCCAAACTGTCCACTACTCCACCAACTTTAGTGTCGTCTGCAAATTTACTAATCCGTCCACCTATGCCTGCGTCTAAGTCATTTATAAAAATGACAAACAGCAGTGGTCCCAAAACAGATCCTTATGGCACACCACTATTAACTGGACTCCAGACTGAATATTTTCCATCAACCACCACTCGCTGTCTTCTTTCAGAAAGCCAGTTTCTAATCCAAACTGCTAAATCACCCTCAATTCCATGCCTCTGCATTTTCTCCATCAGCCTACCATGTGGATCCTTACCAAAGGCTTTACTGAAGTCCATGTATACCACGTCAACTGCTCTACCGTCATCTGACATGCTTGGTCAGAGCTGTTAATTTGTCCAAACACGGAGCCCTGGCTGACAGATATAAACAGGAGTGTTCACACAGCATTGCCTTTTGTGAAGGGCACTGCTTGTCACAGGCCACTCGGGTGTTTTCCTTTCTTCCTGGTGGTGGAAATTGAATAAAGATTCGTACACCTTGTGTCTCTCACTGTGTCTCACACCTGCACACACACACCATGGGTGCTGGGGAAAAAATAAGCACTACCGCAGTTAGGCGGTAGTGTGGGGGTTTAAAAAAATAAAATAAACAGGAGTGTCAGACATCGTGTTCACTCTGAGAGCTGACTCTGAGGAAACTGGACTAGTGTCAAGGACTCTCACTGTGTAAATAAAGGGTGACTTGATGACAGGATACTGGCCACTGTGGAGTTATTTCAGAAATATTTATTGATTGACTTTGAAGACCTAATCTTGATTTGAACTTGAAATTAGTTAGCATTTGTAGCAGGTTGGGAGGAGATGACATGAATGAGAACAAAGTAGTTGACAAACTACGTAGCATAACCCTAAGGAGATTTTAATTCCCAGTATTCACCTGCATCAGCTGCTTCCACTTCCCAAACAAACCCAACTGGATGAGATAATTGTTTAGTAGAGAGGTGCAGGATATTAAGCCCCAGGAAGCCACAGTTTCTCCCTAACATATACCTCCAATTAATATGCAGTTGGAAAGAGTCCTAATGACAGCATCCAAAGCAAATCTTCGTGTTTAAAGACTCCATAGCCTTGAGTGGTTGCTCCTTTCAACTTCTCAGAGAAGTAGGTTAATAATGCAGTCAAAAAATGTGATAGCAGTCGCATCGGTGCAGTTACATTGTCTATTTTAACGGCCATCCATTTTCTGTCAGGTTAGAATATCAAAATCATCCTTTAAGAAGTTTTTTTTAAAAATTGGCATGTAGTTACAAAAGTAGGTAAAAACAAGGACTGCAGATACTGGAAACCAGAGTCTAGATTAGAGTGGTGCTGGAAAAGCACAGCAGGTCAGGCAGCATCCGAGGAGCAGGAAAATCGACGTTTAAGCTATTTAAAATATAAAAAGCTTGATTTCTTTCTTAGAATAGCCCTTTCCCGAGCTTTTAAAATTGGAATCCTGAAATGGTCTCCTGCAATATTAGCATATGAAACTTCAGTAATATACTTTCTTTTGAAATACAAGGTTCTAAATGGTTAATTAATTAAAATTGTGGGTATAATAGGCCCAATCTAACCATTTCAAATCCCATCCACTTCTGATCATATATCCATGGCTTTGCTAAGGCTATATTTTTTCATCTTTGTATCATCGCAAAACTTCTACCCTGCCTCAGCTCTTCCACTGCTCAAAACCACAACCGTGCCTTTCAACTTGAGTATGCAATGCACTCCTGGCCAACCTTCCTTATTCTTTCCCTGTAAATATAAATTCATCCAAAACTTTGACACCTGTATCTTCATTTGTGCAAATTCTGTACAACTTTCAATCCTATGCTCATAGGCTTCCCACTGAACAATACCCTGTTTTAGAATTGTCATCCTTGATTTCAAATTATTTGAATTTCTCCATAGTTTCACCCATCCCTATGTCTACAATCTCCTCCAAACCTGCAATCCCTTGAGATAATGTTTTCCACTGATTTTGGAAATCCCTGATTTTAAACACCCTGGCTTTTGTGGCCATTCCTTCAGCTGCCATGGCCCTAACTCCCTCAAGTACTCTGCACTCTAGCTCTCTTCCACTGAGCATTTACTTAGCTACCCTATGTGGCTTTGTCTCATAGTTTGTTGGGTAGAATGCCTGTGAAACATTTTGAGATATTTATAATTTATATCTTGCCACATTAAAGGTGTTTTGATTACATTACAGTGTGGAAACAGGCCCTTCGGCCCAACAAGTCCACACCGACCCGCCGAAGCGCAACCCACCCATGCCCCTACATTTACCCCTTACCTAACACTACAGGCAATTTAGCATGGCCAATTCACCTGACCTGCACATCTTTGGACAGTGGGAGGAAACCGGGGGAGAACGTGCAAACTCCACACAGTCAGTCGCCTGAGGCGGGAACTGAACCTGGGTCTCAGGCGCTGTGAGGCAGCAGTGCTAACCACTATGCCACCGTGCCACCGTGTTGTATAAATGCACAGTGTTGTTATGGTTCAAATTGTCAACAGTGTTTTCCCCCAATACTTCTAATACTGCAATTGACAGCAAAAGATAATTCAACCAAATGAACGTTACATCCCAGAAAATTTTCAATTTAAGCATAGTGGACACTTGATTATCACAATTACTAAATAAAACAGTTATAAAGTTTTAAAATGCTGTTGTGATTGGAGCTTAGAAACTCATGCAGAGATTTGGGTTTGATCTATTAGTTTCTCTGCACATATGTCTAAAAGCTTTCTAAAAGTTTAAAATATATTGGCCTTAATGATTCACGAAAATCTGTTAACTATTAATTTGTCATACTAAGCACATGAGTCTGTTTAATGGGATGAGGGCATCAGCAGTTCAACTATTTTATGTTGCAATTTAAGGGGAGATGGACAGGAACAAAATCAGTGGAAAAGAAGTAATGCCTAAGAAGACATAGGGCATGAGGAAGGCAGGGCAAGCTGATGAGAAAGTCTGCCACAGTTCTCTGGTCCTGGAGCACAGTTGTCTTAGAAAATTTTCAGTCCTCTATCCCTCACTTCCTTCATTACCTTTACTCTACTCCATGGTCTTTCATGCTCCCATGCTAACTCATATTGCACAGTTGCTCTGCCCCCCCCGCATGGTCCTTCATATCCCAATGTTAATTCAATATCAACTTACCTGGTAGACCATAGTGAGCCATGTAAAGATAAAAGAAACAAATTAAAAACCCAATATGTACAGACTTGGTAGTGAAATAATCTATCATTCATGATAGGATTAAAAATCTTAAATCTTCTCAAGTCTTTAATTTCTCATATAAAAATCAGGCCTTTGTTAAAAACCCTAATACTTGTGATAGCATTTTTAAGATGTCATCAAACTGAGAACTCAGAAACCCCTGCTGAGATATTTGAGTTTTTGTTTGAAACTCAGCCAAGCATTCAAAATTAATTGGGGAAATGTCAACAAGGAGTTCTACTGAAACTGCTCAGACAGATGCTCTACTGGCTGACTTGTGAATCAAAGCAGTCCAGTAGGGACCTTTATTTAATACTCACTAATATCTACAATGATTTACTGTTTAAAGTGTAGAGGGTTTAAAAGTATTTCTCATCATGACAGTTATGCAGACCTTATCTGTCCTACAAGGGCATTTAAATTTATTCCATCAAACAATGACCCAAATGTTGTAGATGAAGGTCCTGCAACAGTCAAAATGGGGTTTGTTTGTAGTCATCACCAAGTTCAAATGAGTTTAAATTTCCCTCATACATGAATCATCTGCCTTTACCTGAGCAGCAAAATTAGGGATCTGTGGAAAATGGGGGCAGAACTTCAATTCCAAGAAGCAACCACATTTTTAAAGGTGGGCAAAGTCTTCCCAAAAATTCCAATCTTAAATCTGGAAGGCAGAGTTAAAAGAGCAAGTAAAAATCAAAATGGTTTCAACACAAGAGTGAAGTAATTATGTTAAGACTTGGAAACTCTAATTGAGACTTGAGTCAGGCAGATCTTTGGCTAATTTAGAAAAGGGTAGAATGTCAAAGGTCATTAAAAATATAAGGCTACAAATTAAAAGGAAAATTACCTTCCTATGTATTCTTGTGGAATTTGATTTATCTATGATATGACAAAATATCAGCAATGCTAAAACCTCCCATTATTATTAATTAAATAATATTTTGGTTCTGTGAAGCCTTGGCCAGACCTTCTTTACATTCCGTTTTAGGCCTATAACCTTACCTCATATAAATTAGCCTTAGTGGGTTCCTGATGAAGGGCTTATGCCTGAAATGTCGATTCTTCTGCTCCTCAGACACTGCCTCACCTGCTGTGCTTTTCCAGCGCCACACTCTCGACTTAGTGAATTACAGAGCAGTTTCACCAAAATTGTACAAATGCTGAGGACAGGTAGAATAAACATGATTTAATTTGTATAGTAAGTTCTGGAGACTGAGGTGGATAGCAATTTCTCTGAATGATCAGATGATAAAAGAAATTGACTGAGCAGATACAGAGAAACTGTTTCCTCTTGTGAGATATATTCAAAGCAAGGGTGTGGAATCTTAAAAAAGAGCTAGGCAGTTTTATATTGAAGTCAAGGAAGCACTTTTTATTACAAAGTGGATCTCTCGAACACTCTCCTCAAGAACCTTTAGATGCTGGATGAATTAAAATATTCAATAACGTAATTTTAGTGAGGGCAGGATATTAAGGAATAAATGGAGCAAAAGGGCAGAAATGAAGCTCAGGCCTGATTAGATGCTGAAACAGGCACTCAGAGTGGAATGGCCTACTTTCGTTCCTGAGTTTATGTAGACTCACTGGTATTGAAAAGCCAAAAATTCTAAGATAAAGCTCTGCAGTACTAGAGTCTGAATATTTAATAATTTTAGTTGGAAGCTTAAACCAGGAAAATCCATTACTTGATTTCAAGGTCTCAATATTTTCAATGAAAATAATATTAATAGATACTGGACATTAAGTTCCCCAGTAATCATTTGCACATTATTTCAAATAATTCTGCAACAATTACGTCACAATTACTAATCCTCTTATGTGAATACCATCATGTATCAATGACCTACAGCACACTAACATTGCTCCCTCTAATAGCAGCTGCTGCAGCACAAAACTGAACAAAAACAAGATACTTTAACCCTTTTAACCACCAGTCCCTATTAATCCGCCGAACTCCACCACTACACCCATACCCGACATCTCCAATTACACACACAAAAGTATACCGTAAATACTAAACAAAATCAACATAATTACAATTACAATCAAATCTTAGGGTTAACATGATGATAATAAAATCTTGGAGCTTTGGTCTTCATGGTTTATGATATCACCTGAACCCTTCAATTAGATTACTGCTTTATAATCATTTCCAGGTATCCATTATATCTGAAACAAAGTTTAGCTTTGGAACAGTTTGAAAAATGCCTGGAACCAGATTTGCTGAAATATGTGACCTTGACATCTGACCCAAATCTTTGACCAACCATGCCCAAACTTTAATGGGTTCAAGAGCTCTGTGTTGAGTGATTGGCCTGTAATTACAGGCTTTGACTCGAAAAGTTGTTTTGTAAATATGCAAGCATGCATTACTCCACAAAAACCCTTTGGGTACTGAATAACCTTTGTGAATGTAAAATACTCATGCTCTCTTTGCCATGCTTCTCTTTCAATTCTAAGTTTAAAATATTATGTTGATTTAGAAAAATGCATGGGCTATCAACACCTTGTTTAATAATCATTTTGGTTTTATTTTATTTTTAATGTAAAAATCCAATTACTGTCCTCAGAAGTATTGTATTAGATTGTTTGCAGTTCTGTGTAGGCATGATTTTTAATAAAGATGTAGATTTAGCATCACTTTGATGTCTGACTAACAAAAGAGACTCTGTTTTACTCTGTACATCGAGGCTGCTCTCAAAGTAATTTGAATTCTACATATGTTATGTAATATATATGTGCAGTAAAGTTAGTAATTCTGCAGATGTTCTGGAAAAATAATCCCTTAATACCTTGAGCCATGCACAATAGCAGTTATATACCTACCTGATAATGCTTTAAATCACCTGTAATTTATATGTTTTAATAGTATATTAGACTCTAACCAACTTGAAGACAATTGTTTCCATTCATGTAAGTATGCATGCAATGATGTCTTAAACATTTAAATTTCATTGCTATATTGCATTTACATATATAACATGGATTAAGAAATGTAAACAAATTAGTTACTAGCAATTCTAAAAGTATTTATGACTTAATTTTTTTAAAAAATTGAAATGTGTTATTGTGTCTTAAAGTGTTGCATGATGATTGTGTAATTTTCCAATCTTCTTCATATTCTATCTAAAATTTCAGTGCTAATGACAGAAATATTAAAGTGGTAATGATCATTGTTGCTTGACAATCTTGTAAATGGTGACCTGTTTAAAAATGAACCAGGATATATATTTTCTAATTAACACATTCAGAGATGTTCTTATGCCATAGAGCAGATGGGGACCTCAACCCAGGCATCCTACATCAGAGATAGGGACAGTATCACAACAGCACAGAGCTGTTAATAAACCAGGGTATACTTTATAGATATATTTAAGGGCTGATGTTCCCCAATAAGGGCAGTTATTTAGGAAGGGGAAACAGCAGACTAAAATTTATATTTAACTATGAAGTTTAAATAAGCAATTATGGAAAGCTGCTGCTTCCTACTTTGATATGTGAATGGATTATTGAGTTATAGCTTATAAAACAAAAGGAAAACATGCAAATGTAATATTAATAATCATTATGAAAGGATCAAATATTACAGTAGCTATGGCTTTGGCAACATGGGGTTGGATTTTCTAAGGAACGCCAATCATACTCAGATTGCCATGTCAATCCTTTTTGTATTATGAAAACATTCTATATTTCTGACAGGAAATTCTGACCATAGCTCCAACAGAAATGCAGAGGTGTTTTAAATCTGACAGGTCGATCACAGTGCATTCAGTATCACAGACAGCCACTTCGACATCTCTTGTGAAAAGGAAAGCATGTAAGGTAAATGAGAGGTTAGGGTGGCAGGAGGGTACAGTGACAGTGGTGCCAGGTGGGTAGCTAGTAGGTACCAGGATTACAGGTAGGTAATTTGCTAGGGCACAGGGTTGGAAGGAGGAGAATTAAATGAAAGGTGTTTAGGGCAGTTCTGGGTTAGCTGGAGGCTGGGTGGTGTCAGATCCATTGGTCAGGTTATCATGAGACAGAATGAAGGGTTCTATTGGTGGGCGGGAGTTGTTGGGTTCTAGAGGAATGTGGTTTGACAGCTGTGATGGCAGGGAGAGGTAGTGTCAGAACTGGTTGTGGGGGCATTGATGGGGGGGGGTGGATGTCTCATCCTGGACAAAGAGTGGTGTCGGGTGCCTTGGGGAAGAGTGGTGTTGCGTCCAGGGCTGAGAGTGGCTGTTGGTTACTAGTGGGTGGTAGCTACATCCAGGGGAATCAGGGAGTATTGGTTCACAGTCTGGGAGGTGTAAGAGGTCTGGATGGGGTGTATTTGAGGGAATTTGTGGGAGGTTTGAGAGTCAGTTACATATTAGGATTTAGACTAGGTTTTTAATAGCCTAACCTTTCCCAAGCACCTATTTATTTAACAGCAGCTAAACCCTCCTAATTCTGCAAGTTAATTGGAAAGTTTCAGTGTTCCAAATATGGGGGACTTGTTGCTCAGAATTTTCAATTTAACATGCAATTCCCTCAGAGTTTGCTACATCAGAGATTGCATATGATTCCAGTTTACAGCTCCAATTTGCAGCTGCAAAAATCTACTGCCTGGCCATCAAAATCTCCGGACAATGAATTATGGTATTGTGGAAGCAGTTCAAGAGCTTATAATATTGCATGAACTAATATAATGCAAAGCATGAAGTGATAATTTGAGTTTGTATTTTTTTAAGATCATTGTCTTCACCAAGCAATTGACACAAACCTCTCTGTCAAAGTAATAGCAAAGCTAATAATAGTCACTGCTATTTATTTGCAGGTGGCACAGTAACTTCAGGAAAGGGCAGATGTGCAATTAAATGAGAAAGTCAAAATGTTTTGTTGGAGATCTGCAGTTAGCTTGACGAAAAAGACATCTCACTGTCTTACTTTCCATTTTATACATTGAGCAGATAAAGTTCTTTTAAATACAGTATATCGTGGATTTGAAATAATCTCTCCACACTAAATTCAATGAAATCAGTCAAATCAAATTACCTTTCCAGAAGTCAGATGTTTTAGTTATTGCCAGTAAACCTCTTTGGCATTAAAAGCTATTGCAAGTTATGAACTCTTTTTTTCAACCATGTTACAGATTTAGTTTTGAAATTTTTTCTTTATGTTGCGTTTTTGTCTTTCTCATGATTGTTCACTAATGCTTGAATCAGAGGTGGTATAGGTGGACATTATTTACCCAGTTTATTCACACCCCAACTAGAGTTGCAGCACATGATTTCCATCTTGCACTGACAACAACCTGCAGAACAAAGCTTTGTTAGCATCCATGATGCAAAGTTTATCATTGAGAAAGGATGCTGCACAGGAATAAGACTACTCTCTTTAGAAGGGAAGCTAATCTACTTACCATTTGCTACAAACCAGTTCTGGGACTCAATTGACAAAAACTAGCTATTGATCATTCCCCCAACCTTTGGCCAGTGGTGATATAGCTGCTATCCTCAAGAAAAGTGAATAGAGAAATAATAAATTCTTCATTAAAGTAACAAAATAATGAGCTCCTGAGAATAAAATTGTTTTTAATCACTAATAAAAATGTTTCAACTATAGATCTTTGAAACAATCAAATAGAATCACATTAATTTTTCTAGCGTTAGCTTGGCTCAGTTAGTATATTTTCTCCTTGATTTACAAGGATCAGGATTCAAGTCCCACTCCCCTACAGAATTCTGTGCTATAGGCTGAAGCCTCAGTTGAGGATTGAAGTGATGTTTTACTGTCAAAGATGTAGTGTCCTTCCTATGAGATATTTAATTTGAGGCTTAGTAAAGTGGATGATTAGGATGACATGGCATCGTTTAAAAATGGGAATGGTGTCTTGGTCAATATATTTACCAATATTGCTCCTTTAGCCAATTAGGAACATCACATCAGTGCTTACAAGAATTTAGATTAGATTAGATTTTTTAGATTAGATTAGATTTTTTAGATTAGATTACAGTGTGGAAACAGGCCCTTCGGCCCAACAAGTCCACACCGACCCGTCGAAGCGAAACCCACCCATACCCCTACATTTACCCCTTACCTAACACTACGGGCAATTTAGGATGGCCAATTCACCTGACCCTGCACATCTTTGGACTGTGGGAGGAAACCGGAGCACCCGGAGGAAACCCACGCAGACACGGGGAGAACATGCAAACTCCACACAGTCAGTCGCCTGAGGCGGGAATTGAACCCGGGTCTCTGGCGCTGTGAGGCAGCAGTGCTAACCACTGTGCCACCGTGCCGCCCACGAAACAATTTACTGTGTGAAATACAGTGCTGACAACAGCCCTGCACTTTAAAATAATTCACTTTTGAAATTTAATAAAGCACTTTATTTGGTTCTCAGGATATCTCAAATCACTTTACAGCAAACATCTCGTTTTGAACAGGAAACAATTTTGTTATGGAGGGAGATGTGTCAATTGACATAATTATTTCTTCATCAAAATTAAATCTATTTTTTAACTCTTATTTTTTACAGTCACTACTGTTCAATAATTCTTTTAGAAGCATTTGAAGGAAACCTATGTTCTTCTGAAATATACTTTGATGAAGCCATAGACAATAGTGTATGTAGCGTATGTAACTCCTTTTATTGTATCGACAGATCAACAATGGAGGAGTTGCTGGGAAATGTTTCTCTTGTGTAAAACCTCTGAGCTGTGCAGCAATTAAGTTTGAGAAAACAAAATATCACTTGTCCTGATGGGCTGAATTTAATCAGCTTCATCCCTGTTGGAGCAGTGATATCACTTGTGGGTGAGGACCCAAATGGTAAAGAAGCAGCTATCAAGTGAAGGGATGCTTTTGTTCTGTCGTAGGAAGTTATTTCAAATTAAAGAAATCCTGTCATCTGTTTCAGAGAGTGAGCAGCACTCAACACATAGAGAGGACACTTGGGAAATTGTAACTCTCCATGATCACCCACACCCCAACATTCAGTCTCTCTCTCTCACACACACACACGCACCTACACACACACTTTTACCTACTCTTACACAAATATTTTACTGGGAATCTGAGGGACCACAGTAAAGTGAGCGCTTTCAGGGATAGATTGAAAAATATAGTCTTTTCAACAAGCTGGCATAAGGAACTCAACAGTAAAGGTGTGGCTCCTGAAAACTGGAGACAGAGGCACAATGGGATCTAGGCCTTAAAGTGGTGGGAAAGAAGAGTGCCTAAACACTATGGAATGCCAAGCTGTCTTCTCTACACCACACAGCTTGTGAACACTCTCCTTCCTCTCTTGCTGTCATCATCTATATCTCCACTTTTCCAGTCACCAATCTCACTCACCCTTATACTAATACTCTCTCATGTCCGTGTCTCACAGTTTCCCTCCAAGGTTAGGTCTTTCCTTCCACTCTACACAATATTAAACACTCACACCTGCCTGCTTTCTCTCCTTGCAGGAGAAGCTAGCACAGAACTCGACAAAGGAAAGAGTTTAAGGAATTCACTGAGGGAGAATAGTGAAGGCATTTCTCGTGACACACACGTTGATGTGATAGCCATTGGCAATATGTTCCTGCCTGTTCGACTGGGATCAAGGTCTTGTTCCAGAAGGCTGTGTTTTGAACAGCATACTCTCAATATCCATAACTGGCAAACTTCAGTTCCACTGATCAAAGTTTTGTTAAGAATATTCATCCCACTGGACACTTATCTCAGTGACCCTAAGGAGTTGCTGACAGCTCAGGAGTCAGGCGTTTCTGCTGTTGAATCCAAAACTTAGTGTTACTTCAGCATTTAATAATTTATTTGATTATTTTAATTATTTAGCCATATAAGTGTTTGTGTTTGTAGAAACTGTGGATTGAAATGAGAAAGAGCTATTACATAAACCAATGGTTCAAAGAGTGGCTACAGTTAAAAGCCAATAATCAGGCATTGTGTGAAGAACAGTTTGAACAAGCAATAATTAAAGAATTAAGTTGCAGATATTATGGTGTACAAGTGCAGCTTTTTCTGGCAACAAGAATTTGAGTTGTTTCTGGACTAGTGGCCACTTATCAATGACAGAGACCCTTTTGCTTGCCAACTACTGCATGATTGATTGCCAGGTAACTGAACAATTTGGAACTGGGAACAAGCTAATAGACAGAAGGAGGTGTGTTGCTTTGATCCCCAGCTCGAGAGTATTCTCTCTTTTCTCTGCAGTCAAAACTTATTGTAAACCTGAAGAAAACTAGTCGGTCTTTCCTGCAACAGAAAACTGTGATGTTTAATTGATAACTCAGAGACATTTTATAAATAAATCAATCACCATGTGTTTCTTATCAACCAATGGAACGATCCGGAAAAAGATGATTGAAGTGACATGCTGGTCAGTACCAGAAGATTTATTAAGACCATCTCAAACTCAGAACGTAGAACACAAACTACTGAACTGAATTTCCCATTTTCCCCGTCTGTCCATAGCTTATTTTACCCTATCTATTTGTCTGTGCATATGAGGGTGAATGTATAAGAGGATTAGAGTTTTTATTAAGTTAATAATCACACAACACCAGGTTATAGTCCAACAGGTTTAATTGGAAGCACACTAGCTTTCGGAGCGACGCTCCTTCATCAGGTGATTGTGGAGGGCTCAATCGTAACACAGAATTTATAGCAAAAATTTGCAGTGTGATGTAACTGAAATTATACATTGAAAAATTGATTGTCTGGTAAGCCTTTCACCTGTTAGAATACAGTGATAGTTTCACTTCTTTCATGTGTAAATCACAAAACCCTTTTTTTAAAAGTTGCATTTCTCAGGTTAGCTGTTAACAATGGTGATAGCTAGACAATGTGTTGAAGGTGTTAGCCCCCTGTGTTCTCTGTCTATGACCTGATGTTTAGATTGATTCTAATCTAAGAAGTGAGATAACAGAGTTTTATTTGAGTTTTTATTGGTAGTATTATGGTATGTTGATGATTTATAATTGTTTACCTGTGTTACAGTCTAATTACTTGTAAAATAGTAATTCTTGTTCACTGCAGAATACCTGACCTATACTTTCTATCAATCTGAGTCTGAAAGTCAAGGACCTCTGTTTACATTTTAAAATCTTTAACTTTCATGAAAGCTCTAGGACTAGTGAGCTTGATATCCAGTGCATTATCCCAGGGAGTCACAACAAGCATCATCTGCACATGGTTCCCTGCTCACTATCAATTTTGCCTCAGTGAAATCTGGAATTTGATGGGATGATGTGGGGATCTGGACCCAATGTCAATTTTATGGGATTAAACTCCTTGCTCCCACTCAAACCCATCATTCTTTGAAGTTTACATTTCCACGAGATAGATGAATTATTTGTATTGGTGCTGAAAATGAATGTTGTTGCAAAAGGCGTAAGATTTAAGATTTGTTACAAGCAAGTACAATGGGCTCTTGATCAGATAGGACAATGGACTGAAGATTGGCAGATGGAGTTGGCAGATAAATGTGAAGTGCTGCATTTTGGAAAGGCATATCAGGGCAGGGCTTATATACTTAATGGTAGGGTCCTGGGGAGTGTTGCTGAACAAAGAAACCTTTCAGGCAGATAGTATAGTGAAGAAGGTGTTTGGTACACTTGCCTATATTGGTCAGTTGGAGTTGAGAGGTCATGTTGTGGCTTTTCAGGACATTTGTTAGGCCACTTTTTGAATATTCTGTGTAGTTCTGGTCTCCCTCCTATAGGAAGGATGTTGTGAAACTTGAAAGGGTTCAGAAAAGATTTCCAAGGAAGTTTCCAAGTTTGGAGGATTTGAGCTGTTAGGGGGAGCTTGAAAAGACTGGGGCTATTTTCCCTGGAGCATCAGGGGTTGAGGGGGTGACTTCATAGAGATTTATAAAAGCCTGAGGGGTATATAAAGGGTAAATAGAAAAGATCTTTTCCCTGGGATGGAGGAGTCCAATACTAGAGGGCAGAGGCTTGAGGTGAGAGGAGAAAAATTTAAAAGGGACCTAAGGGGCAACATTTTCACACAGTGAATGATTCGTGTATGTAATGAGCTGCCAGAGGAAGTGGATGGAGGCTGGTACAATTACAGCATTTAAAAAGTATCCAGATGGGTATATGAATAGGAAGGGTTTAGAGGGATCTGGGCAAAATGCTAGCAAATGGGACTAGATTTATATAGCATATCTGGTCAGCCTGGATGAGTTGGACTGAAAAATCTGTTTCCGAGCAGTACATCTCAATGACTCTATGATTCTAAACGCTCCTTTGTCTTCAATGCTGTCAAGAATAATGGCATGATACTTAAATCCAATAGTTATATTAATATTAATAAACCTTCTGTGAAAAAAATCAGATTTTTATTCATGACACAGTCTATAAACTTTAAAGTCTATATCAGCCAGATGTAAATGAATGCATTCAAGGGGTGGCACAGTGGCAGAGTGGTTAGCACTGCTGTCTCACAGCACCAGGGCCCCACGTTTGATTCCAGCCTCGGGTGAGTGTCTGTGTGGAGTTTATACATTCTCCTCATATCTGTGTGGGTTTGCTCTGGTGTCCTCCCACAGCCTAAAAGGATGTGCAGGTCAGGTGAATTGGCCATGCTAATTTGCCTATAGTTTTAGGTGCATTAGTCAGAGGGAAATGGGTCTGGGTGGGTTAGTGTTCGGAGGGTCGGTGTGGACTGGTTGGGCCAAAGGGTCTGTTTCCACACCGTAGGGAATCTAATCTAATTTCAGAGAGGCTTGGAAACAGAGCTTCTGATCCAATTTGTTCATGCCAACCAAGCTATAGTTCCCAAGCTATACTATTTTCATTTGCCTGCATTTGGTCCAAATCCCTCTAAACCTTTCTTATTCATGTACCTGTCCAAATGTCTTTTAAATATTGCAACTGTCCCTGCAACTACCACTTCCTCTGGCAGTTCATTCCACATACAAACCACCCTCCGTTTGAGAAAATTGCCCCTCTGGTCCCTTTTAAATCTTTTTCCTCTCAGCCTAAAATATGTTTGTGTCTATTATGCTGAACAAAATTTCCTTTTTTAGATATTCATACCTCAACAATATCCCAGTTGCATATTGAAATGCAAAATGAAGGTTGCAACTAAATCTAGTAATTGCCATGCTGGACCTAGCTATGATTTACAGTTGGCCTGTTAGGAACTGCTCTTGGGCTTGCAAATATCTGCAGGCTTTTATCACTTCTGGGGATTTTCTTAACTTTGGAGAAAATAATAATAGCCACAGTAAAGAAGGAGGTCAGCCAGTATCAACAATTCTAGCATGTATAGACCAACTTGACTTAATTATTCACAGGTTTTTGCTGGGTCTTTGTAAGATTAGGATATTCCAGTTAACAGTCTAGGACAATCTCAAGATATTCTCAATAGTTTCTAAGGGATTCATTTACTAAGTGCTTCATTCCTAGTCAATTGGTATAGACACAAGCAAAATGTGAGAAATAAAATTTATATAAAGAGTGAGAAATGCCCTTGGAAAAGAAACAAATGTGTCTGTGAAACGAATCAACCATCAAGGATGTCACTTAGTCTTGTAAGGATACCAGACCATGCTTATCTGTTAAAGAATATTCTGGCTGAGGTAAAAGTAGTTAACATTAGGAGTGGGCTGCTCAGCTGGGGATTATGAAAGCTGCCACCATGACTATATCATCTCAAAATATAGACAATGAGGGATCTGAGCAAGTGTGATCTAAATTAAAAATTTTGATTGTTGCACTGGTCTTCTTGGAGAATCGAGGCCTCGGAAATAAGAAATGGACTGAACCAAGATGCTGATGACTAAATTTTGGACACTTCAGACAATTGTATTTCTAAAATATTGATGTTCCCTTCCTGCAAAAATAAAAGTGATGTGATCCTGAAAAGATTGAACCAATGTTTTTTAATCATCCCTTTAAGGCACAAAGCCATTACTATATGTACAATATCTGGAATGGAAAAGGGCCAAGTACAAAAACGAATATATAGCAATCCAGCTCCAACATCTGAATGTACAGTTGAAAGTTAAATGAAAGACAGGATAACTGATTGGTGTAGGAAATAGTAACTCCAGTCAGCAATACTCTGTATGTATAGAATGAAATGCATCTCTAGTGCATTATTGAAAGCAGCCTTTTGGGTATCTAATTCCCCAATAACTGACAAAAAAACAGCAGCATATATGCGATTATACAAAACCAACAATGCACAAAAAAGGTTTATTGCCAGGAACAGAGTAAGGTAGCAACAAATGGACTGAGAAACAACTTGAGGAAAATAATGAGATACAGGATATAAGGAGTGAAATGAGGTCAATAAGAAGGGATCGAATCCAACAGGTGAGTACTTTACTTGATTTATTCTTTCATTGAGAATGAATTTGTTGGAATGATTTCCAGGTCTTGGCAATAAAGGTGTATTAGATGCTTAAGGATCCTGAAAGGAAGTGTGAAAGATGTCATGTATTGAGATGCATGGAAAACTGATTGACAGACAAGAAAAGAAGAGTAGAAATGAACTGGTCATTTTTCTGAATGGCAGGCAGTGACTCATAGAGGTCAGAGCTTGGTCCCCAACTATTCACATTATATATGAAAGATTTAGTTAAGGGAATTAAATGTAATATCTCCAAATTTGCAGATGACATGAGAGGATGAAGATTTTCAAGAGGTCATGAAAACAAGAGCAGAGATGTACTGCTACAAAAGGCTCTGGTCTGACTACATTTGGAATATTGAGAGCAGTTTTGTGCCCCATATCAAAGGATGGATGTGCTGTCATTGGAGAGGGTCCAGAGGAGGTTTACAAAAATGACCCTAGGGATGAAGAAATTGTCATATGAGGAATGGTTGAGGACTCTGGGTCTGTATCAATGGAGTTTAGAAAGATAAGGAGGGATCTGATTGAAACTAACAGGGTACTGAGAGGACTGGACAGAGTGGACATGGAGAAGATTTTTCCAATAATAGGAGAGACTAGGATTCGAGGGCACAGTCTCCAGGTGAAGGGACAACCCTTTAGAACTGAGATTAGGAAGAATTTCTTGAGCTAGAGTTGGCAAGTCTGTGGAATTCATTGCCACAGAGGGCTGTGCAGACCAAGTATTTGAGTGAATTTATGACAGAAATGGTTAAGTTCTTGATTGGTATTGGGAACAAGGGTTCTGGGAATAGGCAGGAGAATGGGCTGGTGAAACATATCAGCCATGATCAAATGGCGGAACAGACTCAATGGGGTGAATGGCCTAATTCGGCTCCTATATCTTTTGGTCTTATAGTTTTATGGTGAACTATAAGAATGATGCAATGATGCTTCAGTGTGATTTGGACAGGCTGAGTGAGTGGGCAAATGTACAGCAGGTACAGTATAATGTGGCACATGTTGGGTTATCCACTTTGGTAGAAAAAACAAGAAGGCTGTTTGCTATCTGTATGGTTATAAATGGGGAGAGGGAAGTCTGCAATAAGACCTGGGTGTTCTTGTGTACCAGTTGCTGAAGGTAGGCAGGCAGGTGCAGCAGGCAGTAAAGAAGGCAAGTGATATATTAGTCTTAATAGTGAGAGGATTCAAGGAGAGGAACAGTGATGTCTTGCTGCCATTGCATTAGGCCATGATGAGGCCACAAATGGAATATTGCGTACAATTCCACGTCTGAAGAAGGATGTTCTTGCTATGGAGAGAGTACAGTGAAGGTTTACCTGGGATGGCAAGACTGATGTCTGAGAAGAAATTGGGATTTTATTCAATGGAGTACAAGAGATACTCTATTAAAATTGGGGTCATCGTTTTAGGACAGAGATGAGCAGACCATTTTCTCTCACAGTGCTGTGCAACTTTATGCATCTCAACCTCAGAAGACGGTGGAGGCAGTGAAGACAGCATCATTGAGTATTTTTAGTACACAGGTTGATAGATTCTTGTTTGGAAGTGATATCAAGGGCCATTAGGGGTAAATGGAAATGAGCAATTTGAAACACAAGCAGACCAGCAATAACCTTACTGAATAATAAAACATGCTCAACGGGTCTACTTCTGTTTCCATTTGTATGTTCATGAAGGATTTAGGCCAATGAAAAAGAAGAGGATGAGTGAAGAACAAGAGGAAAGATCATTTTTAAGTGGAAGACAAGAAAGAGTAAATGACAAAAGAGTGGTTAAGCAGGCCAAAGGGACTGGGAATGGGAAAGGTAAAGAAACAGGATAAGTAAAGGTACAAATGGTGGAATGATCAACCGCTGCTGTCTGAAAGTGGAAACAAGAGCAAAATTTGAATAAAAGTGAAACCTGTGAAGGAAAAGGAAATAAAATGCAGTCAGAAGGGAAAGGGAGAGTTGGAGATGTGTCAGATGAGCATGAGAGAGTGATGGAAATTATAAACAAAATAATCATTTTTCTTCTTCAGTTTAACATGAAAATAACAGCAACATCAATGCATTCAGCTATATACCAGAGAAATCGTTGGGGAATTAGGTCTGCGTAGAACTGGAACAAGAAATGCCTCACATATCCCACCAAAAGGGAGACATAGTTAGAATTCAGTTTGTGGACATTCAAAGCAATATAATTTTTCTGGCGGGCATGAATTGACAGAATTTGTTCAATTTGTTCAAGATGTGAATAAGTTCAGTTAAGTGAGAGTAAATGAACACTCATTGGGTCACTGTTCATGAAAGAAGGACATCTTGGAGAGGGTTGGAGGTGCAGAGAGAGATTGGTCAAGCATAGTTGAAAAGAAAATGGTTAGGGCCAGGAATTTGGAAACTGTTAAAGTAACAGATAGCATTAAAAGAGTCACAGATGTAGAGGGGAAAGACTGGACAAAGGGAGAAAAGATAGTCAAAATAGAAAGAGATGAGTTGAGTGGAACAAGCTGAAATAATAGGTCTATCAGGGTCACATAGCTTGTAATCCTTGGGAAGACGATCAATGCCAATAGTTCATGTTGAAGGACTACAAGACCATTGAAGGAAGATCTGGAGAGAAAGTGAGGTCAATGATAGATGTAGAAATGATTGATGTTCAGTGGTAGGGTCATGAGCCATGGTGGGAAGGAGGTAAGTTAGAGAGTTGATAATCTGGCTGTACAATGTCCCAGTTGTTTAAGCAGTCATCAGCAACAACATCTTTGAGTACTTGATGACATTGTTGGGGTTTTACTTGAGAAAACAGAGCACAGCTGGTTCAGAGAGAGATTGAAATGGCTCAGTTTGCACCAGGAGTTTCAAGAAATGGACCAGGAGAGAATGAGAGGCCAGAGGGATGTGTGTTGGTTGAGGGAGAATACTGGTGTCGAGTAAAAGGGCCCCTGTCTTGTCCAGAATTCATTGCCAAAGATGTGGGTTCAGAAGGCAATAGAAAGATTGCTCAGTATTGTAAGGAGAAATCCACTAGGGTGGACGCATAAGGATATTAAGTTGAAGCTTTCACTGAGGAGAAGTCATTCAGGATCAGAGAGGTGAATGTCAAAGGATACTATGAGTGCCTTATGAATACACAAGGAGTAAGATTAAAATAACAGGGGGTAGAGGGAGGTGAAGGGGACCAAGTATCTTTAAGGTCATCACTGCATGAGTTGTAGAAGTATTAATGACATTTTCATTCCAATAATCTACAAGCTTAATGGACACATTCTTAATTTGAGCTTAAATTTAACATTTTAAGCATTCAGACAGATCAGTTAGTTGGATAGCTGGTTTGTGATGCAGTGATGGTAACAGTGTAGGTTCAATTCCCATTCAGGCTGAGGTTAACATGAGGACTCTCCTTCTCAACCTCTCTCTCTCACCTGAGATCGCTCTATAGTGAGTGAGCAGCTCGATGGTCCAGTAGAACTATGGTAACTTTGCCTTTAACATTTTAAATTTGGTCTTTGTAAAATGACATCTTTTAACATTTCTAGCATATTTCAAACCTGAAAAGAGAAATAAGAGGCAAATGATGCTGTTTTTTGACAAAGTTTTTTATGGGGGGAGATTCTAGAGTCTGGACCACCTGATGACATTTCTTACACGATTTTCTATTGTACAGCTCAACAATTATGCAACTGGCCTCTTTGTGCCCCCCTCATGGTATCATTCAGCAGGCGAATTAGGAGTGCTCATTGCTGCTGGGACTTTGTAACATGCATGCTATCGTAATTAACCTCAGTCTTGCACCACATCAGGTGCTGCAAGCCAGGAACTGTCCTTTACACTGTAGTCCTGCACTGTGGTCCTGAAGAAAATGACCCATAAAGACATGTTAGTTCACTGACCCCAGGAACCTGGAGATGCTGGTGGACAATGTGGCGAAAAGAGGGCAGTGTTTTCTCCTGCTAACTGGCAAAGGAGTTCACATCAATAAACCAAGCCAGCTTGTTCTGAAAAAGCATCCCAGGTCAGTGCTGTGTTCTGGGTGAAATATAGCACACAGCAGTGCAGGAAAAAGGTTAATGACTTTTCATGCTCAGCAAGGGTAATTGCTACACATTCTCTTTGCTATCTCACAGTCATCACTTTCTCGAATTCTGTTACTCATTATTACATGCTTAATGCCCATTTAGTGGTTCTCACCAACTCATCCTCCCAAACTACTAATCTTTCTTTCCCTCTGCACTTCCTACTCATTCACTGGGGACATCGTATCACTTCTCCAGGTCCTGCATCACCACTAACTGCTTTTCCAGCCACTATCATCGCACTCAGTCCCTTCTTTTGTCTCATTGCAGAAACAAATGGCCCACATGTTGGAATAATGGCTCCAAAGCACCATGACTATGTATCTGTAGTATGTAGACTGCTCTGCAGGACTGACTGTACTCAATAGCCTGGACTGGAAGCAAATTAACATTTTAAGTGATTATGTCACTACCCCTAATTGCCGATAGACCCCTTTCACCTCACATGGATAAGTTCCCCTTGATATTCACACATTGCTAATAAATTGAGGCAGCTGCAATGCTTGTGGTGCTGTAGATGTGACATGACGTAGCATAGAGCTGTACATTGAAGGTTCAATGCTCTAAACTGCACCAAGCTGTCTGTCTCTTTCTCTGCACAAACAAAAATGTAAATCATAGAGATGACAGCTCCCAAATACGTACATAGAGGGTGCAAGCAAAGAAACAAAATAAGAGTCATATTATGCATAAGATATTTACGGCAAAGTACATGTTGTATTTGTCTTGGAGAGCATGCATGTTGTAATTGTCTCTGATCTCCAAAACGATATCTTGAAGGACTGAACTGTTATATCTTTTGGTCCAGTTTTGGCACAATGATGCAATGAAACTGGTTATTTGCCATTCCTAATTTGCTTAGATGAACAGTAGAGAGGGACAGTGGAGCATACAGGGGTGCTAGATGAAGGCCTGGAAATGTAAGTGGTAAACTGTTGCTGAGAGGAAAGCATTTTGGTCTTCACGTTGGGAATTGGCACCATCTAGTTTCTCAAAGGAGGACAGAATTGGAGGCTACATAGAAATTTGGGCCGATGATGGAAATTCTGTACTGGATGAAAAGAAATGTCCCTTAATTGCATAGGTGGAAGATGAAGTCATTGTTTTTAGTGCTTGCGCCAAACCTAGTTATCAATTCCATCCCTCTACTTGGCAACTTGATTAAGACAGTACATCTGCATTTTGGTTCCATGTTTAATCTCAGTTTGCGCTTCCGACTAAAATATTCATGCCATGACTAAGACCACCTATTTCCACTTTTGTAAAACTATCTGACTTAGCCCCAGTTGAAATCACCTACTGCTGAAACCCTCATTCATGCCTTTGTTGCCTCTATTTTTGAATATTCCAAACACGCACCCAGCTGGTAGCCCACATTCTACTTTTCATAAACTTGAGGTCATCCAAATCTCTGCTGCCTGTTTCTTAAGTGGCAACAAGTCTCATTCCATCTACTACCCCTTTGCTCTACATTGTCTTCAAATCAAATATCATCTTTATTCTAAACTTCTCCTTTTTTCCATATCTTGTAACAGTCTCAGCTCTCTGAGATATCTGCACTCCTCTAATTCTGGACTTTTGTGTATCCCAATTGTACTTGCTTCATTATTGATGGCCATGATTCCAGGCCCAGGCCCAGGCAGAGTATCCCACCTACACCTGTTCATCTCATAAAAACATCTCTTTAGTCAAGCTTTCGATTAACTATCTGAGCTAATATCCTTTTATGTGCCTTAGAGTCATACTTATTTTTATAATACTCATCTTGTTACAGGCATTACATAAATATAAGCTGTTATTGTTCGAGTAGCTATTTGCCTTAGTAATGAACTTCATCTCTACTTTCCCTATGAATTTACATTATCTTGGTGAACATGCCAATTTCTGTTTAATTACCATCAATTTTTTTCCATAAAATGATGGCAATAAAGAATTAGTTTGAACCTACTTATATGAAAGCATTATTGTTTAACCAACTCTTTCAGAAAAGCATCACTGTACTTCACATCAAATTAATTATTTTGAAAGAGTTGCTATTGAACGTGGAAATGTATTTTTATGTAATGAAATGAATGACCATTCAATGTGTTTTTCGTCACTTTGGGTAAGGGAAGAATGTTGGCCAAGGCACTGGGAGAATTCTGCAAGTTTTTCAAATACTGGCAAGAAATCATTACTGTCAACCTGAATCACTGAACTAGCCATATGGAACATCTGTTTTCCATTTGGTGTGAGCTAGAGCACTTCCAATTATCATGACACCCAACTAGTATTGCTTTGGAATTTAGCCCAAAGTACTTAAGCATACTGATAGGCCTATGGTGCCTTCCAATTCAAATAAATTTGCAGTATACAAACTTAACTTTTACTTTTTAAAATGATTCACCATATATGGATGTCTATAGCTGAGCTATTAATGATAGTCTGGTCCTACTTGCCCTTGAGAAGGTGGTGGTGAGTTGTTGTCTTGAACCGCAGCAGTGCATGTGTTATAGGTACTCCTACAATGCTGTTAGGGAGGGAGATCAAGGATTTTGACCCAGAGACATTAAGGGAATGGCAAAATATTTCAAACACAGAATGTTGAATAGCTGGGCAGGGAGCTTGCAGGTGGTGGTGTCTCCAGATATCTGCTGCCTTTGTCCGTCTAGGTGGAAGCAGCCATGGTTTCTTTTGGAAGGTGCTGTCTAAGGATTCTTGGTGAATTTCTGCAGTGTGTCTTTAGATGGTATATATACTGTTGCTCCTGATCATTGGTGGTGGAGAGAGTGAATGTCATAGAGTCATTGAGGTCTACAGCAAAGAAAGAAACCATTCAGCCCATCAAGTCTGTGCCAATCAATAACAAGCAGCTAACTATTGTAATCCCATTTTCCAGTGCATGTCCCATTGTCCGAATGCCTTAGCATTACAAATGTACATCTAAAAATTTCTGAATTATTACTTGTTCCTGCCTCTACTATCTTTCAGACAGGGAGTTCAAGATTCCCACCATCCTCTGGATAAAATCAATTTTATCACATCTCCTCTGACCTCCTATCCCTTACCTTAAATCTATGTCCGTGGTCATCAATCCTTCTACCAAGGAGAAAGGTTTCTTCCTATTTACGACATCTATGCCCCTCATAATTTTATACATCTCAATCATGCCTACTCCCCTTAGCTTCCCCCAGTCCAAGAGAAACAGCCCCCATCTGTCCAATCTCTCTTCAGAAATAAAATTCTCCATCACAGGTAAATCTCTGCCCCTCTCCAGTCTGTTCACATCCCTCTTATAATGTGAGTTCCACAACTGCATGCAATACTCTAGCTGCAGCCCAACTAATGTTTCATTTAGTTCTAACGTTACTTCCTAGATCTTAACTCTATGCTTTGGAAGATAAAGGGAAATATCCCAAATGCCTAATTAACAATGTTATTTACCTGTCCAGCTACCTTAAGGGACAGTGGACATGCACACTAAGGTACTTCTGCTCCTTGCTGTTTCCCAGGGTCCTACTATTCACCATGTATTCCTTTGCCTTGTTTGTTCTGCCCAAGTGTATTACCTCATACTTATCCAGACTGAAAGCCATTGATTACTGATGAGTCCATCTGACCAGCCTGTCCATACCCTCCTACAATCTAAGACTATCCTCCTCACTATTTATCACTTCACCTATTTTCATATCATCTGCAAACTTACTGATCAAACCTTCTACATTCAAGTCTAAATCAATACATATACTACAAACAGCAAGGGGCTCAAAACTGATCCTTGTGGGACCCCATTGGACACAGGCTCTCAGTCACAAAATCCCACCTCGACCATTACTTTCTTTTTCCTGTCATTCAGCCAATTTTGGATCCAATTTGACAATTTTGTTTGTGGTTCAAATCAACCGATTCTCTTGTCCTGAATGGCTTGTTGGTTGTTGTTGGAGCTCAGAATGGAATAATTGGGTGCAGCCATTTGGGCGCCTGTTGACTTGGCACCAGCCCATTTGGCAACGGGCGTTTTGGCGCTAGGAAAAAAAATTGATTGATTCATCATCATTCAAAGGTAGAACTTCAAAAAGTTTTAAAACTGTAACTTTATTGAAAAATAAAAACATTAAATCTGTTAATCACTAAAAACTGTAATGCTGATTTACAAAAAAAGAAATGTTCTTAGCGCCAAAATATCTGTCGCCAAATCGTCTAGCGCCAAAATAGGTTTGGCACCCAAATGGCCGTGCCAAAATGGCTGCGCCAAAACATACCAAACCTGTTGGAGCTGCACCCATTCACTAAATGGAAAATATTTTATGACATTCCTGACTTGTGCCTTGTAGATAGTGTACAGGTTTTAGGGAGTCAGGGGTGAGCTACTTCCTGCAGGATTCCTAGCTTCTGAGTTGCCCCTATTGCCACAGTATGTATATGCCTAATCCAGTTGAATTTCCAGTCAATGGTGACCCCAGGATACTGATAATGAGGGATTCAGTGATCATTATGCCATTGAATGATAAAGAGTGAAGATTAGATTTTCTCTTGTTGGAGATGGTCATTGCTCGGCATTTGTGTGATGTGATCAAAAGGTTCCAAAGATATCCTGGACTAGATTCTGGTTAATAAAAAAGTTGAAATTACCAGCAGTTACCATCATGGTGCCCCTAAATGCAACAGCAATTTCAGGTACATGCACAATTGCAGTTAAATGCAGAAATTGAGCAGTTGCTGTCAATGAATCTACACTTTTCAAAGGGCCTTGCTCTTGATGCCCTGTGGCTGGAATCATGATAAAACCAGTGAACTGGAAGAGTGTTGTTTCATTGTGTTAACACTTGTTACACCCCTTTGGATGAGGTGTTACTGGATATCAGGGTATCAAGTTCACAAGGAGAAAGTGAGGACTACAGATGCTGGAGATCAGAGCTGAAAATGTGCTGCTGGAAAAGCGCAGCAGGTCAGACAGCATGCAAGGAACAGGAGAATCAACGTTTCGGGCATAAGCCCTTCTTCAGGAATGAGAAAAGTGTGTCCAGCAGGCTAACATAAAAGGTAGGGAGGAGCGACTTGGAGGAGGGGCGTTGGAAATGCGATAGGTGGAAGGAGGTCAAGGTGAGGGTGATAGGCTGGAGTGGGGTGGGGGCGGAGAGGTCAGGAAGAAGATTGCAGGTTATGAAGGCGGTGCTGAGTTCGAGGGATTTGACTGAGACAAGGTGGGGGGAGAGGAAATGAGGAAAGTTCACAACTCGAGTGAAAAAGTCTTGGAAGACCAATTTCTTCATTCGGATAAAACACTATTTTTTATTTTGCTTATGATATTTCAACATTGGCCTTAACCCCATGTGCATGCTCATTTCACACTCTTTAAAGTATAATTTAAAAAAGATCATCAGTGCATTTGATTTCTGGATTGCTGTCTGTGAGAATAGTTGAATGTGATTGGCTGTTCAGATTACCTTATGACATGATAGTTGCTTGATCCCTGAAAACCCTTTCTAACTTGGTGACAAAATCAAACTAATGCCAAGAAAGGGGAAATAAATGCCTCGTGAATTAAAAGGTCTTTGTAGGCAGCATCCTTAGATGTCAACCGCGGGCCTAATCACTTCAACACTGATCCTGAAATGTAGACGATTAAGTACTCCTATGTACCTCAGAGTAACAGAATGTGTAGAAATATTCATTCGTTTCTCAGCACACGGAACGTTTTGGACTTTAAGCAAAATAAAAAAGGTATAATTGATTCGGGTGCCACATAATACTCAAATTAACAGTAGATGGCGCTGGAGGCTTTTGCAATTGGCCTTTGAGGTTCATCTGTTCCTGTTCCAAACAAATGTGGGGGGCGGTGGGGTTTGGGAAAATGTTATTTGTATTTATAAAGCGGCATCAATAGTCAACTTTTTTTTGCAAACCTCAAACCGTTGATTAATCCCCACTGCGATAATGTTAACATCCTACTAACATCAATAAAGACGAGTTTGACCGAATTGGAACAACACCCTTCGTTTGAATTTTGTTTAATCACACACAATTGCTAAATTTACCTTCTCAGCAGAAAAATATTTCAGAAGAAGTAAACGTACAAATCTATGAGTTTGTTGTATCCAAACGCATGAAGTGATTACTATTTCAAGTTTCCAGTAAAATAACAAAAGCTTTATAAAAAAGATTATTAATGATAAAAAGTCCTTTACAGATAAGTTCGGCTTGCAAAACACTCGTTTCCAGTTTACATGACCAGTTATTAATTGGGTTTTGTTTTCAGTTCAAATATTGGTAGCTCTTGTAGCATCTGTAATAATTGTATTTCGAATTGGTGATTTAGTCTTTATTTTTCTAATTTGCTTTTTTTTAAGGCAATTGCTCCAAACAAGGGAAAGGCTTCCCTGGTCTCTGGGGACTGGTTTAGTAAGTGAGACCAGACTAGATCGTTAAGGATAATTGATGGGTCTGAATTTACATTCTTATGTTTCGGATCAGACCAAACAAGAACGAATTGATATGATGAAAGAAACGTTGCGAAAAGCACCACTGTCCGTGATAAAAAAAATTGCAATTACCAAATATGAATGAGCACCTTTAAGGTAAATCTGCAATTGTAGCGGGTTCTCCTTTAAGAATTCATCCTTTCCGTATGAATATTTAAAGCTATACCCGCAGGATCGATGACGTCTCAAAAAGAAATTAAAGAGGACTGACGTTAACATACAAATAAAAGATTCACACTAAAATGTAATCAGGAAAGGTTTGCACTTGTTTTGTTTCTTGCAACGAATTTCGACTTGATCATGCATAATATTAATTAGAGGCTTCTGTCCAGTCTCCCCAGCTTCTCCTTAGTTTGAGCAGATTTGTCGTTTCCATAACAAAGCAGAATCCCTTCTTTCTGCAGGATCTCCAAAGACCTGTTGTAGTCACTGAGAGCCAATTTAAATAAAGCAAACGGAATTTTCAGCCGGACTTCGTTATATGCCAATGTAGTCACTCTCATTTTAATTTGTTGGGGCGGTTATTGTGGAGGTTGGGTGATTGGGAAATCTGCTAAAACATTTCAAAGTCCGCAGCTGCTGTGCACTGAGCAGTCGTACCGTCGGTGAGTCAACAGAAGAGAGCAACTACATGTCCGGGCGGTTTTCTCTTTTTTTAAAAGAATTTGTTAATTTTTTTTCCCATTCTAGTTAACTCGGCATGTCATCTCCGGAAAGACTGAGGGTGGAAAGATTAGTCTCGGCTTATCGCTTGTTGGCCAGTTTAAAACTACAGCCTCGCCGTTAATCGTTTATATTAATCAGTGGGAATGATCATCTATAAAATCTCAACTGAACTAGCGGGATAAGTACAAGACCTTTGCTTCCTCACACTCAGCTCGGATTGGATATTTTGAGATTCCCCCATGTCTATTCTTTTTGCGATAACAGGTCTACGACTCAGTTAACAGCGAAAACTGTGAGACTAAACATCCCAAAGAGTTCCTTTTCAGTTCTTAAAAATATGAGCTTTTTTTTCTTGTTCAACCCTTTCCGGTAACCTCGAATAGTCAGGCTATCAACAAGGATTTTCTTCGAGGTCTGGACCTGGATTTTCTTTTAAAATATAGAAATCTGAAGCTCAAGGTCGTCATTGGAGAGTTTTCACAAAAAAAAGTCAGCTTAAGCGATGGGGGAATCCCATCACCAGCAGGTTCCCTCGATCTGAATAAATCTCTTCTCAATTAATCGAAACAGTTAAATGAGCATTTTAAATTGGCGGCTACCTAAGGTACGCCCTGCTCTATATTGGTAAGAAGTGCAATTGGATTACCCAAGTGAACGTGTTACATAGTCCACTGTAATTTTTACCACGCATGCATATTATATACAAAGTAAAGTCATCCATCTGAGAGGCCCTATAAGACTTCAGAGCAGTAATTTCTGTAATGTCGTTGATCCACCTCCACGAAATATGTATATTCATGGGAATGCTCACCTTTCACATTGAAAAGTTGGATGAAATTAGACAAGGTGCTTTATTTTAAACGCGGGCCTTAACTGTGAAATTAACAAGTGGAAGTCTCACGCCGCTCATAATTTGTTCAAGTTTGTTTCTTTTACAACAGAATGTTGCTTCGATTAAAATGATGCAGTGCCTTGGTTGGAGTTACAGAGCGGTGCAGTTTTTAATTCAGTACAATGATTTTGTTTTTTTTAAAGTCAATAGTTGTCCTGACGACCTGTGAGTTGGGAGGACTTGGAAAAGAATCATTAAAGATGAATGAGAGAAATCGCGTTTATAACTGTGATGATTCTTGTCCCCATCCTGCCTGTTCAAAACTAAAAGGCTAAAATAAGTTAGGAATCACTTCCCTACGAGCGAGGTTTGCCGATTTTTTTTAAAAATGTAGGTGATTAGATTACGACGCTTTCTCCAAATCGTACATAAACCTTTCTTTGTGTGTGAATGGCTGAAGAGGGCTTATTTTAGCATTATTTAAGTGACAATGACTCAATATCACTTCAGTTGCCTTGGGGTTATTTGCAATAGACTTGTTAAAAATAAGTTTAAAAACCAAAACGGTCGCTTGAGCTCAGTATTTGTGCTTAATACGTAATCTGCATTTAGACTCCATATGGATGTAATGTAGATTTCCTATTTAAATACGAGATAAATAGGATCCGATAGAAATCCGATAGAAAGCGAGAGCACTGGTAAAGACTGAAAGTGGACAGTGTGACCTCGTAGCAGTTTAATGGTATCAGTGTCAAACTCCTCCGAAGGGAACAGCTGCAGGAAGGCGGACGCCGTGCCGTCAGTTAAACGCGGATTGTCTGAACCTTTCGGGTTTGTCCTGGGTTAGCCCTGAGATTCTCTGTTACATAGAGTTCAATAAAATATCGAGCAAACTGGGATGGGGAGATCATTTGAGAATCAATGATCACGGAAGGTTGGTAACACCGCGGGGATCTGTGAGCATGCACTGCAGTTGGCCAATGATGTGATTCTTGACCATTAGACGTCCCCAAGGGGATCGTTTTGAGAAACTCTCTCATCCTTCTCATTGAGCGGATCAACTCAGACAATGTGGCGCATTGGTGATTTGTTCTTGCCATATTTCCCTAAGTACTCACAAATATCAAAAATTCGAGTGATACAGAATTCCGAGCGTTAATATGCCCTTGTTAATTATATAGATTTTTTAAAGAACGCATGAAATGCAGGAATTTCACGATTGAAATGCAACAATGAAATGCAGGGATTTTCGCACAGAGCAGCCATATGTATCTTTTTCGGTTTCGACTTACAAGTTTTGTGCTTTGGAAAGCTTGTTCGCTTTCTTTTGTATAACATATATCTATTTCTGACGATTGGCCACTGAAGGTTTGCACTGGCCCCTTCTTCCAATGCACCCTCTGACAAAGAGAGCTTGCAAGGTCATGTGACCCCGTGGCAGGGCACAGTGGGAACTGAGACAGAGGGTCCCAAGTCCCTTGCCAGCCGAGATTCGCTGGACACTGAGGGATCTTGGGATTTGTAGTCTGTCAAATGAAAGCGGACGTCATTGGCAGCCACAAGAATTTGACACACTAACTTATTAGCAGTCATTGGAGTGAAAAGCGGGGCGGATTCGATGCCACATTTACAGGATAAATAGCAGGCCTGGGGAGGTTTTCTTAAAATTGGTGACTTAATTATGAAACAAAAGTGACATTCCGAGATAATATCGCCAGGAAACAAAACATGAAAGCAGCTCGTTCTCACAATTAAACGTGCGATATGATTTAAATTGACCGTATTTTAATTGAACGATTTCCCCGCAGACACCTGGAAGCTCTCTGCTATACATCTCTAAGGATTGGCATCAATCGGTGAAGATCTACTGAGCATGGATTTGTCTTTTAATCGTCAGAGATCCACTGGTAACGATCCGCTGCTGGTTTCAGACCCTGCAATCTCTCATCAGATCCATTCTAATCCCTGCTCATCGATTTGTACGTTTTCACCTCATTCTGCACTGAATCCCTTCAGCTCAAAGTCAATCAGTCTTTCACAGTTCCCCCCGAAATCTCATTGCTGATAATCTACAAATCGTGACCAACACTAATCTGCTGGCAGTTTTTTCGAAGGCTTCCAAACATTTACGCGTCCCCAATGCATGCAACCAGAGTATTTATTTCTGGACTGGACATTTTTTTGATTTTATGGTGCATTGAGAATGTCACCGATGTCACAAATAGTAGCATTCAAACACGCATACAGTGAATACATGTACAAACTTATCAGCAAAACCAACAAAAACTGAGCATTGAGGCGGAACACTCGTTTGCATATTTAAGTGTGTGAAAAGTGTATGTCGTTTTGATAGAGAATTAATACCACGTTAGCAACTTTTTAAAAATGTAGAATTTTGCTTTTTGTGGAACATTTTAATCCTGTTAAACTGCTCATCTTTAACTCGTTGTTTCCTTGGCCGGTGTACAACTATTTTGTCAAGTTGGTTGCTAGGCCAGTCATATTTCCCAGCTACTGGACAGGTTATTCTGCCCAGTTGTTGTACCATTTATTCTGCCCAGTTGTACCGGTTATTCTGCCGAGTTGCTATACCAGTTATTTTGCCCAGTTGTTGGGCCGGTTATTCTGCTCAATTGCAAGGACAATACAAAGCCGTGACTACACGTAATTACTCAGCGACCTAGATTAACACATACGAATCAGTCAAGTACTTATTTTGGACTTCAGAAACTTTAATTTGCGAAACTGCTAAACTCTAGCGTCAACCGGACTACAGAACTGAAAATAGCTGAGAGCACCATATATTCTGCATCTTGAAACTACCCTTCGAAAGATCATCTGACGTTGAACCTGTTCGAGGTAGAGCGATCTGGACTTGTGAACGAGGACTATTCCTCTGCTCTGCCTTTGAGGTTGCTTTATGACTTTGTGCTAAAGAGATAGTCCGACCAACAGCCTTGTCACTCTGCCCGTTCAATCGAGCTGCCGCATTGGCAGAACAGAGGTACTGTTAGAGGTGAATATGTCAACCTGTTCCTGTTTGAAACATTGACCTACAAAATCATCTGACATTCAAAGTGCAAACTCGGACAGAAATGCTAGTGCAGGTTTTTTTTTGAAGAGGTGGGAGTGGCGCCTTATTTTTATACATTGAACAGTTGATGCATATATTCTGGTGGCCAGTGTGAATCATTGTTTTCTTTGCCATTGACAGCACACGTACAATGGGCAGCAGAGTTGCTGCAATTTCTGGAACCAAGTGAACGTGGTGCAGCTTAGCATTTATGTTTGCATACTTTTCGATGTTTCACGTTGAATATCGATCCAATGCAGTTCTTTTGAACGCCTGCGTTAAAAAAAAGCCTCAGAATCCCCCCTTTGAGCGCTGAGCGGTGATAAAATGTCCTTCCCTATTTGTACACAACATTGATTGCCTGCTGCTTTATTTATCAGCCCCAGAGCTTTGCACGAACTGCTCTGACACGCTATAAAATGCTGTGTGTTAATATAAATCCCTCTGCATTTATCCCCACACTCACTCACGCCCTTATAAATCGAATACACGTCTTGTTTGACCTTTGACAAGATTTAAAGACTCGGGAGGAAAATCCTCGTGACTTTCTTGTCATACCGACATCACCCATATGTTAGAAGTGAAAGTATTATACGCTGCTATTTGAGATGATGGCAAGCGCGCCCGAAATGGACGCTGCCAAGCGCCTGAAGAGAGCAGCCGCTAGCATTTTATGAGCGTGTCCCCATCAATCATCTCTAGCGATCGAAAGGGATTTTTTTTTGAGACAATGCAATAAGTGCGCTACAAGACTGGCCTTTTTCAAATGAAAACATGTGGGCCTGGGGAAGGTGGAGATTCCAATGAAAGCATGCGGATGGGGTGTAAGCTACGCGGTTTGATGTGTCCGTGTGTTTGTGTCTGTGTATGTTAAAGCAGGGAGTGGAAAGTGCTCTGTGGAGCTTATCCACGGCTCCACAAACCATGGCAAACTGATGGCCAGCACCAGCTCGTGGGCAAATTGAATGTAGAGCTGAATCTCAAGGGAAGCTGCAGAAGTCAACTGCAGAGCACCATGATCGAGGCTGACATGAACACTTACTGGAGTGGGGAGGGACGAATAGAACCTAAAGGAGATAGAATTTAAAACATTAGACTTGAAACAAGATTGAAAGTAGCACGGGGACCTAAAATAGTCTCTCATTGACACCAGGGTTAGTTTTATTGTTATAAGGCATAGGCACTGGCTTGCTTTACACCTTGCATCGCAGAGTCATGCCAAAGGCCTGTGCTGGGCCCCTCTCCAATACTTTCGGGAGAGAGCATTAATGGGGCGAGGACAGTCTGATGACCATTATCAACTTTATGTCTTAATTCACCGAGCAATCCAAAACCTTGAATCTTTCCCTGTGTCTGATCCAGATAGATTTTAAAATTGCCACCCATATATCAGGACTAGGCGTAGATTTACCACCTATTGAATGAATTAATACAAATTGAACAAATATATCCAGGAAGCAATGAATAAAACGGTGGGTTTGTTTCTGTCTGATATATAAGCAATGCGAACAGGAAGAGCAATGATTGCTGTGTCTTAATAAACTGCCGGGATGTTTGAGTACACTCAGGTAGATTATGCAACACTTCAATATCACGGCCATCCAATCAACACACTGTAAAATTTGGAAGCTTTCTCGTGGAAAATGTCCCTTGTTCCCCCTTTCTGACACATTTCGGGTTTTGACTTGAGTTGCAAATTAATATGGTTTTGAAGTGACGCTGTGCGAAGTCAATGTTCAGGCTCTGTTAACTGTTTGAAACTCACACCTCTTACATCCTTCTTTGGGAAAAAAAAGTTTGATTTACCAAGTATGGGGTGATAGAACTCTCTCAAGTTATTTATAGACTGACTGAAAAATAAACATACACATTACAAACTTGGCGTAACATTGAATATATGAAATGGTTGGAGAAATTGCAACATCAAGTTTTCTGACTATATGCCACGGAGAGCCACCAATGTGATGATTCTATTATTACTGTATTTTAGGAAATATTAATACGATCATTCCAATGTATATTTCTGTCGTTTTGCAGCTACCGTCATTGCAAAGTGCAGTCCCCATCAGGCAAGTGGTAACTGAATGTTTATGACCAACTCGACAAACCGCACTATCCAAATATTGTTCAGATGGCGCAAACCCAATAGATTGGTAACTATGCATGTTTTTATTTAATAAATCATGTGTTGTTTCTTGGCTTCCCCCCCCATTCTCCATCACAATTTCAAACTGAATTTAAAATTAACCTGTCTCTTGATGACAGATTTATAAAAACTGCTTTGTAGACGTGTTGCAAGTGACATCTATCGCCTTCTTATATACTCTATATAATAAAAAAGAATCAATTTAACATCTGCGATTGACAAATAGTCCTTTCAACGCAAACCAAGTTATTACAGCCTAAACTTTGCATTCAACAGCAGGGGGCAGCAATGCGACCGAACACGGTTGTGGTCGTATTCAAAACTGTATTAGAACGAACAATGGCTGAGGTGAGCGGGCTGCTGGTTGGTGAATAACTGGTCTTTAAACGACGGATCCTGAGATTGAACCAAGCATGGATTGACGGGTCGGAAGTGCCGCTTAGGTGAGTATGAACTTCCTTCTTGGAATGATTGTCAACAGATTCAGGCTGATTCTTAGTGTCTTCAAAACCATAGCAAATACTCTCCATTGATTGGGCCCCAAGTCGAAAATCTCTCTGTAAGGGTATGAAAGATGGCGCCTTTGATGACGAGGTGGTCAGACTGGTTTAATAATAACACGAACATCCTTCATTTGATTAGAACCGAAAAAAAAGTCCGAATGTGTCAGGATCCTTCGCGTAAAACACACCACCTACTGTATCATATTTTAGAGATGTAATGTTTTGACAAAACATGTTGAAAATAAAAAAATGCTGATGAGAAAAACAATGCTAATGTATTGATTTAACGTGAAATGACTCAAACTAGTGTCTGTATTGATTTTTACTGGTCATTTGCAGATGAATCGAAAGTAACTAGGTTACTGGTGAATATATCAAATGTTTGAGCACTGCTCTGATTCTAGCTTGTCCAGGTCAACCAACACCACCTCTGTTATGGAAGCAAGAAACTGCGAATGCAGGTAATCTGAAACAGAAGCAGAAAAACACGTCAGGCAACACCTGAAGAGGCAGAAAGAAAGTGACCATTTCAGTTCGATAATCTTCCATCAGTTTTGATTAAACATCATTGACCTGAAACGTTAACTCTGTCTCCTCTCCACAGACGCTGCCTAACTTCTTGTGGATTTTCCGCACTTTGTGTTCTCTTCTTCCTAGCGTCTGCAGACTTATCTGTTGTGTACTTCATGTTATTTTAAGTGCATTGTTAGCACAATAGCTCCGCCAAGTTCAAAATACCCTTGAAATTTTACTAAACAGCAACATACTAAGTGAAATGCCCTTACACAATGCAATTTAAAGGCACTAGCGGGTAGATGTTAGTGTATAAAATGACTGTAGTCTAATCCCCCGATTCAGAGAAGGTTAACCAAATGTTTTTGGCGATTGTGTTGTGAAACAGTCTCTTTCTGTATCAGTTATAATGTCAAAGTTGCGCATATATTTCAAGAAATGCTCTCGTGTTGTTAGCAGCGTATTGGGAGAGGGTCAGTTGGTTTGATCTTTCGGGAATGCTGATTGATACAGGCACCCTAAGTGAGTGTGATAATAAGACAGAATACAATTTCTATTCTTTATCTTTCTCTCTATGTAGTAATTATGTTAGTGTGTTGCCCACACTAATGTTTCAATTCCAACGTCGAAAGCTAATCTCTGTACTGTATGCAGTGTGGATCCCCGTGTTGGATCCAGCCCTATTTCCCACACCATATACCATATTTCCATCAATATTATTTCACACACGGTGAGTACCGTATATATTAATTTATAACCATTTCTTATATTGTAGAAGAATGTATTTTATATGGCTGCATGTACTGTAGATAACATAATTCCTCACATTGTATACTATTGAATTTTAAACTCTATCCTCAATAGCAATCACTACACATAACATTCGCTATATATATCTTCTAACATAAATTTATACAATTATTTAGAGTCATGGAGATGTACAGCACGGAAACAGACCCTTCGGTCCAACGTGACCATGCCTACCAGATATCCCAACGCAATCTAGTCCCACCTGCCAGCACCCGGCCCATATCCCTCCAAACCCTTCCTATTCATATACCCATCCAGATGCCTTTTAAATGTTGCAATTATACCAGCCTCCACCGCTTGCTCAGGCAGCTCATTCCATATACATACCACCCTCTGCATGAAAAGGTTGCCCCTTAGGTCTCTTTTATATCTCTCACGCTAAATCTATGTCCTCTAGTTCTGGACTCTCCCACCCCAGGGAAGAAACTTTGTCTATTTACCCTATCCATGCCCCTCATGATTTTATAAACCTCTATAAGGTCACTCCTCAGCCTCCGACGCCCCAGCCTATTCAACCTCTTCCTATAGCTCAAATTCCCCAACCCTGGCAACATTCTTGTAAATCTTTTCTGAACTCTTTCAAGTTTCACAACATCTTTCCGACAGGAAGGAGACCAGAATTGCACGCAATGTCCTGTCCAGCCGCAACATGACCTCCCAACTCCTGTACTCAATAATCTGATTAATTAAGGAAAGCATACCAAACACCTTCTTCACTATCGTATCTACCTGCGATTCCACTTTCAAGGAATTATGAACCTGCACTCCAAGGTCTCTTTGTTCAGCAACATTCCCAAGGACCTTACCATTAAGTGTATAAGTCCTGCTAAGATTTCCTTTCCCAAAATGCAGCACCTCGCATTTTTCTAAACTCCATCTGCCATTCCCCAGCCCATTTGTTTCTTGTCTTAAATACATTATCGCCTGTTGTATATGAAGGCGAAAAGACATAAAACGTCATGATTATATATGAATCCCAGTACTATACTGTATATACATACCAGGTGGTTTCTGTATTGCAAGTATAACGTTTGAACCTGTACAAACAGTATTTCTTATACAAAGTATATCATCAATGATGCAATTCTTCACACTACATCAAACCATTCGTCATACTGTATGAAACACAATTACTCACACCAGATAGAAAAACTTGCCCTGCAACAGATAAACCAT
Source organism: Chiloscyllium plagiosum (assembly GCF_004010195.1). Taxonomy (NCBI): domain Eukaryota; kingdom Metazoa; phylum Chordata; class Chondrichthyes; order Orectolobiformes; family Hemiscylliidae; genus Chiloscyllium; species Chiloscyllium plagiosum. The sequence continues at coordinate 67,581,806 of NC_057715.1, read as the reverse complement.
TCACTACGCTGTTTCGACATCTCACTGCACACGATAGACACAATACCACTTCCCATTGCCCAGCTTATATCTTGCACACGAGCTAAACATTTTCCGCTCCTGTTGCTTGGGACCTGATGGTTTGCCTAATGGAATAAGAACACTGCAGGTGGGTATCACATTTTATTGGGACGAATGGGATTTTTTAGGCGAAAATAAGAACGTATGATGCGCACACAGAATCTTAGCAGTGGTTATACAGCTTCCAGCTCCAATGTCCCATATGTGCTACTGTATCGAGAGGGTCAACCGCATTCCTAGGAGGGGAAATTATCTTTGCATGAATGTCACCGCTGGATACTTCCCAGTAAATATTTGAGAACGAAAAGAATTGACATAAATCTAGGGAGAGGGCAACGAGTTTCGTTTTCAGCTGCTCCAGAGTGTTGGAGCAAAACAGACGGATTGTTCCTCTCACAACACTCAAAGTATCAGACCCGAGAAACAAATCTGACTGCAACGTTCTGGTGTGTAATGTACCAAGCAATGCTCGTGGAAATTAATATCTTGAAGAAATTAAGCATATTATCATTGGTAATGAATACACACAGAGGAAACCATCTCTTACACATAATAAATCTGCAAATAATCTCAACAATTACATTCTTGAGATGTTATATCACATGGCTATTTGATACAGTATTAATAGAATGCTCCAATTCAAGTCATAACATTCAGAAATCGATTGCGTGAGTGTCACGTGGTGTACAGGATTGTATAAGTGTTACTGCGACGCGACTTGCACGTTTCTCTGAATGCTCATTTTCAGCTTTGGTAAAGGTCATTGGCCGTACCAGCCTCTTGCCCTTCTCAAAGTCGCACAATGGGTATAAACCGACGGAATCAGACGCAAGGAAAGCAGAAATGGGAAAATCGTGTCGATGCCAGCGTTTTGAGAACCAACACCCCCCCCAAAAAAAAACACATGCACAGACACCCACCACTCTGTCTCCATTACTCTGCGCATATTCTCTACTGAAATAGGCTCTAATAAGCAAGAATGGAGAAAGAAGAGAAAGGAGAGAAAAGGGGGTGATTCAAAATGAAAACAAATCTATATTTTGGATTAAATTAGGTTCTATCTATTACAAGTGCAATTGGACTGATGGGTTAAATGAGACTAATTCACGAACAGCAACCTGCAAATGAACCTAGACTCACCATTGCCAATTGCTCGACATACTGTTCAGCTGCTAAAAGCGCGAGTGAGCTATGTTCTTCCAAACTCAAGTGGAAACTACTTCACTCTTCAAAAAAAATTAACAATAAATGTTGTGCAGTTTTCAGGATTCAATTATTTCTTTAGATTATAGAACCGACTTGTACTGTACAGAAACCAACAACCAACCACTATTCCACCCGCTTTGTATTATTGTTTGGCTCAAGAATAGGATTTCTCGCAAAAACTTAAAGGTGTACTGGTTCTAGTAGGATTATACTTAGGACAACGCACACTGCTCGTGACAATCTAACAAATATTGGCAACTGGTACTGCATTTGTAGGGATTTTGGAACAGAGAAGGCCAAGGGGAAATTTAATTGATTAAATTATGAGAGGTTTAGCTAAGGTGGACGGTAAAAACCTATTTCCCTTAGCAGGAGATCAAGAACCGTAGGGTATAGATGTAAAATAATTGGTAGACGGATTCAAGGTGAGTTAAGGAGAAATGTTTTTACCCAGATGGCGGACTAGATATGAAGTGCAAAGTCTTTAGTAGAGCTGGAGGCAGAAAAACCTCATCGCACGTGAATGTGCTTGAATTGCCCAGCACCAATAAGGCTAGGAACCCGGAGCTGGAAAATGGGATAAAACCGTTCGCCGGCATAACACGTGAGGCGAACGACCTCCTTCTGTGCAGCTAATATTCACGATTCAGATTTACCCGCACTTATTGGCTTTCATAAATAATCTGCATAATGGAGTAGTTTATTTGTCACTGAGCCCATTTCTCCTTTAAGACAAACGGCAGAGATGCTACATTAAAAAAGCCTGACGTTCCAGCTTAGCCTCACATCTTCCAGATTTAAGCCTGGTTTTCATGTGTCAGTTTTATGGTCACATGGCTGTCATTTTATGGGACAAAAGAGACTTAACAAAGAACGTATTGACTATTGCTCTCCATCGTCACCCAACAAGCTGTTGCCCAACTGTCGCATTAACCTGGTCCTGTATCTTCACAAATCTCCATTAACATAATGCTGCAGATCTAGTCAGACACCCATCCTTCTCATTTCATATCCTGTGCTAATGAACTATGATATCCTGGTATGTAAGAGCAGCATTACTACATACGAAAAAGAAAATCTGAACACGCCTGAGAGCCACCGGTCACTCACTTGTACCGAAAACAAAACTAAATACAGACTCACGGCGCTATGGGGGCAAAGGGTATCTCAAGCATCGTCTTTCTGAATGTTAGGTTTCGTTTGTAAACCAGTCTGTTTGGGAGGTTTGCGCGCTGCAAAATATCTTGCTTTCTGCTGCGTGGCCGGTTTTCTAGCGATGAATCTCAGCCGTTTTACCCCAGATTTTCAAGTGGCCGCCAGTACTGTCACAAACTAACAGTAACATTTGGAGCTATCGGAATTTAAGTCGATTATATTCAACGGCAGTTGTTAATTATGTTCCTCTGTTCACACACTATTGGGAAGTTGATTCGACATGTTCTTCTGAGAGAAAAATAAAATACGTTTCAACGTTTTAACAATATTTAAAGCATTATTTAATGAGAAAGATAATACAATAGTTGTAAGAGGCTTGACTTTTGGTATTGATACATGCTCACCTTTAACTAATGCTAAAATATTTTCTGAAATGGCCAAGGTGTCAATGGCACATGCTTCTCTTCAGTATGTTCTCAAATAAACTCATCGAACCTAAGATCTTGAAAAGTTCTAAGATCTTGGCTGTTGTGCTCAATGATGCTAATTTCCTCTAAAGCGTTCGGTATATTTATGGCCATGGGTGACATTGTTTTGTAAGGTATTGTCGTCGAGATACGGTTGGTAATTCGAAAGAAAACAGCCTTGACGCACTGCGCACAGTGTACCACCTGAACGTAAAATAAAGCAGCATCCATGGATGTAGGCGTGACGGGCCAGCCACTGCTAATTGCCCACGGAAGATGGCCAGCAACTCTCATGACCAGGTGCAGTCTATGATGTAGATTTGTCACAGTGCTGTTGCAGAGGGAGTTGCAAATTTTGACTCACTGAAGATGAAGAAGTTTTCTGAGACAGGATGGTGTGATGTTTCGGGGAACTTGAAGATAAAGATATTGCCATGCACTTTCAGGAAAGGAGTCATGTGTTGCAAAATGCTCAAAGTTTGATCTAATGGAGTAGCTCAGTATTCAGACGACTTGTCGTTATGTGTCTGGTCAATGGTGACCCCTAGGATGCAGATGGTTAAGATTTTAGATATGACAGTGCTGTCAGGTGGAAATTGCCATCTATCAGCCCAAACCGGAAAATTGTCTCGATCTTGGTGTAGGTAGGCAGGGACTACAACAATACGTGAGAAATTGTGAATGGAACTGAACACTGCAATTACCAGGGAACATCCCCATCTTTGACCTTGTGATGGAGGGAAGATCTTGATGAAACAGCCAAAGGTGTTTGGGACCAGGACGTTATCCAATGGAACTGATGCCGTCGGAATGAAATTATTAACATCCAACAACCACAATCATTTCCCTTTGAGGTAGTATGACTCCAATCAGTTCAGAATTTCTCGCTGATTCTTTCAGATTTCAAACTTATGTTGAACTCATTGATACCATACTCAGTGAAATGCTGCCTTGATGGTAAAAGCAGTCACTCTCCCTTCACCTCTTGAGTTCAGCTCTTTTTTTCATGACTGGACAAAGGCCGCCATGAGGTTTGAACCCAACGGAACGCAAACTGAGCATTGCTGACTAGGTTTTTGCGAATAAGTGATAGTTGATTGCGCAATTAGTGGTCCCTGCCATCACCTTTTTTTCACTGATAATTCAGGGTATTCATGATGGAGCAGTTGTTGATGGATTGAAGTTGTCTTTTTTGTTGTTGTCTGAACAGGACATATGTCAGCAATTCTTTACATTGTTGGATAGGTATAGGTGTTGTACTTGTACTGGAATCGCTTGAGTAGAGACACAGTCAGTTCAACTGTGCATGGGGTTGAATTCGCAGCATGGTTTAAAGCCCAGAGATTGTTAGTCAGTGTAAGCTCAGATGTAATAGTGGACTACCGGCTGAGTATAAGCCTTTTTTTTTCGAATACTTGTGCCTATTGTAACCTGCTACGCACAGAATGAGCACTAGCTATGTGATTCTGTTGGTAAAGCAACTGAGTTTAAATGCAAAAAAAATTGTTAGGTCACGTCCCAATTATTGACACTAACCAATCACAGTTAATTCGATAAATATTAACCTTTGAAAATACTAATACTTCTTTCATTTCATACAGTTTCTAAAACGAGTAAAAATAAAATCTAATCCCCAAATTCTGGGGCGCTGAATATAAGTAAGCAAGATATGGTGAAAAGGGGAAATTGGCACATTTTTAATTGGTAGAATATGACTGGGAAAATAACATTGTAATTGAGATACATGACTAGAAGGCGGGGGCGGCGGCAGCTCTCGAAGGAATGCCTCTTCCCAAAGCTTATCGTTTAGATGCACAGTACATGTAGCGAGGCGAAGAGTGTAGTTAACAAATTAATTTTAAAACCAAAATGATACAAGGACGGTCAGCATATTTGATTTTGTTAGCGCTGACAGAATTGTTAAAACAATTTGTGGAGTATAGTGAAAGTACATGAAAGAGTCTTGTACATTTAAGCTACAATTAAAATCGTTATTTGTGCAAACGGAATACTCTCAGAGACTGAAAATATTTTCGATTCAAAGCTAAGGAGACAGGATTAACTACCTGATCCAAATTCATCTTCTTTAATTTTCTTATTAACAAAATTATTTCAGAAATATGTTCGGTTGCACTCAAGAACTCCATGCTGTTCAACTCATTCCTAAATTGATTCTTTTGCTGAGACTAAGCAACCTAGAGGATATGGCTAGCCCAACTCAATATAGTTCCTCGAAGCATTTTAAAATTGCACATACCTGTTCAACTCAGACTTGACTAAGCATATAGTGTCACCTGAAATTCAATAGCTTAGAACGGAAAATCAAAGGGCATATGCGGTTCGTGGGGAGGAACAATCTAAGAAAAAGTGAACTGTTAAACATCTGTTCAAACATTTCATATTGTTACGTTCAATACCATCGCAAACCTAAGATTTCAGACTCATCTAACTGTATGTACCTGCACTGTGCTTTACATTGCTTTCATATATACCATCTTTGTATTAATAAGCATGTTTTTGAGTGCACTGAAGGTGCGTGCACAATTTAGTCTACTGATTTATGTATTGCACACATTAATTCCAACTGTATATGAATGTATACGTATTATTGCACGCTTATGCATGCATATCAATCATATATACATAAATATATATAAATTGTCGAATATTGCACTGTATTCAGTGGTGTACATGTATTCCCATATTTTGGAAAGAATTTGTGTTGTTGAACTATTTTATCAGGTAGTCTATGCACTTTAGTTCTAAGTTGCCTTTTAAATATTGACAATTAATAGCCTCATAACAGTTTATGCTTATTCAAAAAACTACGAACAGTAACAATGTTGAGCTCACCTACCTCATTAATTTAAGAACAGTGTTTCTGCTGAACCACACATTCCACAAACCTCGACACATCATCAGGGTATAATGATCACAGACATTGACATTTATTTTATCATATAATGCTTCATGAATAAACAATATATGAATTTGACTATTTAAACTTTGAGAGACACCTTTTTGTGCATATTGCATAGTGCGTATTAGAACACCAATAGAAATTACTCACTGTTTGTACAAAATATTATAAATCTAATCTTACATTTTCGTTAGTCAATAAAAAGATAAAAAAACACTTCTCCTTCCAGTTCTTCACTGCATTAAGATTTGTGATTAAGTTAATTTAACATCTGAAGGCATCCTGGAAACATTTAAACAATAATATTTATGGTTTAACTTGTAATTGAGGTGTCTGTTTAAAAGGACTAATCCTCTCCGGGGTTGGTTTGATGTTTCAAATGTTACTTCTCTTCCTCCCGCCCTTTCGTTTACCACGTTTGCCTTTCTCGGCAGAATTGATTTAACTTTGATATCCTCGTCCTTCTTGTATTATTCTTTCTCACCATCTTCCAAATCGACCAAATAACCACTGTTAACTCCGAAGAAAATAATTTCACACAAATAAATAAAATAAATTCACACAACCTATTCCAATTATTTCTGCTGCATAGCTAATTAACCTCACCATCAAACTAGTAGCCCTAACAAAAATATTGAAGTGCCCTTGTATTTAGTGAAATAAATTATTTGGCTGATAAAGTTTCAATAAGTATTTGGACAAAGCCAACCACAACATAATAAGTTATGAGGATTCTGTACTTTTAAAACATGTATTGAAAACATTTCCTTTTTTAATCAATAATAATTTGCGGTGAAGTTGAGCACTGGGTAAATAGTCCAGATGTAACTCAACGATGATGTGTACGATAAAAGAAACACGAAGGATTTTAACATACTGTTTACATTTTGGTTGTGGAAACCACACATACCAGCTTGATACCAAAAGCCAACCATGTGGTTTTCCGAAATTGGAAGCGGAAACTCTCTACACTGCACCAATGTTATGCGATTCCCATCTAATTCAAGCAATAGAGTGTAGAATCATGTCTTAAATATCTGTAATAAGGTCTGTATAAGGTCAGTTTGACTCCCCTCTGGTGCAACAGTGTACTCTGAACAATGAGCTCCCTACCTTTGTAGAGAGCTTTGCGGAAATGCTTTGAGATTCGGCTGATCCAACAACAGCCGTGGACTAATTCTCTGAAAGACTCCAATATTTTTTTCTTGAAAGTAGCTTGTGAGAGTATAATTGCACAGTATCACTTCAGATCTAGATGGATTACACCATCCCATCTCATAATTACTTAAAGATGATAGGGATGTAAATAGATCAAGAGAACCAGTAAACATTCCTGGCTATAAAATGATAAGTGCAAACTAATCGTGTAACTTCTGTTGAATACCTTACTGTGTTTGCAACGGAATAAGTCGACATAACTGAAGTAGCATCTTCGTGGTTCCAGGAAGTAATTTAGCTATTAAATTCATGGACAGTCAGTCCTTCGTTCTTTCAACAACACTTACAATAACTCAACTTTGAATGTGGCAAATTAAATCCGGATCTTTAAAAGGATGCTATGTAATGAATGACATGTACTCTCGTGCAGTCATTCGGAAACTTAGGTTAAGGAATGGTGGACTCAGTAAATAAGAAGAAGTCGGTTAATTTAGAGCTAAAAGCTAGCTTTTAGATTAGTCGCATTTAGGAAACGATCACTTGAAGTGTCTTATTTCAAAACCTCGCCAGTTCATTTTTGGAGCTGACCCACAACACCCAGATTCAGGCCCGAAGTGAAAACGATGGCCCACCAGATGGAGTGACCTGTTCAATACCCAGCCAGTCTAGCCAAGCACACGCTTTCTTTTCATCGTTTTATCTGCTACAGCCTTACAGAGGCAAGCTTCTGAACAACTCACGTTGTTTGGAAAGGAGCAACCAGAGAGAGATCGACACTATCAGAGTTTATCTAGCATCCCAGAAACCACATTCACAATCCACTTTTGGAAATAAATCTAATGCAAATGGACATCAACTTATTACCCACGATTTCGTGAGCCACTGAATACTGGATCGTGACCCAGCAGGAATCTTTTGTAGATTCTGCAACATCTCCCTTATTTGTGAGACCTATAACTTAATTCGGTTCCCAAGTTCTGAAAACATCCTAAAGGTTTGATTAAAAAAAAACACTGCAGTCAAGTGAACCAGGCAAACTGACATTCTATTGTTATTGTTTTACCAATAAATAATAATACAAAATGCATATTCTTTCATCTCCACTTGAATGCCGTTGCTAAGCAACCGGTGTTGGCTAATCGACCCGAGAAATGTGATTTTTTTCCCCCTGTGTAGACTGCTGCGTTTTAGTGAATGGTCGACACCAGGAATACAGCTTGTAAGATGGGCCTGCTTTACGGTCGAAGTAGTCTGTACTTTCACAAAATCCCCTACAATCCGTCATCACCGGTTGAGACCGACAACCTTAATCAAGGCCTTCTCACGTACTGCAGCAATGTAACCCATGTTGAGCTGGCCTGGCTGGAACACTGTGCAACACATTTGCTTTTCTACCTGTGTATCGGATATTGCCTCCAAAAATAATTTGGAGATAGAAAGCTGTGAGCTGCAATATTGCCCTTATAAGGGGGAGGTGTGGATGAATCAGTGGGAGGCTGTGACAGCTGAAACTACAGCCTTTTTGCAATGGGAAAGGGGCAGCCTCAGCAGAATGGAAGCACTTTTGACTTGAAACAAAATGGGTCTCTATGCCTCACAATTAAAATGCAGATTCGATTGACGAGATCCAAATATACACCTACGCTCAAATGTAACCATTTTTGCACTAAACATCGTTCATAACATAGTCTGAGTTGAATAGCTAAAGAATCCGACATAACGCGCTACATCATATGGATACAGTTTTGAGTGTTCATCATTATAATAGTGCTCTTTTTAAAAAAATGAAATCCATTTAATCTTGATATGAAGCAAGATAATCCTCAACCGTATTAAGGATACATATGATGTACTTGTATCTTGATAATAATTAAGATCGATTATAGGAGCACGCAGTGGTCAATTTCGCTCACTCAAGCTTTTAAAAACTAAAGTCTCACAATACATCCTGCCACTGACGTGTAACATGCTGTCAAACTGTTGCGTAGATTAAGTTATTGCACACCTCGTTAATGCAAAGTAATCAGCTAGAAACTGATTTCTTTACATCACCCCAACTCCAAACATTAAAGTGTATTGAGCTTCCAAATCGCCAACTACATTTGTATTGGGCGCTGATTCTGTCCTTCTGTAAAGCAACACGACCTACAGCCAGACGTCACCATCGCATATATGTCTGAAGTCCGTCCAAGTCAAATAAAAAGAAAGCTTAGAAGAGGAAAAGTGCCCAAGACGTGTGTATTAAAATACAATAACGCAAGTTTTTTTCTTTTCATGAAAACCGCAGATATGACATGGAAACCTTGTATAATTAACGCCACTAGAACTGGAGAAGTTCAGAGCAAAATACACCTGTTGCACCAGTTAGCGAGTTTTGATGAATTAACATTGAAGTTGGCAGCACAACTTTTACATAAACTAAGCGTTGTTCAGATGACCTCAGAATGCTTTTATTGCTTACTGCTTACTTTAAAGATTAATCACGCCAAACACCACTCAGAGACTGATGGGGAAAGGGTTTTGGAAGTTCGCCTGGTTCTAAACAATCGCCAATTATTTTAAAATTTACCTCGCCACCTCGAGTTCTTTTCAGTAAAGCCCTCCCCTGTCTGTGACTATTGTACTTAAAAGCGAAAGGATTTCAACAGATGAAAGCGACAGCAATGACTGAAACAGAATTTTCATAATCACAACGTTTCGCTGAATGAAACAAAGAACTAAACGGATATAGATTTAGTCATAAATTTTAAAACTATGATTGGAACATATACATGAATACATAACAGATACTTATGTGTATGCCACGTTCCCTACAGTTTTTGCACAAGCTCTTTACTACGCGAATGCACCCTGTATATAAATGAGAGTTTTGGAAAAGGAAAGAATGACAATTAGGCTTCTGCACTATCAGAGACAAAACATAGCTGAGAACCTGTGAACCGCTGGTAACCGGCAGGAGTTAAAGGTGTCACTGAAAGATACAGATAAAGGAGACAGAAATTAATGCAGCTTGATATCCCCACAGCAGGGATCTCCCGACCAGCATATTTAATTCACTGTAAGCTGACGCAGACTTTGGCCAGCGGAAATAAGAATTAATAAGTGAAAAGGCAAGTGGGATCTAAGGAAACGAGTTACTAAAATATAAATGCGAAAATTATGAGATACGGGAGAACTAAATAGGCGGATCTATGCTGCAGTAATGAAATCTAGCAAATCAAAATGCACCAGCTCAAGAAATATTGTTTATACTCTCATTATACTTTAACCTTTTCCCCACAAATTTCAACTATTTTTGCCCGTGGAACTAATGGAATTGAATACAATGAGGGGTTTGGGTCAAACCAGGCCTTAGATGCAATTTCTCCATAATAAACTGAACTATCATGGAAAACAACAGAATAATGTTTTCTATGTCATGTAATTCTCTCAAGTGACTCCCCTGGTATTGAATGCAACAAGGACATCTAATCTGACTTCACTTCGCCAAAAACCTCAACCTTAAAAAATTAAAGACTAGACTGGGCTTCACTGCACTGTTTCTATTACTCGAATGTGAATCATTCTGGGTTCCACTCTGTGTTAGATGCAGGAATCAACATTCAGCCGGATGGTTTATTGAATCCCCATCGTTCTCCAACAAATGGGACATTTTATATGTAAGAATAAGGATTCGAGGAATCACGTGTTTTATGTGCTACAGCTCTCCATCTTATCAACAACTCTAATGCTTGCTTACCCCCTATTTTGCATTAATGTCGCCGTATTTCTTTATCGGCGCTGTTCCTGGTGAACACAGCGGCCGAGAAATTATCCACTTGGCCAACATACCTCCACCTATCAATATCTGGTATTCGGATCAAGAATTGCCAATGCGACGCTGTGCTCACGCACAGCTTCCCCTTGATACACACAGCACATACAGTTTACCTATATAAAAAAAATCAACGCAGCGGCGGAAAACAACATTAAGAATAATAATAACGGCAACATGATCAGATTTTCTAAGATTAATTTGTAATATAACACTTAACTGACGTCACATACCGAGCTGTTAAAAAAAATCGACCCAGAGTATGCCAACAATCTAAAGTGCCTTATCACCTCTCATTATTATTTTATATTTTAAAACAAGAGCTGATCTCTTTGCGCCTAGTACCTCACCGCATCAGCCTCCCCAGACCCAGCTCCGTCTTTGAAGTGGAAAATATCTAGAATAGATTAGACATGTTGGACCGGAAAATGCAAACAGGGTGGGCTTACAACAGTAATATCACACTTCAATGTTAGCTAGTCGTTTGTAAACAATGTTAAACCATCAAATTATGGAGAACGCCGATAGACCAAAGTAGTGGACTTGGCACTGGTCTTTCTGAATACTTCAAAACCGATCTCTCATTTATTCACCCTGTACTCTTGAATAATAATATGTGAAATTGTACAGTTTTGTTTCCAATGGCTACATTTTAGTGGGATGCTGCTGGAATAAATCGTGCAAAGATATTTGTGAAAAAAAAACCCCGAATAGCTGTGAACATTACTGCAACTCAAATAAGCGGCTTACAATTCTCGCCCATAGATAAGTGCAATATTCAATGCCAATAAACGCATTTACGATATCTATTCTTTTTCTCCATTTTAATATAGTCCCTAAATAAGAAATGCAGTTTGCCAGCAGAACTGTACAGGGAGTTATTAGACAAGACATCTTTGATTAAAAAAAATATACCAGACGGCCTTATTCCACTGGGTCTTATTTATAGAAATACAGAGTAAACCAGTCTAAACTATATCAACACAACCCGTTCAATGAAGCTGTGACCTGCGCCTGAACTTGTTTGAAATGTCCTTTATCTTCCCCAGAAACAGTTGGAACATTTTAAAACTCAATTTCAAACTGACTGATTAACGACCAGCATTTTCTTTTGATAAAGTTAATTTATGTTCCCAGAAATAAAGAAAACCAATGACTTGAAAAAAATCGTGTAAATTCAAACGGACAGAAGTAAAAATTTTGGAGAGTACTTAAAAATAGCAAGCAGATAGATGACCAACATTCAAACTGAAACGGGAGTTAAGCGTTAGGAGTTTCCTTATTTATAATAACGCATCGCTTACACAAAATATGATTGAATTTATAAATTCATAACGTAATTTTAACCTATATCCTGCTTTTGGAATTAAGGGCACGACGACATTAGATATTAAAGCGTAATTCAATTATATGGCAATTAATTTAAGGTTCATAAATAAATGCTCTATGTGCGTCTTAAACAGACTGACACTTCTCTGCGTTTTGTTGAGGCATCGTCATTGTACACCAGACACACGAACCACAAAATCGTTTGACTCTAACAAATTTATTTCTTGAATTATCTTTTACGGAATCACTACTCAAATTAAATTACAATCAAATTATCACATCAAAAGATACCCTTATTACCTAACAACTGTCCATTTTTTCATCGCATTTATTTGTGCTCGTTTTGAAAACATCTAATACAAGATCTGGGGAAAAATAAATTACCGTTTTGCAGCAGTTCATAGGTATTCTGAATAAAATATTAAAAGAAGTCAATTCTGATGAAAATATAAAGTAAATATTTTTAGATCAGTAACTGATCTACGGACTCTATATTGCGTCTTTGAAAAGTCTATATTGAAACCTACCAAGAACACTGCTTGGAAATGGCAGTTTTATACAGTCGCATCCACAGCACCCATTCATTCAACTTGGCAATGGTTTTTTTTAAGAAGAGGATAAGTTCAATAAGTGCAGCTGCAGATGGTGGAGTTTTTTTTTCTTTTTTTTCTTAAAAAATGCTTCTACTCCAGTGGGCTGGAGATGAAATTAGAAAACATTCGGGCTAAGGTTTTTTTTGGGGGCGGGTAGGAAGAATGAGGTCGAAGACAACATAATGAACCAATCATCAAAGCCACATCTGGGACAATTTCTCGCCCAAATCCCCTAGTCTTTCTTTTGTCTTGTCTTTTCCAACAAGCCTCGTTGCAGAAAGTTCCATCTGTCATTATTTTTGGATCAACCCATCGAATTGTTTTCTCTTGAAATTTCCCCTGCCTTGCAGGTTTAAACGTTGCTCTGAAGTTTCACGTTTTTAAGACCCCCTTTTACCGGTCTTTCTTATTTGATAGTCAGTACGGATTAGCTCCCTTTCTCCTGCAGATTACAGTGTTTTACATAAGGGACAGTCTTCTGTACTTCAACTAACAGAATGAATGATTTTCTACCTCAGTGTCGTTGTCTATGCACCTGATATAGCCAAGAAAAACCAGCCTCTGGAAGTACACCAGGCACAGTCCAGCGCCCACGGCCGATCCGAGCTCGCTGGACCAAATCTGAAATTATTTCAAAAACCAGTCTTTCTGAAACAGCAGACTAAATGTAGACACACTTATCTGGAAGTATCTGGGGTCCACCCGTCGATCACCACAAACCAGGAAGGGGGGAGGGGGGGGAGGTGTTCAGATTTATTTGTTTTTTTTTAATGAAAAGACATCTGCAGTTTTGGTGCACTCATTCTATGCAATCGCCAGCCTCACAATCACAGTAGAAAACCTGCTATCAATGCGATAGTCCTGGACTTGTTGATTTCGTTTTGTCCTTATTTTTGTTGTTTTTTTTCAATTTTTTTTTAAAAAAAATCCGATCTAAACAGCCTATGCTTCGTGTTTTGCTTTCACTGCACGGCGGTTTGTAGTCCATGATGAGAGGGCGGTGTGTCGGCGTTCACATTGCCGACCTGTGAGTATACATCGTCCGTCTGCTGCACTCCTCCCGGCGGCGTCATGCGTTTCTCTTTCTGCCTCCGATTGCAGAACCAAACCCGGACCACCTCTTTCTCCAGCTGCAGGCTGTCAGCCAGGCTTGCGATCTCCTGTGCCGAGGGCTTGGGACACTTCAAGAAGTGGCTCTCCAGAGCTCCTTTGACGCTCACCTCGATGGAAGTGCGCTTCTTTCGCTTCCTGCCCTGAGCGGCGATCTTGTCGATGCTGGTCGGGCTGCCGGTCGACGAGTCGGCCTCCTCCAGCCACTTGTTTAGCAGGGGTTTGAGCTTGCACATGTTTTTGAAGCTCAGCTGCAGCGCTTCGAACCGGCAGATGGTGGTCTGGGAGAAGACGTTGCCGTAGAGGGTGCCCAACGCCAAGCCCACGTCGGCTTGGGTGAAGCCCAGCTTGATCCGCCTCTGCTTGAACTGCTTGGCGAATTGCTCCAGGTCGTCTGAGGTCGGCGTGTCCTCGTCCGAGTGTTCGTGGCTGTGGTGCTGCTGCCCGTGGTCCACCAGCTCCGGCGTGTCCCTCAGCCCCGGGTGCAAGCTCTGCCCTCCTGCCTGGCTCAGCATGCCGTTGACGGTGAAGCCGGGCTGCGAGTAGATGAGCGGCTGCACGGACGAGCCCATGGACGACAGGTGAGCCGTGGTGGTCGCCCCCCAGGCGGTCGGGTGGCCGCCGTGAGACGGCTGGTGAGGCGGCAGGTGGGGCGGGCGGTGGTGATGGAGGGGAGCGGCTCCCGTGTGCAGCTCGTCCCGGCCCACCACCTGCACCGACGGCTTCACGTCCTGCTGCTGCTGCTGCTGCGGCGGCGGTTGCTGCTGCTGCTGCTGACCCAAGGGGCTGCCTGCCATGGCCGAGGACCAAGGCGAGCCGGCATCGGTGTGCGGCAGCGCCGTCACCCACTGGTGGGCATGGCTGAGCATGTGGCCGTTGCTGGCGATGGCCCCCTGCATGAAGTCGCTTTGCACCATTTTCGAGGGATCTCGGTACGTGGTCGCCTGCTGCATGCCGCCTGAGTCGCTGTGCACGATAGAGTTGGACGACAGAATACTATTGCTCGGCATGTAGGGATTGGACGTCGCTGTCGCCATGGCTTTTTCCCTCTCTCTCTCTTTCTCCCCGTCTGTTTTTTTTTGTAGTTGTTGTCTGATTGCCAGAGATAAATATAAATAAAGTGAGTTGTTTTTGTGTAAAGTTCCTCTTGTTTTTTTTTTGCTCAGTTTTGTTGTTGTTGTTGTTGTTGCTGAGAGTTTGTTGTTATGTATGGGATGCTGGTGGGACTTGGGAAAGCTGCTCTTTGACAGCTCCCCGCTCACATAGCCAGTGTTTACCTCGCCGCGCTCTCCCTGCACACCACAGCAAAAAAAGGAGGAAGTTCAGCCAGAGGCTCCCGCGGATTGGCTACCCGCTGGGTGATTGACACCTTCCGACCGAGAGACTCGGCCGCGCCGCTTCCTTCCGGCGGTTCCGATTGGCTGCTTTTTAATTAGGGGAACGTCGCTGTTGTAAGGTTTTGGGTTTGGTGTGTTTTGGGGGAGGGAGGGGGGGGAGAGGAGATGCACTGAAGCAGAAAAGCTGCAAAACAGCCCAGCTTGGGTGAATCGAGAGACTACGTGGATTTTTTTTAATATATACACCACACACACACAAAAGTAGCAACCCTAAACAAGGACGAGTTGACTGTTCCTGGGAGAGTCAGAAATAAAAAGAGAAATAAACTTAGACCTCAATTTGCAAGTTGGGAGTCTTTGAGTGTGAGAAATGCAACTGACTCGTTTCGCACTGGAAACATAAACTTCGAATGCGCCAGTTTCCATCTTCGCGATTCATTGCAAAAATAAACTCCGTCTCGCGCAGTCCCGAGTATCAAAATTTGATGGGCAGTAGACACACGATTTTTTATTACAAAAGTGCCCATTTCTTGGCAAGAGCAGACTTGTGATATTTGGAACTGTTTTGAAGCCTAAAACTGCGTGGACAGCACACACAACCCCCCCCCCCCCCCCACACACCAGCCGCCGCAACCCCCCGCAACCGTAAGAATGTCTTCCCTACGCGCGACTGCTGAGGAGTTCAGAGATGTAACACAGATCTCATTTGAATCTCTGATCTCCAGGTGCAGACGCTGAATAGTCTGTGCCAGAGCCGCAGCAGCATGTTTCCTTTCCAGCAGATTTTCCTTGGACGATTCTCAAACCGAGTCTCGTGGTTTTGTTTACACTGAATAGGGAATATAGGAGCGGTGCCATGGGGCCTTCTTTCATTAATATACAGTGAGGATTTTGTCTAAATTACTGCTACGAATTTCACAGCACACGCATTTAAAGGCGTTTCAGGTGGACTGATGAAACGTGAATGCGCCGGCGAAAAAAAAACGAAATTTCTCTCCATTAAAACCCTTAAAAGCCAATTATTATGACCGATAGATACCTAAACTATATTATGTCTTAAAAAATAAACATCTTCAATAGCTTGTTTCCCCACCAAGAAAAAAAAAGTAAAACATCAGAGAGCAATTTGTACTGATTTACATTTGCATAAATTTTCATATATTTTGGTGAAAATAATAGTGAGTGCCGGGCTCAGTGGTGCCAGTACAGGGGTACATCTTAGAGAAGATCGACGGGGAACAATCCGGAGCGAGGGTTAAAAAGTAAAGCAAATATTCCAAATATACCAAACTTTTCAACACTCTTTATGGTTTGAATAGCGAACATGCCATTGGTAAGTCGCGTATTCTATCTCAAAAGGCTTTATTAACAGGTTCAGTTGGGATTTTAGGATTTGGGATATTTGAGCATCGGTGGCGTTGGACTCGTTTTTCTTTTGTGCTAAATTTTACTGAATCGATTTGCTGCTCGGCGCTTCACCATTACTGTCGAGGAAATACGCAGTAGAGAAGGCAGGGCAAGGTCACAATTAATAGGAGATTCTAACGTAAATTAGAGTAGCGAAAACGTTTTAAAGGATCTCACAGAAATAAAGGTGCACACTGCAGCTCATCGTGCACCGATAGCATAGACATTGAAAACCAGCCCTGAGGTTCGTGGGAGTCGGTCCGCAGTTTCACGATCAATCAGAACTAAGGAGCACTTGGCTGAGCTCTCCGGAGAGCGTGTGTGGTACAAGCTTCAGGCATAAAAATAACAGGCCGCCATCTCCCAACGTTTAAAACATCTTCTGCAACTTTCCTTCCATTGATTACACAAAGGTAACATTCGGTGCACACCGGAAGCACTTCGATTGTCAAGGTCAAGTGTAAAAGAAATCTTCCAAATATGACATTTCATACTGTCTTGTCCTCCTCCGCAGCTCCCATCTTTAAATCCAGGCACTTCATATTATTGATTCCAAAAAAAAATTCACGTAGTGACGAACGGAATTAATTTGAATGTCAAGCTTACTTAAATACACACAGGCATTTATATGTATACGCGCACAGACACGTGTGCGTATGCACGAATAAAAGATATAACGGGACATAATTTTGCACCGTTTTCAACTTTGATACAGGCATCTTATGTCCATTTTCACAGCGCGATTGATTTTTATACCTTTTTAATCTTGTAGTGATAATGCAGATTTGCTGCAATAATGGTCTTTATCTGAACCCGTGTGTTCTCAATTTCATTATATAATGGCAAATACCGGTTAAAGTATACACCAGGTCGAAAAAAAACAGTAACAAAAGTCAAGTTTTTAAAAGAGTATTTTTTACACTGTTACATCCTGCACGCTGTCTTCTTTATTTTTCTTTCACACACGCACATAATCCTTTCTCCGTCAAGCCACATCAAGAGCCCTTTCTATTTCACATCGTATCCACCTCCCCCAGCGCTCCCCCCCTCCCCCCATCCCACTCTGTCTCCCTCTCTCACACATTTTCACTCTTACCTTCCTAACTTCCCTCTGTGCCCCTTTGGAACAGATGCCATGTCGAGCTGCTCCCCGAAGATCATTTGTTTTCTTGACGGGGTGCATTTCTGCGCACAGCATTTTCGTTGCCATAGAGAACCAAATAAAAGGAAAGAACAGTAGTCACATTAACCTATATGTTTGTGCACTCGGGTTTAGATAAAGGACTCCATTTCAGCCAGGAAGAACGCTCGGGACCCCAAGTCAGTGTATAGAGCTTTCTATATAGTCTCAATAAAGGTAGCCGTCTTCTATTCCCAATTCTGACATTTTTAAACGTATAGTTTATATATATATATTCCTGGGTGCTGTTAATTCTAAGTCGCGGAGTCTGAAACACAATGCAAATTTGGAGAGTTTGAAGGACGCTGCTATTGCACGCTGTGGGCGGTAGGGAGCACTGTCGTGCGGGGAAAGAGCGCGCATCACAGATAAATGAACGGAGTTTAGAGACAAGTCATGAAGACGGGAGAGAAAGAGAGAAGGCACAGAATCCGTTTTTTTTAAAAGGGCCGAACGTTATGCCTTAAAAAAAGCAAAAGTACTAACCATTTATATTGCGTGAATGCAATGGCGGGACTCCAGCCTCTAGTTTAAATTATGTAATGTCTCTCACTTCACTCGGAAGTTTTAGTAATCCCTTTTCAAAATAAAATCGTGCCATGACATACAATTCTAAGTTTTAAAAAAAAACTTTATCTAAGTGGTATTGAAATTATTTGGGCGGGAGGTGTGCGTCGCAGGATAAATATTATATTTGGATTGACCTCGGTTGTTGAACTTAAGAGATGCGAAAGCCCAGGCGGGAGAATCGCTGACAAACGTCTGTAACCCGTGGCAAATCCCCGGAGCGTACTGGGCGTTTTGATGCAACTGCTTGTGAAAAGTACCCGACTGAAACAACAAGCCAATAAGTTCAGCAATAGTTTTGATTTTTTTTTGCAACTTTACCATATGTGCATTGTTGTCAAGTTTGCTAGTTATCGTAGACCTCAGTTTTGTCATATAGTGTCAAGTTTTTAACGTGACGAAACGTACCACTCTTTTCCTTCGCAATCCTAACTCATCCTAGCTTCTTTTAAAAAAAATGTTTCCAATTAACTTTCTAAGGGTTGACTTGAATATTGAAGAAATACAGAGCCTTGTCTAATGAGTTTAGGTCCACGTTGAAATGTGCTTTCTGATATTCTGCCGTAGGGCAGTTCACCGAATATGGCGATAATTTTGTGATAAATCCAATTTAAAACTTTAATTTCTACACGTGAAGTAATCGCCTGACGAGCAAGTCTTCTCACCTCTAAAGATGAAAACCGGGCAAAGAGTTCTTGTTTAAAACCCGTTGACTTGGAGGAGGCTCAAGGTTTGATAAAGATTTGTTCAGTATGGGACCCCCTTACTGAATTAAATGATGAAATCAAAACACTGATATAACACGAAGAATTGAAGAGAAGAAATGATACGTGAAGTATGTTCGCGAGCAAAATGATGAGGATCACCTTGCGTTCGAAACTATTGAAAGGCCCAGCGATGTGTAACGAGGCAAGATTCGGCCGTCTACAATTCAGTTATTTTTTCGGGCTGTTCATTATTTGCACGAACTCTCCCTATTGCTGAGACGGCGATACGTCTGCAAGCATCGAGCTGTCTGCTTTAGACATTGTTCAAAGAAAGGCTAAATATTTTCCTGGAGTCTAAGAACATTTCCACTCTTGTATGCATGGCAACGAATCTTGTACATTAGAAGAAGCCTTTCTTGAAAAGAGAAATAGGTGTCCTATATAACTCTAAGTGAAAATAGCACAGAATCGAGTGGTATTCCCCAAAGATGTGGTGAGCCGTGTATAGGTGCCCAAGAGCGCTTGGCTGTGCTTCAGTAACTGTTGAAGATGAAAGCTTTACTACCTAGAAACACACAGACATTTCCAAACGGTATAATTTCTATTGTTTTCTGGCCGGTTTATCTTCGCTACTGTTCCCATTTAACTCGTTACCATTCCAACTGTCTGACCTTAGGGGTGTACTCTACAATGGAAATTATTTGGTCATTTACCATTGCTAATTGCTGTATTACCTATTGGTGGAGGAAAAGTTGTACAAGGACCCGGCTCCTGCAACAGTGTTTGCATGACTCTGCACTTCAGGGTGAGATAGCACGGAACACCCTGTTTTGTGTTTCTTAATGTACGTTTTATTCAGCATTTTTTGAAAAAAAGGGCAAACTTGCGTTGAATTTATTGCCGCAGTTTCTGATTGCTTAGCAGATGACCATTTTAAAACAAACCTCATACTCGGCAGGAAACCTCTTGCAACATTTATATTCCCTTTCTGTTGACGTCAGCGTGCAGAGTAATACTGGCCTTTCCACTGTGGGTCAGCTCGCGAATACATATTCTGCATTTATAGAAGTACATTTTAAGATTTAACGATTAAGTGCACAATCACTACAGGTTCATTTAATGGCAAATGTATAGTAAGATAAACTTTTTATTGAATCTGCAACTTTCCATAGCCTGAATTGGCTGTCAGTGAATACAAGAACTGGACATTATATTATTGCACATGAAGCTCCAGTATGTAAAACGTTTCCATTAGTTTGTGACTTAAAATGAAATGTCGCTACATAAATGTAACTCGTACTTGTTGATTTACTAACCGTGTATTTAACTTGACTTCTGGATTACATTGACTATAGTGAAATTCAAGTTTATTATAGTTTTATAAATTAACAGTAGACAGGATTCTAATATAAACATGTTCATCGCAGCTTTCACGTGTAATGGTGCTATGTCTCAGGTTAGGAACATGTTTTCTGGGGAACATTTTAAAACGATAAACAAATTTGTAAAATTGTGATAAACTTGGACCAAATCATTTATACGTGATTAGTGAACGCTAATCAGGTGTTAAACTGAAAGCTTCTTATACGGAATCAACAACGTTTTGCGTGATGCTATTTTTGAAAGTTTAAAAGCACAGAACAGACTTTCCCTTTGTGTGTATTACCTGTCCTATTAATGTCAGTCCAAATGTTTCCTGAATATCAGTACGTTACATTTTATTTATTAATTGCTAGGCTGGGCAGTGTGCATCAGTCATCGTCCGAAAGGGCGCACGGTTTTACATCTGACTGTATTTTATAGAAATTAACACAAGCGGCCCTCCTCTCGCCGACACCATCCCTCCATATCCCCTCCCCACAGATACACGCACACATGCACATCATAACCATTCCCCACCGTTTGGGTTTTAATCTTAAAGAAGATTAAACCGAGTCAAACACGGACATGCACTGCGTAGCTGCGAAGTCTTTTGGAAAGATTATTTTGATGTTAAATAATAAATGATTAGGGCCGCGAATGGTCGACACAGACATGCATCTTAGCATGTTCGGGTTTAATTAGAATGGCTGTTGTTTTCGATATAACCATGTTGTATTACATAGAGCAGTGTGCACATAATATATATTACAGAGGATACATATGGCTAGCAAGAGGTGTTTATGTCACAGAAAATGTGAACATTATTTTGAAGAATGGGACAGTGCTTGTAGATGGCAGTAGCTCCTTCACAGTGTGACTGCTCCGGGTGCTTTGTTGTGTGTTGGCTTCATGCTAGAAAATGCTTATCATTCATCCCCGTGTCTTGGCTGTATTTATATTGGTTTTGTATTAGGGTTTACATACGATGAAAGTAGAATCTAGATAACATCTATCCGGGGGCATATTTCAATTGTTTCAAGATCAGGATGTGTATGTCACCTATTCGTATTATGTCTCCCAGAGGTCCTGTGCATTTTACATAGTTTGAATTACATTTGTGTCTGTGGTGTCTACCTCAGAGACAGTGGCGTTGTGTAACAATTATAGCAATGCGTTTGGTTTTGGTGTTTTGCAGCTGAATTATTTGCAGGTGACGATTGGTATAACACATGCCCAGTTAATTCTACCTCTTTTTGAAACCTTCACATTGATATTGGGGAACGTGCATGTTACTTAACATGTGACCGTTGCTTGTCACGTTTTGTTTGATACTGTCCAGGAATGGCATTGAAATGTACACAGAATTGTCTAAATACGGATTGATTCATATATTGATATTGGATACTGGATTTTAAAAGTGCTTGCAAAGTGTATTCTCATTGTAAATATTCAAATCGTGGCCTGTGAGAAATGTCAAACGTCCATTAATTCGAAAGATTTCTTTTTTATATTGTCCGTGGACCGGAAAAGTCTGTGTGAGCGGTTAGAGACGACCCACAGCCTGCTCCTCTGGGTACAGCAGTTGCAGGTTCAGTGGCTGCTCTTTTACTTCTGCGCATTGTGGCAATGACCGGCTGAGTCCCGGCGAGTGGGTGCGGATTGTAATAGTTGCACTCGGCGTGGCTGCTGTGTTTTTGTTTGTCAAATAGGGCTTGCCTCTTGAGAGCGGGACATGTGGCGTATCCCTGCCTAGGATTACATTAATCAAAGCATTATTTCCCGAGGGATTCCCGCGCACAAATGATAGTAAATCCTAATAAAATTGGATTGGTGAGAAATGGAAAGCCAAAGTAACCTGTTCTCTTCAGATAAACACTAAAACCACATTATCTAGATGTTGGAGCCACACCAAAACTTTTCAGTGCAACCACAGCGTGGGGATATTTTACATTCGGAAGCGACCCTTGCAATCCCCGCGGGCATGTCGGCAACACTGCAGTAGCCAGCCAGTGGCTGGGGTGAGGACTGGGAAAAGATCCGTCACGGAAATACAAAAGTTGAGGCTCCCAGTAAGAGCAAGCCAGGGATCGTGGGTGGGGGCAAGTGCACTGAGTCACAATCATCGGGATACAGAGCAAGAGAGACTCGCAACAGAAACGTAAACATCCAAAGCACCAGAAGGAAGGCCACCAAACCTATTGACTCCAAATCTCTAAACCTGCATAAAGTTAGATTGAGGCGTCCGGCCATGCATTAAACCCGCCCAAGCAGGTGACAGAACAAGAGTTTACAACAAAAGCGAGAGCTTTCCCTATAGTGTGGAAACAGGCCCTTCGGTCCTACAAGTCCACACTGACGAGCAACCCATCCCCACACTATCCCAAATTTACCCCTAACCTACACATCTCTGAACACTATGGGCAATTTAGCATGGTTAACTCACCTGGCCTGCACATCTTTAGATTGTGGGAGTAAACCCACGCAGAGAATGTGCAAACTCCAGTCACCCGAGGTTGTGAATCGAACCCGGGTGCCTGATGCTGTGAGGCAACTGTTCTAACCACTGAACTAGTTCTAACTACTGCCCCTTCTTCCCAACTTAGCTCGGGGAAATTACATACTTATGTCTTTGGAAATTAACACAATCCAACTTCTCATTGACATGAGAGACAAGCGCTAGGAGGACTACAGTAGAACAGACATGAAATAAATAGCAGCGAATTTGAAGGGTATCTCGACTTCAAAACAGCGAACAAATCAAGGTGCACAATTGTTTGAATTTCTACTCCGACAGAACAGACCGAAGTGTACCGACACCTCGTCTGGCCAGAACTTTGAAACACAATCGAATTAGTATAGGAGATTTCTTTTAAAGGCTGATCATGGAAATTTGAAACCAACATGAATAATATTGGAAAATCTCATTAGGGTCGGCAGCATCTGCGGAGAGAGGAAATTCGAGTTAACGTTTCAGTTAGTGAATACAGTTTGAAAATCGGGAAATAAGATTTCTTTTTTTAAAAAAAATCGCTTCTTTTAATATTCCTTTATTCTTTTGAATATCCACAGTTAAGGTTGGTGGTTTAGGACTGAGATTAGAAAGAACTAAACAGAATATGAATTCAAGAAGGAGGTGGAGATTAGTTGATAATAAGCTTGGGTTTAAGAAGTTTCAGGATTGCAATGGAAAGAAAAGGCCGAAAGAGCTAAGACTGTTCACAGTTTGGAGGTGGTGGAGAGAATGAATTGCGATAGGGCACGGTCTGCTGGGTGTTGAGAAGTAATTGCTTGATTCAGTGCTTCTCTGGAGTGCTGAAACGTGAAGTTACCACTTTGATTTCAACACAGTGGAGATAGAAGGAGGATGTGTGTAGGCTAACACATCCTAGAAGGAAGCGAGGAAAGTTCAGAGGAACACAAACAAGTGAAGCACCAATAAAGGGCATGAAGATATGAAATGTCACAATAGAGGTTACAATAAACTAAAAGGTTGGATACTGGACACCAGAGAGGGCAACAGACAAAGGAATGTGGAAAATGATTGGATAAAGCTCTTTAGTGAGGACAATAATTTGAGTAAGTTTTGGATATTACTTCAATTTTAGAACATATTTCCTTTATTGACCTCTTAACTGATACTTTGAATTGCATTAATTTTATATATGATATGAATAAGTATTCACAAATAGAAAGAGTTCAGCAGTGTACTTAATATGTTACTGGTCAAATAATCCAAAGAATGTGCACTCAAATCCACAATGCAATTTACAAATTTGTGTTAGTTCAAAACTCGGAAAATAAAATGTAGGTATGTGAGTAAAAATGACTAGAAAGCATTGTCATAAAAATCTCAACAGGTTGGCTCATGTCCTTTCGGGAAAGGAACATGCTGTCTTCATTTGTTCTGACCTATATGTGTCTCCGATCTCACACTAACAATGATGATTCTTAACTGTTCTCTGAAGTTACCTAGCAAGCCTCTCAGTTTCTGAGGATGGACAATAAATGCAGGTACTATACATATTTTACATGTAAGTACAGGCTCAGTTTTGCACTAACACGTCCCCAACTAGCAATTCACACATACACTCATAAGATTCATATACAAGTGGTCACAGTCATGCACACCTTTTCATAGTCAATTGCAAATCTTTATATATCACTACTTGTATGCAGTCTCTTAAATGTGAACCCTGATATAAATAAGTGCTAACAGTTACTGTAACTGCTCAATATTTACACAGAGTTATAAGCATTAATACCCACTCAGAACATCTATATGTACTGTCTACAAGGTCTAATCCTACCTGCACATATGCACATAAACATCCAAACTCATTTACAAGAAGGAACAGTACTCTTTACACACATTGTCCGATGTGCTCTGATATGCATCTCCACAGACACACTCTATGTACCTAAGAGAAGTACCTAAATATCCACTCATATACAATCACTGACACTAAACCCTCACAATGAAAAGTCATTGATAAGTCTTCAGTTTGCATGTTTACTCATTCATCCACTTATCCAGCTAAATTAACTGTACACATTCAATTCAAGGCAAAGAATTCCATTTGCAAAAAAAAACTTGTTTCTCAGAAGATTTAAGATGCACCACAATGACATTTCCCCTCAACAGTTCAGAACCTGAAATATATACACAGATACCAAAGTAATAGAAACATTAAAATGATAAAATTGTTATAGAAATAAACACTTTGAGATGAAGATGCACAGTCCTTATGTGCATATATCTTTGTAAAATGTATACAAGCAGAGTGAAAATATTTAATGCATAGTTTTATGCACAACCACCTTTACATATATATTAATACTGACAAGTACACATAGCTGTACAGTCTTATCCAGAAACACAAGTATAAATAACAAACATACATATGTACTTGCCTATACCTATAAATGTCATATTCATACACATGTATATATATTTCTGTTGAAGTACACACACAAAATGATTGTGTATTGAATGTCCAACAAATGGTTTCACATGAATAACTCTGCATATAACATTTGTGAAGATGCAGTAGCATCTTCAAAGATTTGGATATGAGCACCATGTTTCAGACTAAGAGCCACATCAATACTTATTGAAATACACTGACCCTCACACACTCAGAACATTGACCTACACAAAAACTGCTTTTGTACTGCTGATCTTTTAGCCGGATTGTGGGAGACTAGTCCCCATGACTCAGTTCTCAGTATTTACTAAATCAAAATTCCTTGTCCTGCAGGCAGATTTGCAAAATGAGTTCTCTTTCTGACGCTGCAAGTAAACCCAACAGAAACAAAAACACACAGAGGCAAATACTTTGTTATTTTGAAATATGTAAGCAGTCTAAACATATGCATTTGTAAATGCAGACATATAGTTACACAGATGAAGCCTAATTTGTACTTTCTAGACATCCATAGAAATATTCCCTGGTATGTAGAAAGCTTGTCTCCTAGAATCCTGATGTAAATTGTGTACCTACTATTTAATATGCTCAAATAATGAAAATTTGTATATACAGAAACACATAATTTGACATAAACACAAAGTCACTGTTATAGCCAACATTGTCATAAATGACAATAGTCTTCCATTCACTGGCTTGGAAAAACACACTGATATGTGTTCAAGAAAATTCTGCCCTAAATTATTTATCACAACAAAACAAAAGTCCCTTTTGTATTCTAAAACAGACATATATAGAAAAATAAAAATATTTTCTAATTTTATAAACTTTCAATTATCCCAAACATCTAGATATGTACTCACATTAATGTTAGCTTGCATGACTACACAAATATACACCAGACAATTCTGTGTGAACATATGCAAATAAAAACCCTTATCCATACGTAGATGCACAGAAATTTCTAATAGAACACAGGCTCCCACATAAACTCAAATATAAATGATTTTTATTCCAATTAAAAAAAATGTACAGGAACACTTTGTCATACTTTTTTTTTAACCACCATTGTTCTTTCAAACCTATTCAGATTTTTCTGTAACACATACAAGCACTATGAGACAAGAATGCATACATACTCTTTCACTCAGGTGAACACTCTCAGCATAACACAATCTTCAGCAGAACTTAAGCATGATCTGCTTCACAAACAGATACTCAAACAGTACTCTCACAAAGCAAATCATTTCCATATAAAACACTAAAACCCCACTTTCTCAATACATTGAAATTTGGAAATATTTTTCAAGTATGGGACAGAATTGATCTGTTTGCCATGGGTAGGATGTCAGATTGATGAACGTCAGGTAATAACAGCTGTTTCATGTTGCATTGTTGTGTTCCTTTTTCAACATCAAGCCCCAGTTCATATTAAATGATTTAATGCATCTGTTAAAAATGAATAGTTTTGGTGTTAGCATGTGAATTTCTCTGACTGGAGTTTCCACCATTTGACCTTCAGCAAGTTTATAGCTTTAGGTGTTTATATTTTTCTTATTAGAAAACTTATTTATTTTATGTGTCTCAGTCATAAACCATATATCAATATAATGTCTAACAGCACCGAAGGAGAATCAGACATAAAAATCCAGTTGCTTACTTAATATGCACATGGTTTTGAAACAATATGATCTAAATGTAAAAAATGGATCACCTAAACAGTCGGCAAATGAAGGTAGTAAATTATAGAAAACATGTTAGTGAAATATGTGTTGTATTCAGAAATTTACTCCAAGATGACTGATTTCTGGAAACATTTTGAAATAGAATCCAAAGTAAAATGTCAGGGAAACAATGACAGAATAGGTGAGGAAAGAAAAAAAGTATCTTTCAATGAAATGTGCTACAACTAATATTTGTATATGGGTTTGTGTTTATCAATGTTTAGCCTGTTGGGTTAGATATGGTTAGGTTGGATGTTGGCTGTTTGTGCTCCTACATAATAACGTTTCTTGTGCATTAATGTTCTTGACACGTGTTCTATGAGAATAGTTATGTTTATGTGTTTCACTTACATAGCATCAGTCAGTACTTGTGAGTGTGATTGGTTTGTGTGTGTGCTTGAGGGAGAGGTTCTTGGATTATTTATGTGATCAGCCAGAGTACGAGTTAAATATTTGTGCATGACTTTCTGTCTGTTTTTCTATATGGGTAGTTCTAATTTTGGTGGGCACAATCTCTAAATCATGGTTGGAACATATTATTTACTTTTCTGACATCAGTGGAGGCCTCTACCAAATGAGCATCAGCAACAATGAAGTATGCAATGAATTTTTAAAATTGTATCTGGATATCTATGTTTTAACCAGTGATTATTAAACTAAGCAAACACATGTCTACAATTGTGTCCAAAATTTCTTCCATTTAATGTACTAAATAATACCAAAATCTACACTATTTTACTTTGATGACAAGTTAGCTGAAATCTGAGAACTATCAGGACAAACTGCTAGTGTAGAACAAGTTGAAATCAGTATAAACAGCAGGGCACAAGAAAAGTGCAGGATTCATACTATTCATCTTTAAATTACTCATTATTTTATTGCTGTCATGAACATTGAAGTTTGAAGCCACCAAACTTTGATTTTTACATTAGTGACAAAAATTTAATTTATATACCTTAGTACTATATAGTTAAGAAAATGCAATGCTCCAACTCTTTATTTTTTAGCACAACAGATTTTGATATCATGACTAGACCATTCAAGTATTTAGAAAATATAATGCAGATGCCAATAATGAGAAATCCAGAAAATTGCTTTAAACATTGTTTTAAAAAACATAACTAGGAATCTGGTGCAAATTTACATCTAATTAGAACTGGGGTAAATGTGCTACACATTTACTGCAATTGTGTACATGGTGGTGTGGAGTCATGTTAATGTGCTAACTGGGGTTTAGGTAGGTGATGAAAACAAATAAGGAAATATACGTGTCATAATGTTCAGCATAAAATCTGCAGAAATCAATTTTGGGCAAATTTGCTAAAAACAAATCCAAATCCCCTCTTAATTCATAGTTACATTGAATTCTAGGTCTATGTGTTAGTGCATGTTGCTATTTATGGTTAAATTTATGGAAGTATGTCGATGTATGTATCTGCCAATGTTCTTCTGTTCATGTACATGGATGCTCATGTATATATGTGACACAATAGCTTATAATCTAAGTGGTACAGGATCACATAAAATTACACTCTACTATTTTAGCAGAGATGCTCATCCATTTAATTGCACCTTGTATTAATTATTCATATAACATTGTTCTTAGTCATGTCAGTCTCTGCTATGTATGTGATTCGGAGACCACTGTATGTTTATGTGTCTACATATGTGAGTGTACTGTATTGACAGTTGAGTATTTTTGTCTTTTATGTTTCTGAATGTGTCTCACAGCTGCACTGATTCATTTTTAATGTTTCAAGATGATGCGTCTTCATACTTAAATATGTGTGCAAGGATGATTCAAATAGTATACTGCATCACACTTTGATTTGCACAACAGAGCTATGTACCATTAGAGATGTGGTTTGTATGCTTCTGACAATGTTCTATGTTGTATTTTTATGTGTTATTTAGAGATTTGTTAACGGTCTGCCTCTAGATTTTAGTTAATATTCACAAATACTTTGTGCTGTTCCTCTTAATCTTTGCAGTTAGAATTTTGACTGTGTTGTTCTATATGTGTGAAAAGTTTTTTTTCAGGCTTGGGAAATTATCAGATGGGTTTTGACCCCAGTTATTGTCTGGCAGGTGTACTGCAAGGTTGGGACTAAATCATCAGCCTTTCCCACCTTATGACAATTTATTTTTGTTGATTTTGAAGCTGACTGAGGCTTCTTTTCAGATAGGCTGGAGTGTAAATACTAAAATCTAAAATGCAGCATTTTCCCATAACGCATGGGAGATCCATTTGTGACCAATCCTTAAAGCCTTGATGGAAGTCATAGTGGCTGGAAGAGGCCACAGCAAGTTCATGAGTTTATTTTGATCTGGAGTCTTTATTAGATTAGATTAGATTAGATTACTTACAGTGTGGAAACAGGCCCTTCGGCCCAACAAGTCCACACCGACCCGCCGAAGCGCAACCCACCCATACCCCTACATGTACCCCTTTTTACCTAACACTATGGGCAATTTAGCATGGCCAATTCACCTGACCTGCACATCTTTGGACTGAGGGAGGAAACCGGAGCACCCGGAGGAAACCCACGCAGACACGGGGAGAACGTGCAAACTCCACACAGTCAGTCGCCTGAGTCGGGAATTGAACCCGGGTCTCTGGCGCTGTGAGGCAGCAGTGCTAACCACTGTGCCACCGTGCCGCCCAGGAAGATGAGGCATATTGTTTTTCCAAGACTAGCTGCACTTTTCCTCCCCACAAATTTTCATCAACTTGGCCCAACCTGTCTGCCCAAACTTCAAATGCTTTCTTCAGGCTTCGAGTAGGAGACCAATTTAAATATCTTAAATGTGGCCCAACAAGTTCCACTTACCAGACTGTGCTTATTTCATGATGGCCAATTGCATTGCCTGCCTCATGCCAACTCCAACTGTGCTAATATTGATCTGTTAAAAGTGACTTAAGCAATTTGTGTTTGTACAGATATGGTTCTGTACTGGTGTGGGCTACATGTTGGTTATGGATGCAGTCCCAATAGAAACTATTGGAAGTACATTGCCATTAATTTTAGTGCAGTATTACATAGGAGCAGAGTGTTTCCTTAAAAAGCAACATTTAAACATGAGGAGGAGATGCACCAGACTGCATTAAGGAATGTAGGTGAGACATTACCAAACCAACGTTAGTGCTGTTTGAAAATATTCTGCTTTTCATTAACACAAAATTAATTTGAACTGTGGGTGAGAATCAAATCATAGC
Source organism: Chiloscyllium plagiosum (assembly GCF_004010195.1). Lineage (NCBI taxonomy): Eukaryota > Metazoa > Chordata > Chondrichthyes > Orectolobiformes > Hemiscylliidae > Chiloscyllium > Chiloscyllium plagiosum. The sequence continues at coordinate 67,551,568 of NC_057715.1, read as the reverse complement.
AGCTGAGGTTGGTGGTAAACCTTCCTGACTTTGCTAGTTTGACCTCTGGGAAACTTTAACATTTGGACTTCACTTGAATGCAAACAGTCAGTTCCTTATCTATAACTAGCAGGAAGCATCATATGACTGTCTAATGGTGGTTGCAATGCCAGGTTGCAGGTGTACATCACCAGTCAGCTTAGGAAGAATCCCTCATATTCAAGCAAGTCTTATTGAGGTAGTTTGGATCTCTTAAAGATTCTTCTTGCTTGATATCCCTTGCTGCTTTGTTGATGCAGTAGGCAAGGAACAATGGTTTTCTTAAGTTGTTGGGTTTCTTAGGTTGTAGGTTAAAAAATCCTCAGTTGCAATCTGCCTGCATTTGCTGCGAGTACAGGTTCAAGTTTGAATTTTCCAAGAAAGATGTATGATGAAGGTTTATAATACATTATTGTTATTATTTGGGAAATTAGATTCTGGATTACAGGAAAATGGGGCTTTAGTTTATAGGTACATGTACATAAAAGTCTGATCTTTTGACTTAACAAAGGGCCAGCAAGTCATGGGAGGTTAAGATCAAGCCTGTCTTTCCGAGAAATAGTGTGTCTTAAGCTAAGTGACACAAGCTACCTTTTGAATTAGCTTCTGCTTATTGTTGACTTGAAATTTTACAACCAAAGAATGGGAGGCCATAATAAGTTGCATTTGGAAGGAAATAGCCATATTAGCAGAGGGGCAGTTGAGTTTTTCGCAGGTTCAAGGCCAACAGAGCTGGAAAGAAGTCTTGAGCTATTTTAACAATCTAAGTGGACCTGGCTGGATATAAAGTCTTTTTCTTTCTAAGAGTGCAATGACTAAAAGTCAATGAATTAGCATGTCTGTTTGTCTTGAGGAGAGAGAGAGAATCACAAATGGTGAATGTGCAGAATGTCACAAAAAGGAAATATTTGCAACCTCATTATTTGTGTAAATAATCATAAAGTGAAGACTGGTTTGATACTTCATTAGGTTTGAATGTTTGCGAAAACAAAATGCTTGATTGAAGATTGAATCTTTTACTTGCTGTTTAAAGTAAGATCTTTCAAAATTATCGAATATAAAGCTATTTTTTATTTTGGTATAATACATTTCTGTTATCGAATCAAAGACTCAGTTCTTTTATTGGAAAGTATATTTGCAGCCTCTGTGTCTATGTTCAATGATTGAACCCAATGTATCAGAATTGCAACAATAAAACTTTTGTCCATCAAGCCAGGTTTCACTCTAGGATCTGATTTGATGGGAATTGCCATCGGTTGGGAGCACAAAACGTGAGATGTTACTGATTTTTTTTGAGAGAAATTTAACTGTTCACCTGGCAAGCAGAGGTAAAATTACTCCTTTTTACACATCAGTTCAGTCCAAACCTAATCTTGTTTAAACTCCTAGAAGGAGCTATCCTGTGCTGCTTGGATCTGACACTATATGCTGTGTCAGACTAGTTTTAAAAAGTCCTTAATCATTCTTGGAAATCTTAGGTGCCTTTAAACCATACTCAAAACTGACAAAAATGCATTGAAAGTACAAGCTGGTTTTTCCTCTCAGGTCAATGATTGAAATATTAATCCCATCTATGTTTTTCACTCAGGTACTCCAAGTTCAAATTGTTTCAGTCACACTGTGTGAATCAGCAAAGAAGGAACTAATCAGTGATCCTTGTGACTGGTGGATCATATACCTTGACAGAAAGCCATCACTACAGGATTTGTGTTTATGAAACTATCCTGCTAAATGGGATCACAAATCTAAGGAGAACAATCAAGCAAAGGCAGCCAAAGGTTCAAGATGGATTAAGACCCAATTCTTTCACCATTTTCCTAACTTCACTCAATGTTAAGATGGAAGTTTTGATGCCACATTTCAGCTCCAACACAAAGTCCTTTAAAGAAATGGTGGACTCAGGAGACAAGTACCAGAATGGACAGCAAGCAGGCTACAAAGCAGGAAAATTAGAGGTCAGATAAAAGTAGACTGACAAAGATGGGAAGTGCTGTTCCACACACAAAAAGCACTGGACCATTGCTCTCCTCAATTTACCTGAATGATTTCTGATTCATGAATGGGAAGTACAATTTCAAAATTTTGCAGATATCAAAAAATTTGGGGGTCATCACTAATTCAGAGGAGAAGTCTGACAAATTGCAGAAAGACATCAATTAAGTTGCAGAATGACCATGTACTTAGCAAATGAATTTCAATTTGGATGAGTATAAGAGGGTACATTGTGATGGGATACATTGGCAGATAATTATATAAATTGGGTAGAGAAGTAAAGGGATCAGGGGTACAAAATACAAATCAGGGAAAGTAGCAATAAAAATTTAATAAGATCACTAAATACATCAAGACATTGTGGTTAATTTCTAGTGGGATAGAAGTTATATTGAACTTGCATGTAACCTTGGTTTGACTACAATGAAATACTGTGAACAGTTGTGGGTCTGCATCATTTAAAGTGATTTCAAAATGCTGGAAAAGCTGCAAAATATTGACTTTGTTTGTACTGGAAGTGTGATGTATAATTTTAAATTAGATTGTGGATAGCCCAGCCCAGGCTCTACCATTATGGAGATGGTTGGAAATTAGGGAGGTTTTCTGGTTTCAGTTTTTTTTTGTGAATTAGAATCCCTACAGTGTGGAAACAGGCCCTTCAGCCCAACAAGTCCACACCAACCCTCCGAAGAGTAACCCACCCAGACCCATTCCCCTACATTTACTCCGGACTAATAACCTACACTATGGGCAATTTATCATGGCCAATTCACCAAAAATGCACATCTTTGGATTGTGGGAGGAAACTTACGCAGACATGGGGAGAACGTACAAACTCCACACAGACAATTGTACGAGGCTGGAATCAAACCCAGATCCCTGGTGCTGTGAGGGAGCAGTGCTAACCACCGTGCCACCGTGCCAAGAGTTTATCTGGATGTTTGCCGTGTGAGTGAGTTGGTGTTTTGAGCTCATGTAGCTCACAGAGAAATAGCCAAACTAAATGTTCACAGCAAAGCCTGCTATGTAAACAGAATACAAAATAACTTTACCTTCAAGGGGGCGGCACGGTAGCACAGTGGTTAGCACTGCTGCCTCACACCACCAGAGGCCCGGGTTCAATTCTCGTCTCAGGCAACTATCTTTGTGGAGTTTGCACATTCTCCCTGTGTCTGCGTGGGTTTCCTCGGGGTGCTCCGGTTTCCTCCCACAATCCAAAAATGTGCAGGGTAGATGAATTGGCCATACTAAATTGCCAGTAGTGTTAGGTGAAGGAGTAAATGTAGGGGAATGGGTCTGGGTGGGTTGCTCTTCGGAGGGTCAGTGTGGGCTTGTTGGGCCGAAGGGCCTGTCTCCACACTGTAAGTAATCTAATCTAATCTAGATGTGGAATGCAGATGAAGTGTAACCTCAGTCAGAATGGTGTGAGGGAAGAGAAGCTTGAAAATTGTTTCCCTTGAAACCAATGCAAAAATCCACTGTGGACCACACTGAGGCTGGTGGCAAAAAAAGTACTGATGAAGCAACTGGAATAAAGAACTTAGGCTTTCTCGGTCAAGAGTGGGTAAATGAAATTTCTATCTCTCAGAATAGTTGGTGTTGAGGTCTATGGCGTACTAATGTGTGGTTTCTAGAGAAGTACATAAGCAACTTTCACATTGCTAGTTGTTGTAAAAGAAGTCTGAAGAAAGTAAGAAGTAAACCTGAGGGTAAAACAAACTTAGTTGTAAGCTAAATGTTAACATTTCAATATTTGCTTTGTTTAATTTGTGTCAAGAGTGTGGTGCTGCAAAAGCACAGCAGGTCAGGCAGCATCCGAGGAGCAAGAGAATCGACGTTTCGGGTGCACCACACTCTCGACTCTGATCTCCAGCATCTGCAGTCCTCACTGCATCCGTAGCCTACTTTTTAATGACTTATGAACAAGGATACCTATGTCCTTTTGGATAGCTGCACTTACTAACTTCTCACTGTTTAAGAAATATTCTGTCTGTCTATCAAGATGAATTATTTCACATTTACATTCCACCTACCACATTCTCACTGATTTACATAGCCTGCTCCACAATACGTTCACGTTGACTGCAGCAGTTCAAGAAGGCAGTTCACTACCATCTTTCAAGGATACCCAGGGACAGGCCAGCCTGTGTGACCATGCTCTATGTGTGAATTTAAAAAAAGCCTGTCCAAGTACTCCTGAAACTTCTTCACAATTTATAGATATTTTCAATTAACCTGCTCAAACATGTTACAACTGTCCTCTGGAGCAGGTAGACCTTGAACCTTGGCTTTTTTGATAGCCACGCTTCTGCCTTTTAGCTTAGAGATAGAGAAACTATGACTGCATCTCAAGAATCATCTTCAGAATTAATATTCCCACTCAGTTTGATGTCATCAGCCAAGTTGGAAATAGTACAACTGGTCGCCACATCCAGAAATCTTCTAATCAATCTGTTCAGGGATGTTATGACACACCTTTGGAGCAAGTGAGACATGAACACTGGGCCTCCTGGTCTAATGCTTCAATTCCTACTTTGAATCAAATTCTCTGGTTACTATTTCTGCTTCAAGCCACTCCAGTGTACTCTGACCACCTGCTCCTTACTGACCAGCAGGTGGATCAGAACTAACTATTGCAGGAGGGAGATAGTGGTCATAAATGAAAGAAAATAGGCTAAAAGTTTTCTTAAGAGACATTTGGAGAAGCATGGTCCTGGATCAATGGTGCTGGAAGAGCACAGTAATTCAGGCAGCATCGAGGAGCTTCAGCAAAATCGACGTTTCGGGCAAAAGCCCTTCATCAGGAATAAAGGCAGAGAGCCAGAAGCGTGGAGAGATAAGCTAGGGGAGGGTGGGGGTGGGGAGAGAGTAGCATAGAGTAGTTGCAGTGGGAGAGGGACTCCCTGAGATTGTTGTAGAGAGAGGAGGAAAACGTCTTCAAGGCAGGCAACCTTGCAAGAGGATTCGCAGTAGGGTTAAAATCAACAAGGTAAAAACAATGACTGCAGATGCTGGAAACCAGATTCTGGATCAATGGTTTTACGTTTTTACCATTTGGAGAAGCATGTCTACTTAACCTGATCCACAAGGAGTGCCATTAAAAGACTCAGCAGCCTTGATGTTTTAGCCCTTGAAAACCCAATTGACAACTGTTAAATTTAAATCAATTGCATTGTTAGAATTGGAATTAAGTATGTTAATAAAGTGTTCTGCCATTAACTGCAAAATATTGACCTTACTACTGACTGCGATACAAACCAAAATGGGCTGCATGAAGCAGTTTGGGTTGTGCTCCTCATTTAAAATATGTACTACCCCTCATAGTCAGGTTGTTAAAAACAAAACTATTGTATTACTTCAATGGGGGTACCTAATGAGCATAAAAACCATTGCAGAATCTTGCTGCTTTGAGGTAACTCTTGTCACAACAATTCTGCCAGAAACATGGAGAACATGTTGTGGCCTTATAAAAGATCACAAACATCTTGAAGCTTAGGGAGACTTTACTTCCAAATGTTCGATCAATTTCTGTAATGCTTTCAACATGGTGATTGTGATACAACTTTCTGGAAGAAATTGAAATGATGAGAGAACAGGAAGAAACCATACATTTTATCCGAGATTTGCGATGGCCCTTAAATGGGGGCCCAGCATCATGCTCAAAACAGATGTGAAATTGATTACATTTGGAAACCATTTGGAAAATCTTGCATCTCTTGTATAATTCTGACTGCAATCATGGTGTGTATTGTGTGGAGCACATGCAATATATTCTAAGCCTTGTCGTGCCAGAAGTTGGGTGGCCTAACCATCAGTTTTTTACATAGCCAATGGAAGTTGCTGTCAAAGAGATAAGCCTTATTCTTTGACCCTACACTAAATTCTATCAGCTCACTTCTGGCCCATTCTCACATTCCCTTTGGATCTATTCTTTATTAATGGGCCCCATCTGGGGCTTTTGCCCGAAACGTCGATTTCGCTGCTCGTTGGATGCTGCCGGAATTGCTGTGCTCTTCCAGCACCACTGATCCAGAGATGCTAACCATCTCTGTACAGGAGCTGTTCAGCCTTTCTGTCATTGGAACCTGATGAGCTATATAGGCCAATTGGCTGTAATCTTGAGCAAGAGCCATGGACAAACTGTTGACTTTGCGTCTATTTCAAAGTAATATTGAAAATGGAACCTCTGTCTCAGTAAATGAATGAATCAAAGTTGTTTTTTTTCCATCTTATTCAGTAGATAGCATTATTTGAAATTATTAGACATTCCTTAAAGCATTCTGCATTCCTTTCAACAATGGACCGGTGTTACTAACTGTCTCACTTAGGGATTCAGTGCTTGATTTAGAGAATCATATGGGCTATAATATAGTAAGTCAAAAAGTCCACATGCAGTGATTTTGTACTATAATATGACAGTACAATACTCACATGTGTGCATGTTGATCTATTTTTAGTGAGTGAAATTTTGCTGAATGCATTTCTTTTTAGCAGAATGCTTCTCATGTCTCTCAAGGTCCTAAGTTTTTTTTTTGACCAGAGCTGTTCACCTTTTTAAAAGAAATGGCCAAAGAACTTATAAAGTGGAGATAGCAAGTTTGCATGAGTGGATTAATGGTGTGCATGAAGTAATGCTCAGCAGAAATTCTACCCCATACTGTACTATCAGCTCCCTTTAGAGGACAAGGGGAACACATTGTTCCACCAGGTGCACATTTGATGCAGGCAGCAGTACGGATGCACATACTAATTGAGAAAGAAGATAGTGGTATACTACATAGGGTGAGGCACCAAACAGTGGCGAGGAAAAAATGAACAGCCGGTCCCAAAGAGCTGAGTACTCTTTTTATCTGATTACTGTGACAATGAAGCACCTTGGAAATTTCTGTGTACTATGGTGCTACGTCATTATAAAGTATTGTTTATTGAGTTATAAGAGGACAACTTTAGAGGCCTGATCTTAAACTGAGGATGGTACATTGACAGCACAATATCGATAATTTATTTCCTTGCATGAAACATTGAAAGATGAGTTGAGCAGCTGGATAAATCTTGTACGTGGGTATGCGCTGTCATTTTCTTTGAATGATGTAATGGATATTGCCTGTTTCATTGCAATGTGACATTGACGTACATGGGAACGCCTGTGACAATCTCATTGGATCCCTTACACACAAGCCATTTCTCATGAATATTCCCAATGCTGCCAAGAACATCTAGGGGCATATTCAATTTGACTGCAGTAAGGATTGAAGCAACTATTCTAGAGATTTGATATCTTAAGATATTAATTAGTAATTCCAATTGACAAGCATCATGAAGGATTACTCGCTGCTGGTGAGATGCATAATGCAAATGGTTAACACTTGTGTTAGCTGGACTTTTATGCCATAATGTAACCTTGCACAAAAACTGCCTCAAAAAACAAAAGTAAAATGGCCAGAACAACAAAGATATTTGACACTGATGCAGGTAATTAGTTTTATTCTTGTTTGTAGTTCTTTCAACTGCTGCATCCCTTGAACTTCTGCAGTTAATCATGTAACTATTTGTCATTGTTACATCCTCAGTTAGGGAATTATCTCATAATAGGGAACATCCATAGGCAACATAAAGAAGTTCACAATCTACAAAGAGCAGAGCTGATAGAAATACTTATTAAACAGGCACACCCCTGAAGAACTTAAAGGTAATTCATTTTTTTAATATATCCCATTTAGCTACTTTTCAAAGTTTAGACCATAAAGCACCCAGGAAATTCAAAAGATACAAACTTCAATTATATATATGAAACTCTTGCCGACCAGCTAATTGCAAAGTTAAAAAAAACTTCAATATCTGAACACAACTAACAAGATATCTGAAAGTTACGCATATTGAACTGAAGCAAACAATTTTGTAGAATGTGCTGGTCCACCGCAAATGCATAGAAAGGCATATATGAGGTCTAGTTTGCTACTTGGATAGTCTCCAGGTTGTGGGCATACACTTCTGTTTACTTAAAACTGCCCACCCTAGAGTTGGTTGGAAATGAACAAGGTAGCAGTAAAACATCATCGGCATCAGAGAAAGCTCTGTGGAAGTAATAGGGATCATTTGGGACTCAGAAGCTTTATTTTAAAGGGGTGTCAAAAACATAAAGTTGAGAAAGATAGGAAGGATGTTGTGAAACTTGAATGGGTTCAGAAAAGATTTACAAGGATGTTGCCAGGGTTGGGGAGTTTGAGCTCTAGGGAGAGGCTGATTGGGCTGGGGCTGTTTTCCCTGGAGCGTTGGAGGCTGAGGGATTACCTTATAGAGGTTTATAACATCATGAGGGATATGGATAGGGTAAAAGGCAAGGTCTTTTCCCTGGGGTGGGAGAGTCCAGAACTAGAGGGCTTAGAGGTTTAGGGTGAGAGGGGAAAGATTTAAAAGGGACCTAACAGGCAACTTTTTCACGCAGACAGTGGTGTGTGTATGGAATAAGCTGCTGGAGGAAGTGGTGGAGGCTGGTATAATTACAGCATTTAAAAGGAATCCGAGTGGGTATATAAATAGGAAGGGTTTAGACGGATGTGGGCCAAGTGCTGGCAAAAGGAACTAGATTAGGTTTGAATATCTGGTTGGCATGGATGAGTTTTACCCAAGGTTCTGTCTCCGTGCTGCACATCTCTATGACTCTATGATTTGAAGAATCGGGAACAATGTAACTATGGAATCAACAATGACCTGGTGTTCAGTTTCTGAGTGGGAACACCCACAAACATCATCTGTATTCTAGAGTTCAATGAAATGGGCATGTTTTTGATTTTGGATTGATGGAGGCTTATGCTAAACGGTTTTTTCATCTGTTTTATACATCATGGCCATACCTGTGGGTGATTTATTAGAGATGAGATGTTATATTGCAGTGAGGAAAATGGACCACATGGCTGGTCAAATGACACAAATTTGTTTGATCACAGTCTTCACTGAGAAAAGATCACAACTTACATGTCATTTCGGAGTAGGCAAGAGTGCTGACAAATATCACCAATTCAGAGATGGTATCCTTCAAGCCTTTGGAGTATAAGTTGCCAATACCAGGATGGCTCACAAAAAAATGGCTGCCTGCACATGCTCAGATGTGGTGCCACATGTTATGCCAGAGTCTTCTTTGTTGAAATGCAGTTGTGCAGAGTGTATCGCATTTGTAAAGGAAATAATTCCTCTCACTGAGATATGCTGTCTATTCCAGCTATAATCAAAAGTCTACAACTGGATGTGGCATGAATATGACTATTTAATTAAATACAAATCAGTTTGGGGCAACTCACAAGATGTTATTTTCAGATGGGTCATGTTGACTTGAAATCATTGGAAGCACACAGGAACAAGAGTATTGAATGCCTGAACAATAAAGTGTGATGATGTTGACCATTGTGAGACTGTTGCTGAATTTATGAACAAAATATTATACTAATGTATTATATGGTAGAAGTACACAGCATGAAAATAAAAGATGAGCTCTTACAGAGTTCCAATGAGGGGTGCTCTGTAAGCCAGATTTGCAATTTTGTCTTCTTGTTGCAAACAGAAAGTACAATGGAGGTTTTCATATGATTGAAAGTAATCACAGAGAAACGAAACCACCACACAATACTAAAATGATTCTGTTTGTTTTGTTTTAAAATAAAAACTTGCCTGTTACATCAAGAGGATATTATAGATATCTTTATTTGCCGTATTGTTTTTACAACCTGTTTTCATATTTAGAACAGAGAACAAAGAACGTTACAGCATAGTACAGGCCCTTTGAGCCTTGATGTTGCGCTGACATGTGGAACCAATCTGAAGCCCATCTTTCCTACACTATTCCATTTTCAGCCATATGTTTAACCAATGACCATTTAAATGACCTTAAAGTTGGCGAGTCTACTACTATTGCAGGCAGTGCATTCTAAGCCTCTACTGCTCTGAGTAAAGAAACCACTTCTGACATCTGTCCTATATCTATCACCCCTCAATTTAAAGCCATGTCCCCTCGTGCTTGTCATCACCATCTGAGGAGAAAGGTTCTCCCTATCTAATCCTCTGATTATTTTATATTTCTGTGTTAAGTTTTTAGTTTACAATATTTAGTTTAATCTCTTTGGTAAATTCCATTCCACCATACTGTAGTGAGAAAGTGGGTTATGATGATGTTCGTTTCTCAAGAATTTAAAAGATCCAAGATTTCTTTTTGTTAGTTAAGGCATTCAACAGAGCATTGGACAATTACTTGAAATACCTACAATATGAAGGGGTATGGGGAAAAGGCAGGAGAATGGTATAAAGTCATGATGCGCTTTTGGATAGCTGGTGCAGATATGGTGGACCGGATGACCTCCTTTTACAACACATTGTGATTCTGTGATGTTCTGAAATGTTTATTTCAGTGAATCAATACTCAGGGATTTAACTTGGCCCTGCAGTGTCATTATATGGACAGTGCCATCTTTGTTTCTGCTATTTGTACACGTATGATCACTGCGCCACCTAGCGGTGTAATTGTCAATAACCACAGCCATAAGCCTTTGTGGTTGACAGTGTCAAATGCTTTTGTGAGGTTAAAAAACATCGTCTACTGCAGTTGGTACTGTTTACTGCATTTGTCTTGAATTTGCCATACACAGAAGATTACGTCTGTGGCACCCCTCAATGGGTTAAAAAAAAGTGACTCTGAAAGGAACCCTTAAGCAACTGTGTGGGTGTGATTGAGATGGATCATAGCAATGGGACTTCCATTTCATCAGAAAACTAAGGTTCTCTTCTAACCAGCTCCCAACAATGATGGCGAGATCCCAGAAAATATGAACCATTCCTCTCTGATCCACCATCACAGCCATTGGCTGAATGATAGAAAGAACCAATATCTCAAAACCAAGATGGACGTCATGATTTAGTGGGCAGTGGTGAACCCTGCGCTACTACATACTTCACAGGCTCAGACAACATTTCAGTAGGTACTTCAAAACATTGGAGAAATATCACCAAAAGCTCCCTCACAACAGCCTCCAAATCTGGTCAAAAGAAAAGCAATCCAACAGCACTATGCTCTCTCAAGTCAGCTTGCCCAGCTTCAAGATGCCAAGCTTTCAAATCCACCTCTGCCATGCAGGGCATCCTGTTTGTAGGCCTGACACTAGAGTCCCAAAGTGACTGCTCTACTCAAAACTCAGTAATGGCAGGAGACACTCTAGAAATGTGTAAAGGTGAAGAGTGAAAATGATTTAGGGACGTCCTCAAAACTTCATTCCTGTCAATTCATGGCAATCCCTGACTTGTGACTAATCAAAATGGCCAAACTCTCTGGGGAAGGCGATAACATTGACAGACTTCATCTGAAGCTCATAGCTACAAATGGAGGTGTCAAAGAGAGCATATAATCTTTCAAAAACCACGATTACCTAAGCCACCACTCCCCAGTCTTCCTCCTCTAAGCACAACCTGTCTCTCATGTGGCTGAGTCTGCAGTTCATACTTTGGAATTATCAACCATTTCAGAACCCATCAGACAGAGCAGAAACAAACCATTCTCAATCCCAAGAGGCTGTTTAAGTAGGAGTCAAGATTAAATTAGTGCTGGAAAAGCACAGCAGATCAGACAGCATCCGAGGAACAGGAAAATTGACGTTTCAGGCAAAAGCTCTTCATCAGGTTCCTGATGAAGGGCGATTGCCTGAAACGTCAATTTTCCTGCTCCTTAGATGTTGCCTAACCTGTTATGCTTTTCCAGCACTACTCTAATCTTGACTCTAATCTCCAGCATCTGAATACCCACTTTCACCTGTTTAAGTAGGAGACACATCCTACACAGGCGTGCACATGATTTTCAAAATTTGGAATTACTTCATTCATTCACATTTTTCTATTGGTAGATTTTGCTGACCCCTCATGCTCTTTTGATTTATTACATCCTTAGTAGATTTTTTTAATTGAAAATTTAACAATGAGCATTCGTTATGCTTGATTTGTACATTCTTGACATCTTCAGCTATGACTTGTTACTGTTTTCTGAATACAAAAGTTGAGTTGAGCTTTGGAAGTGTGATGCTTGCTTTGCATTTCAAGTGCAATGCCTGAGGTGTGATGCCTGAAATATAATACATGAAATTTGATGCTTGAAGTGCAATGGATGAAGCAAGTATCAGAAGTGATTATTTCTCCTGATGAATCTCCAATGATACTTTGTATGATGAGTTGGAGATTATGCAGCTTTATAATATTGAAGAATCATGGAATGATAAAGTAAGGCAGGCCATTCAGCTCATTGTGCACTGCTAGCTCTTTGAGTTGTCCAGTTAGCCCCATTTCTTGGGAAATCTTCAAATTTGTATCAAATAATTATCCAGTTTCCTCTTAAAAATTATTATTGAATTTGTTTCCACCACATTTCACAGGCAGCATTTTAGATCATAATGATTCAAAGTGCAGAAATGTGTTTCTTCATCTCTACTCCTTCTCTGATTCTTTTGTTAAGTAGCTTATATCTGGGCATTGTAATCATTAGTCCCTCTGCTAGTGTAAACTGTTGTGTTATAGCTTCTGGACCCTGGAGGCAACTTGTGATGATGTCACAGAGCATTCACATCACCGAGCATGAGTAGCATACTGTGTGCAGAACTAGATCATACTACATCACCAAATCAAACTACATTACACAAGACAAGAACATTGAGAAAGCTGAAGAAAGTCTTGAGACCACATGGACATCAATACATTAATAAGTAGTCCTTACAGAATGTAACTATAAGATCAGAGCAAGAAATCTCCATAAATACCAGTAGCAGTATTGAGTAATAATGTTTAACAATAATGTTACTCTAAAATCTAATCTTGATGATAGCTTTTGACTTTACCTTCTTTTCAATAAGTCTCACTTGGACTCAAACTCATAGTGTGGCATCAAACCAGATGGTCAAAGAAAAACAATACCTTCTAATTTACTCTATCACAATCCCACATGATTTTGATGATGTCTATTAAATTTCTTTTAACCTTCTCTTCTTATGGAGAATAATCATCTTCTTCAGTCTCTCCACATAACTAATGTCATTCATCCCTGGTACTATACAGGGAAATCTCTTCCACACTCTCTCAGAAGTGTTCCTAAAATTAGATGCCCTGAGTTTGATTCAATGGGCACCATTTTGTAATCGGTTTCAGGATCTATCATTTGGACCAGATGGGGATCCTTCAGGCCACGCGTTTTGGAAGTATGTTGGACTCAATCATTTTACTAGAAGTGACCTCTTAACTGGCTGCCTGTGGGTTGCCACCCCATTAGAAATGGCACCTGCCAGCTCAATTAGGGGGTTGGCACATTAGGCTGGCAGCTCTGAGCCTTCTGGAAGAGTTGGGCACTGGTGAGGAAAGGTTGGGAAGGAGACGGTAATTCAACATGAAGGCACTTTGGAATAGATAAAAACAAAAATCAACTCCAATGGACAATTATAAATTATCAGTGCATTTTTATTTTAATTCTGTTAAGTCATTCATCCAAAATATAAATTATTAAAATCTTTTGAATATTGCTGCATTGAGAAGCAAATTTATTAGTATTGCCAGGATCCATTTTTCAGGTTACGTGAACAAAAGAAAATAACAATTGAAAAGCTTAATTCCTGAATTTAACCTAACCTGCTTGATAGGACACACATCTGAGTTAGTGTCCTTATGATTTTAAACACTTCAATGGAGTACAAAATTGGGTAAAGTGTAAAATGAACATCAACATGAACTTGTCCCATTTCCTTTTAGTGAGTTTGTGCTTAAAATATGCTTAAACTGTGTAATGTCAAATATCGAATCTATAATTCTGAAAGACCAATTTATTTGGCATAGTATGATACGGCAAATGATGCTGTCATCAACAGGCAAGCAACAGTTTTGAAGAAAAGTGCTTGATCTGAAATGTTAAATTTGTTTCTCTTTTCCCAGATACTCCTAGACCTATTTCCACAATTCTCTCATTTCAGAACTTCTACTTTCAGATATGTGAAACTGGAAATACTTGGAGGAAGGAGTAGGAAGTGAGGATGAAGAAAAGAAGGGAGGAGGAGGACAACTGGCTCAGAAATGTAGAGCAGAGGATATTGTGGATCTGGATTGAGGGAAAGTAGGAAGAGAGAAGAGAGAAACTGACTGTATTGAGGGTGAAATAGGAATGAAGGAGGGAAAAGAAGGATGGGAGCAGGTAATATGGTTAGTGCAGTGTATTGTTGGCTTTTCCCCACAGTGGGAAACTCAGCTAGCATAGTAAGGGAAGAAATGAGGAAATTTTAAACAATTGACATTGGAGGTATCAAAATTTAAGCCAGAAAGGACAGGTTGAGGCATCTTCTGATAAAGGCGAGCACATTCCTGACCCAGCTACCAGTGTCCTTTCCTGCAACTGCTATTTACTTACAATAGAAATAAGAACGAGTATTGCTATTGTGCATACTGTTAAATAACGAGCATTTAACATTTTCAACTACAAAGAACTGTATTAACATTACAACACATAAACAGCCCATCCAATCTGTACTGGTATCCATTCTTTACATGAGCAGTTGATCCTGTCCAATTTGCTTTTCCTTTTCCCATAACTTCTTATTCTGTATTATTTAGCTAAGTATTTAACTTATTCTCAAAAACTGACATGGCCTAGTTTCAGTCACTAATTTGTCCAGGGCAGCTCCATAAACCTTAGTTACCACAGTTAAATATTGATATTTATTAAGTGGGTACAACCATTTATGATGGTGCTTTTGATGTATTTTGGAATAAATGTTCAAATCTGGCTGAATTTTTTAAATAATAGATGATTAAACTAATGATCACTGTCTGAAATCTGGAAACTTGATTTCCAAGCTAGAAGATGGAAGTGTTAACTTGATGAGATTTTCTATTTACCTCTCTGAGTAAGGTTCAGCTACAATGATATTATACACAATACTCACCAACCTGAAGCAGCATAATTCCAGGCTTGGAGCCCTTAGTCCACCCACTGGCAAACCCAACTTTTTCTTGCCACCCTTTGCTGTTACTTCATCCATCTATTGTTCCACCTTCCATTCTTTGAAAAACAGACCCAAAAGTTGATTTCTATATAACTGGCTCCAACAAATAAGTGGAGCTGCAGGTCAAAACTCTTAAAATTCAGTCCAATAATCATAGGGATTCTCTGAACAGACTGATGCAATCTACACTAGTCACCAAACTTGGAATTTTAAACCATTCAATGAAGGGAAACATGACTGCTGAGAATAAACAGCTCAGTTGTCATCTGTTTTAAGGTTATTGTTGATTCTGAATTATGCATAGATTTGGACTTTAGGATCAGATAACACAAGTTGAACAGTCTCCATGTGAGTCTGCAAAGCCGAGATCTCACCTTGGAGACTTTGCAGCCTTCAGCATCTTCTCTGTCTTATCTTCAAGCTTAAAGTTCAAGTCACAAGCCAGAGTCTTTGCCACTGTCATTGTTAAAAGTCAAAGCTGGGATTGGGGTCTAGTCATCATCAGGTCAGGAGGGCTCTCTATAATGACTGAGCTGATTGCAGTGGGAAAGAAACACGTTCTGAAAACATGTCCCTTTGCGATACCTGGGAAAATAGGTATTATTTAAAATAAATTCTCAAGAATTAACTAAGTAGGAGCAGGCGTAGATCATTTGGTCTGGTCTGCCATTCAATAAGATCCTGACCTTAACTCTACTTTCCTGCCTAGCCTCCTATAATCCTTGTCAATCAAAAATCTATCCAACTCGGCCTTGAACATATTCAATGATGCAACCTTCACTGCTTGCTGGGGAAGAGAATTTCAAACACTAAGGATCCTCTTAGAGAATTTCCTCCTCATCTTCATCTTAACTGGGAGATTCATTTCTTTAAGGTGTGCTTCCTAGTTCTAGAATCTCTCATGAACGGAAATGTCCTCTCAGCATCTACATTGTCAAATCCTTCAAGAATTTTATAGGTTTCAATAAGATCACGTTTTATTCTTCTAAACCTCAATGAACATAGTCACAACATGCTCAAGTCTTTTTCTTATAAAATAAAACACCAATCCCAGAAATAAATCCAGTAACTCTTCAGTGAAATGTAAGTATGTCCATTCTTACAAAAAATCACAAGTATACACAGCATTCCAGGGGTAGAAAATGCCCTGTAAAGCCACAGCAAGACCCCCCTACTTTCATACTTCACACACCTCATAATAAATATTCCATCTGCACTTTGGATTATTTGCGATACCTGCATGCTAACATTTACTGGCTTGTGTACAAAAACATCCAGGTACTTCTATACTGCAGCATTCTGCAGTCTCTTACCATTTAAACAATATTCAGATTTCCCATTCTTCTTACCAAGGTGGATAACCTCAAAATTAACCCCATTTACCATCCACCAGATCTATTTTACTCACGGAACTTGTCCATGTCCTTTTTAAAAGTCTTTTCATCCTCTACTTGTCCATGTATTCTGATCAAGTGTGACTACAATACAGTGAGTCCCTTTGTCCAAGTCATTAAAATTGATTGCAGTATTAATAAACTAGTATAGATTGTACAGGTTAAATAATCTAGATTGTAGTGATTGTCAATGTTGCGGTCTCAGCACTGATCTGTATGGCTCTCCACTAGTTACTGCCTTACATTCTGAAAACTTATTCTGACTCTTTTTCCCGTTAGACAGTCCTCCATGCATGCTAATATCTCCCCAAAAACATTATATTTTTGGTCTTCTTTTAACTTGACACTTGTCAAAATTCAAATTTAGTTTATCTACAATTCCCAGTTCGTAAATGTCACACTGTTAGCAGGATTTTCCAGACCTGGAGCAGCATGGTGGTGGGATGGTTTTAGAACATTACCAATTTTACAAGGTTGGATGGCATGGCGAGTTGGAATTGTGTACAGATCAATAAAAGGGATATTTAAGGCAATTATGTAGAATTTCTGTTCTTGTCCCTATGGGGCCCAAGGTGATCGGAGCCCTGGCAGGTATATCAGGGCAGCAGGGAGGTTGAAAAGAGTTGAGAGGGTATGGGTGGAGTACTTGGAAAGTGGCCCTTAATGCCTGCAGTGCTCACCTGCCTTGGGTAATAGGCACTCAGGAGATAGGCTCATCTGGAGTTTTGTGTGCGGTCTGGTTGCTTTGCCATAGGAAGGATATTATAAAACTGGAGACGATTCAGAAAAGATTGCCAGGAATGGAGGGTTTCAATTATAAAAATAGGCTGGGACTTTTTTCACTTGAGTGTAGGAGGTTGGGGTAATCTTGTAGAGGTTTATAAAATCATGAAGAGCTTAGATAACATGATTAGCGAAGGTCTTTCCCCTAAGGTAGGGGAGTTCAAAACTAGGGGGCATATTTTTAAGGTGAGAGCAGAAAGATTTACAAAAGACATAAGGGACAACTTTTTTACACAGTAGTTAGTATGTGGAATGAACTGCCAGAGGAAGTGGTGGATGCATGTATAGTTACATTTTAAAGACATTTGGATAAGTACATGAATAGAAATAGAATTAGTTTTTTTATTGTCACATGCATTCAAATACAGGGATACAGAAGTACAGTGTAAAGTTTACAATGCCACCATTCACAGCACCACCTTATGTACAAGGTATCTAGGTACAAAATCTTAGGTACTAAGTACAATAAGCAGTACAAGTACAAAGAAATGAGTTAAAAGATGAACACAACAGTTCTTCTTAGTAAATTAAGAAATAAAGTTAAAACGTTCAAAATTACAGTCCTTCCTTAATCATGGGGTAGGAAGGGTTTGGAGTGATATGGGCCAAATGCAGGCAAGTGTGGTCTGAGGAAGGATCACTTGACCTGAAATGTTAACTCTGATTTCTCTCTACCGATGCTGCCAGACCTGCTGAGCTTTTCCAGCATTTTCTGTTTTGGTGCAAAGGTAATGATCACCACTGGCTCGATGAAGATGTGTACTGCAAATGGCCAGAGCCAATTGGAAAGAACTGGCATTCTGTCCCACATGTTATCTGTAAGCCATCTTGTAACCCAAAGTAAAACCCTGGGACGGCGTATCTTGTGAATGATAGATAAAAAAAGATTTGTCTCTTCTGATATACCAAAGAAATTTAGACAGGCTTTTAAACACTATTCCCAAGAAAGCAATCAGTTCAACAAAATACCTTCAGTTTGGAGTCCTGTATTCTTTGTCCTCTAATCAACTCATATTTTGTTCTTTGATGGTAAGTTCCAAGGTGATTCTGATTCTTGTGGCGTTGGGTGCTTGTTAAATTCTTATTTTTCTCCCACTCTAGACCTTTTTGACAACCATACTTCAGATCTCTCTCATGATTAAGTCTCAACTTCCTGTATCTTTCAGAGAGCTCCATTAGCCTTGAAACTTAGGTCAGCTTTTAAGAACATGGCCAATATAACAAATAGAAGAAGCATTCCATTTCTTACTTTTAGCTACAGGAACTGTTTTGCCTCCAAAGAATTAGTATCTAGTCTTCAACTTTAGATTTTGATTTAAGTTTATCCTATTGACAAAATTTATTTTGAAAGAAAATGAACAAATGAATCACACTAATATAATGTACACCAGACATTTTGAGATGAGATTACTTACAGTGTGGAAACAGGCCCTTCGGCCCAACAATTTAAGTTTATCCTATTGACAAAATTTATTTTGAAAGAAAATGAACAAATGAATCACACTAATATAATGTACACCAGACATTTTCTTATTTAGTTCCGTGAAAAGAAAACTATCAAAAACTGTGGTGTAATGTTCAACCAACTTATGTAGAATACATTTACATACGCATTTTCAAAAGTGTATTTCTTATCACAGCAGGATCTTATGGTGGCTTAAACTATTCTCCTGAGAATTCAAAGATTTGCACTGATGTAGCTCTTTAAATGTCCCAGAAAAACAATTCATGGGATACCTTGGATTTGAATAATTGTAGAGCACGTTTGAAAATAATTGGCTGTTATACTTAAAACTGAATGAATCTTAGTCTGTATTTATTCAAAATAATTTGGCATCTCTCTTAAGCTCTGCATAAGACTGAACAACGTTTGAAACATTTGTACTGAATTAAGCTTGATTCAACATTTCTTGCTACAGCCAGCTTTTCAACTCCTTAGATACTGTGATTAGATTTAAAGAAAGAAACACCAAACTAAAATATTGGCATAAAACTCCAAAAATAGAAATGTTGGTACAACCCCAGTAGGAATGGAGCAAATTGTAAAGGCAGATGTGAAAAGCATTTCTTTAAGAAGCTGAATGGATTAGACTTGAGGGCTCACGATAAACCCCTTTTATTGTGGACAAAATATCTTGAGCAGGTTGAATGTCACAAGATTTAATGTCAGACCTCATTTTAATAATTACATAATATAAACAAAGCTTGCTAGTATGCAGCATGCAACCTTAACCTACCCTTTAAATTTGCATTGCATAATCTGCATTATTTCACTGCAGCAAGACACTGCACCATTGCTGGAGCTTCTTAAAAGTCATCGCTATTTGCTATCTTCTTTGGCAAATTGAGAAACAAGCTTAAATTATGCTGAGATGATACCAAAAAACAGAGAACACCATGTTAGCGATAAAAGGTACGTCTGGAATAAGTGGACATGCAACATTTTATGGTGTGCATTTATTGGTCATCTATTTCACATAGGGTTAGCTACCCTCAATTTGTCTGTTTCCTTATGGTCAGCGACATCTTTCTGCATTTGTTTCCTTAATCCTAAAAATGTAGATAGGTCTGAACCTGATCACAACATATTGCTAGGCATATAGAATTAATTCTAGTGACTGACTACAGCATTCACAGCTTTCCCCAAGAGCAAGAGCAAAAGGGGGAGACAAAGCAAGAGAGATTGAGAGGGAGAGAAAATCAGCAGCCATTGTTGCCAGTAGGGGAAAAAAACTCTATTAGCTACCGGGAAGAATGCTCGAATGAGCATAGCCCCTTCTCAAAGTGGCAGAACAACATGGATTAAAGGAAGATTTACCAGGATGTGGCCATAATAAAGAAAAACTCAAGTGGATGCTAATAGAAGATATTTTGGGTGAATTCTGAGGATACTGAGGAAAATGACTTTTGACTTATGAGTGATTAAAATGGGAAGAAGCAAATCTGTTGGAAGCTGGGAGTAACTTATGACTATTTCCTGTAAAGTCTACAATTCCTGAAAGTGCAGTGTGTTACATGTTAAACTTAATGGTGGGTTATCAGTCATGTTAGGAAACTATTAAGTAATATCATTTCTGCACTTTTTGCAGTAGCCAACTAATAAAGGGTCAGTTGATGTTTCTCTACTTTGCTTGTTATAGCATAAGTCTTAACTTGAAATCTTGTTTTGCGATTCCTTTCACTCGGTCACTGGGAATTCAATTATCCTTTTAGAAATTAATGGCCTCTGCAGGATTCATAACAAACATCACAGAAAAAGATGGATATTAATGGTAAAGGATAAAATGTTGATGACTTTAGATAGAATTTTCCCTTTCCTTGTGTATCATTGACAATTGCAGAAAAGTTGGAAAAATACAACAGGAATGACAGAAATCAGAATCGTGATGTTGAGAAAATGTTTTCTGAATTTCCCCTTAACCTTAAATGGTGACTTCAGAATTGTACTATTGAGTGGCAATTACCTTATTTCCATTTATTTGCATCTATTATTGGCCCAACTCAGCTTATTTCTAAGCCACTTTGAACTTTTCTCTCCTTCCCAAAGATGATGCAAAATCTCAGCAAATAAATCAATGCAGGTACCTGGTGGTAGCAACACACTGATTTCTTGCCCTAGCTGTCATCCAACAGTCTCTTTACTACGTGCTCCTTGGCTGCATGCCTCCTTGACCCTTCACCCCTTCGAGTCAGCAGCAGCAAAGCCCAAGCCTCAGCTCAGCATCATGCATGTTCTCAGACTAATCCTCACATCACTTCAGCCCTTCAACACTTTACTTTGGAACTGAGGGATACATATGACATGCATGCTCCGATCACATCAGTTTGTGTGCATTGGTAAACACACAACGCATGCCTTTACACAGAATGCATAGCATGCCTCTTAGCTTGCTTTCTTAACACTCACTCATTTTGTGCTTATTTGGAGGCTGCCAGCCTCTGTGGTTTGCTTTCTTTTTCAGCAGACCGGCTGTTATTGCTAAGTTTCAGGCTGCCAGCCTCTGTGTCTTGCATTGCCTTTTGGCGGAGAGGCAGGCAATTTGTCACAGTGGAGAGCACTAAACAGTTAAGGCAGTGGACATGTCGATGTGCAGCACCATGCTATGTTAATGTCACACCTTTAGCAAGTTCCTGCAGCTTGTGTAGCAAACACTTTGCATGTGTTCCAACCAAGTGCCCGTGTCTGAAAGTCAAAGAAGAACAGTTCTTTAGTAGGGTCGAGTAAACTACAGTTCGTCAAGATAACACCTTTGTCTAGGGGATGATCCAATTCCAATCTAAGACATTGTTCATGCTCTGTCAGGAGCTTAGTCCTACTACTCTGGGTATCTGTGTCCTTGCAGTCAATGTATTTGGCCATGTTCAGTCTTGCAAATTAAGTGCAAACAGTCCAGGTATTACATATAGCTCAGTTGGAGTGCTGTGGAGAGATCAGTCCAAAGACTAGACTGTTGTCAGATTAGCAAGGATCTTTTCTCCAGGGTGAGGAGTTCAAAACTAGGGGGCATTTTTTAAACTGAGATGAGAAAGATTTTAATTTGACATAAGGGGTAACGTTTTTACAATGAGAGTGGTTCGTATGTGGAACGAACTGGATGCTGGTACAGTTACAACATTTATAAGACATTTGAATAAGTACATGCATAGGAAACGTTTGGAGAGATATGGCCAAATGCAAGCAAATGGGACTAGTTTGGTTTGGGAAAATGGTTAGTGTGGACTTGTTGGACTAAAGGGTCTGTTTCCATGCTGTATGGCTATATGACTCAGCAAGTCAGTTCAGGGAGTGGGCCATAGTCAGTCCTGGGGGATTCATCCATTAACGGTCAGGGGATTTCAGGGGGCAATCTATGATGTCCTGAGAAAAGTGGGCAACTCAAGTCTGAGGATGGGCATCATTGCACTGGGTCACGAAGGGAATGATTATAGTGAAAAACAGCAATTTTAGATCAAAGGGTGGTATCTTACAGACTATAGGAGGAACTGGGATCTCCAGGTGGGTGATTTCTCACACCAACACTCAGGCTTCTACTGGGAAGAGTAGAGGCCCACAAGGGCATACAATTCATGTAGCCATGGGCTTAGGGTAAAGTAGGGAATTTGCATGAAGGTGGGGGCGGGGAGCAGCAGAAACAGAGGCACAGCAACACAAATGGAAACATGTAGGTTCGTGGGATCATCTTGTATCTCAGGCAGACCCTGCAATTCAGTCACAAAAGCATGAAGTTGGAACTTTGCCATTTCGGATTGAACTCAATTGTGTTATAACTGCCCAAAATGATTGACACCATATGCAAAATGGACAGGGTAAGTTAGTATTTTTGAGCTTTGGGGGAAGAGTGAAAAATTTGGAATTTGAGGACTTGCTATGGGAAACTGTAATAAGACTGCAGTGATTTAATAATGCCACCCATCTGTCTTCAATTTGCAGATCATTGACAGGTCATTCATCAATCAAGAATGCACAATAAGAATTATGGTCTTAATCAATCATGACCATTACCTTGTATGCACTAATTGCCTCTTTGTCATGTCAGCTAAGCAAATGTTTGTACTTAAAAGTGTCACCTGAGCTTTTCATTTCAAAATCACATTGCACAGCTTGGACTCAAAGACAGTGCTTTGTAGTTACCACATTCAGATACTAAACTGTACATATGCAATGATATGTAACGTGCAAGGGGCCGTTTTCTTTGGAGAGAGGAGGTGCCATAATGGTGGTTTATTGGCAGAGTATGCACTGAATGTAGCATGAAAACTTTGTTAAAGCACATCCTGATAAGGTCACATACAGATCTCCTGAGATTGGCCACATTCCCATCCAGTCCTGTGAGAATTTGATAGGTTTCAATGAGATCCTCTCGCATTCTTCTAAATTCCAATGAATAAAGTTCTAACCGATTCAATCTTTATATGTCAGTCCTGCCATCCCAGGAACTAATGTTATGCTCCCTCCTTAACCAGAATATTCTTCCTCAGAGAAAGAGAACAAAACTGTACATTTCCCCAAGTGTGGTCTCACCAAGTCTCTGTACAATTGCAGCAAGACACCCTGCTCCTATACTTAAATCTTGTTGTCACAAAGATCAATATACTATTTTCCATCTTTACCACCTACTGTACATTCATGCTTACTTTCAGTGACTGGTGTACAATAACACCCAGGTCTCATTACACCTCCCCTTTCCCAATCTATCACTATTCAAATACTAATCTGCCTTCCTGTTTCTGCTATCAAAGTGGTTAACTTCACATTTATCCACAATGTACTTCATCTGCCATGTATTTCCCACATACTTAACTTGTCCAAATCACACTGATCATCTCTGCATCCTCCAGTTCACTCTCTCATCCAGCTTGGCGTTGCCTGCAAATTTGAAAATATTACAATGGCTTCTTCAGCTGAATCATACATTATGAATAGCTGGGGTCCAGGCATTAATCCCTGCAGTACACCATGAGTCAATGGCTGCCAATCAGAAAAAGACCTGCTTATTTCTATTCTGTCACCTGCCAATTAGTTCTCTATCTATGCCAGTATACTCCTAATCTTGTGTGCTTTAATTTCACATGCTTGTTTTTATATCAGACCTTATCAAAAGCCTTCTAAAAGTCTGGGTAAGCCATGTCCATTGGCTCTCCCTTATCAACTCTACTCAACAAATTCCAGTACATTTGTCAAGCTTGATTTCTCTTTCATAAATTCATGCCAACTCTTTCTGATCTTGTCATGGTTTTCCAAGTGCACTGCTATTAAATCTTTCATAATGGACTCTGGTATTTTCCCGACCATTAACGTCAGGCTAACTGGTGTACAATTCCTGTTTTCATCTCTACCTTCTTTTTAAATAGTAGTGTTAAATTAGCTATCCTTCAATACACAGGAAGATTTTTGGTTGGAATTTTTCTTTCTTATATCACCTTTGCTTCAGTTGCATATCACTTCAAATCTATGCATTCTTGAACTTCTTGTTCCTTTTGCAAACAGGGTCATCTTCTCCTTTTCTGCTCTATGTAGCCTACTCATGATTTTGAAAACTTCCATCAAGTTTTCTTTCCAAGGAGAATGATCCCAACTTCTTCAATTGATTGTTATAACTGAAGTTGCTCATGCTTGAAAGTATTCTACTAATTCGCATTTGCACTCTTTCCAAATACATTCAAAGAATAAATAACAGCAAAAATCCAGAGCTTGGTGCCTGCACAGTAACAGGATGAGTGGAAATTTTGTTCAAAGACATTGTTTAGTAATGGTATCAGGATCTAAAGGACAGTAAATGCCTCTCACTGAAGTTCGAATCCATTGACATGAATGACATAATTGATTGTTTTTGTGTGTATAGTTTAAGAGCATAACATTTAACTAGGATCTCTATATCCTTTTAATCCTTAGAGAGAGAAAGAGGGCTGAGACTTTCTACAATAAATTAAAAAGCCATGTGATTGAGAAGAACAGCCCAATCAAGGAAG
Organism: Chiloscyllium plagiosum; assembly: GCF_004010195.1. Classification (NCBI taxonomy): domain Eukaryota; kingdom Metazoa; phylum Chordata; class Chondrichthyes; order Orectolobiformes; family Hemiscylliidae; genus Chiloscyllium; species Chiloscyllium plagiosum. The sequence continues at coordinate 67,526,904 of NC_057715.1, read as the reverse complement.
TGATTTCCTTCAGGATTGCTGAGGCACTTGGTGTAAAAATCAAACAAAGAACTGTGGACGCTGGAGATTAGAAATAAAAGCAGAAATTGCTGGAGAAACTTAGCAGGTCTAACAACATGTGTGGAGAGAAAGCAGAGTTAACATTTTGAGTCTGGTGACTCATCATTAGAACTATTAGCAGCTTGGAAAAAGTGGCAATCGTGCTGACTGGGAGAGAGGGAGAGAGAGATATGAAAGGGGTAGGCAAACAAGAAGATTATGGATAGCAGGCTAGGATAGAATAAAAGGTGAATAAGTGATAAGAAGAGCTAAGAGTGAGATAAAGTGAGTGAGCTGTACTGAATGCAACCCACATATTTCTGATAATGGGCCGAGGAGCTATAAGTAAGTTCTGTTTCAACAGAAGCTATGTGATCAATATAGTCCTGTCTGATTATGCAATCACATGCAGTTGATTTGAAAAAGGAAAGTAAAATTGCACAAACATGGAAGGATCAACAGTGTGTCACTGCTTTACATCATTTACATCAATGATTTGGATGTGAACGTAGGTATGATTCTTGGTGGTGTAGTGGGAAGTGAAGAAGGTTACCTTGGACTACAATGGGATCTTGAGCAGTTGGGCCGATAGGTGGCAGATAGAGTTTGATTTTAATAAATGTGCTGTTGCATTTTGGTAAGGCAAACCAGTACTTATACAGTTAATGGTGGGACCCTGGGAAGTGTTGCTGAACAAAGAGATGTAGGGGGGCTGGTGGAATCGCAGGTAGACCAGGTAGATTAGATTAGATTACAGTGTGGAAACAGGCCCTTCGGCCCAACAAGTCCACACCGACCC
>NC_057715.1:67454400-67526046 GCF_004010195.1 Chiloscyllium plagiosum | reverse complement strand
AGGAAACCGGAGCACCCGGAGGAAACCCACGCAGACACGGGGAGAACGTGCAAACTCCACACAGTCAGTCGCCTGAGGCGGGAATTGAACCCGGGTCTCTAGCGCTGTGAGGCAGCAGTGCTAACCACTGTGCCACCGTGCCGCCCACAAAGTGGGTAGTGAAGAAGGTGTTTAGTATACTTGCCTTCACTGGTCAGTTCATTGAGCTGGGGAGTTGAGACATCACATTGCAGCTGCACAGGTCATTGGTGAGGCCACTTTGCAATACTGCATTCAATTCTGATCTCCCTGCCACAGGAAAGTTGTTAAACTTGAAAGAGTTCAGAAAAGATTTACAAGAACATTGCCAGGATTTGAAGGTTTGAGCCATAGGGAGAGGCTGAATAGAGTGGAGGTTTTTCTCCCTGGAGTGTTGGAGGCTGAGGGAACACCTTACAGAGGTTTATAAAATCATGAGGGACGTGGATCCCTTGAATAGCCAAGGCTTTTTTCCCCAGAATAGGGAAGTCCAAAACTAGAGGGTATAGGTTTAAGGTGAGAGGTGAAAGATTTAACAGAGACCTAAGGGATAACTTATTCACTCAGCAGGTGGTGCGTTTATGGAATGAGCTACTAAAAGAGGTGGTGGAGGTGATTACACGTTTACAACATTTAAAATTACACCATCTAAAAGGCGTCTAGATGGGTAAATAAACAGGAAGGATTTGGAGGGGTATGGATCAAATGCTAGCAGATGGGATCCGAGCAGTTTAGGCTATCTGGTTGCATGGATGAGTTGGACCGAAGGGACTGTTTCCTTGCTGTATAACTGTAACTCTGAGTACATGAGAATGAGTAACTGTGCTAAAAGTGACACATGTTGAAACAGGACCAGGTGTGTGGCATGTAAAAAAAATGGAAAGATAGAATCAGGCTTTAAAGTCATTGAACTTGATGTTGTGATCTAGAGGCTGCAGGTCCCTCAAGCAGAAAATGGGATGTTGTTCTGCAAACATGTGCTGAGGCTCACTGGAACACTGTAGCAGGTCTGTGACAGAAATGCTGGCCAAGGAACATAGTGATGTCTCGAAGTAACAGGTAACTGGAAGCTTGGGGCCATTTTTGCAGACAGAATGTAGGTGTTATGCAAAGTGGTAACCCATCTGTATTTTGTTCCCCCAGTGTAGAGGAGACTACATTGTGAACACAATAGATGAGATTGAATAAAGCTGCTTCACCTGCAAGGTAGGACTGGGCCTTGGATGGTAAGGAGGGGGGAAGTAAATGTTGAAACTTCTGCGGTTGCATATGATGGTGATGTGGGGATGAAAATACACTTTTTGTTGCACTTTGCAGAAAAGATCCTGACTTTCCCTTTCATTGTCAATTGCCAGTGTAAGATTTACCAGCAAACCTTAATGAGTAATGTTATGGGCTTTCTTTGCACAATGTACGTTGTCGTTAAGATTGTAAACTTTGTTCAAACAGGAGACCATCCGCACTGATTATTAAATCCTTACTCAACAAACTTGATGCTGCCTTTGGTGAACTGATCTACCATCTATGAGATGGTTAAGTTGAGGGGAGATCCTGCAAAGATTTGCTTGAAGTCATCACCTAAATTAAGGAATGAAGTGTGCAGTAAACTGTCAGACAACGTGTGCTTGCTCAGCATTGGACATTAACTGTTTCCCACCTCTCAGCATTCAAGAAATACTCTGCACCTCCACTCTTCCTCCTAAAATAGATAACCTCACACTTAGCCACATTATCTTCAATTTTGCCGTGCTCTTGTCCACTCATGCAGCTTTATCTAAATTGACCAATATTTTTTCAAAACCTCCTCACAATTCATTCCCACTAAAATTTTGGAACCTTGGAAATCGAACAATTGGTCCCCACATTCAAATCATTAAGGTTGTGAAAAGCTGGAACCCAAACGTTGATTCTTGAGGTACCCCACAGTTCACACCTTGCAAACCCAAGAGGAACTCTTTGATTTGTTCCTATTGTCTGCTTACTGCTTGTTATCCAAACATCAGTACATTCTAGTATATTCCCCCAGTTACATCGGTTTTAGTTTTATTCACTCACCTCTTGTGTGGGATTTTATCGAAAGCTTTCTGAAGATCCAAATCCATATCTACTGGGTTCCCTGTATTATGTCTGCTAGTATCATCTTCAAAAATCTCTCGCAGGTTTTGCTAAAATGATTTTTTTCCTTTCATAAATCCATGTTGGCTTGTTCTCTAATCAGACAATTGTTTTCAAAATATCCAGTTATCACTTATTAGCATGGAAAGAGGATTGGCTGGCAGAAAACAGATTACGTTTAAATGAATCGTTGCCTGATTGACAGGATGTGACGAGTAGAGATCACAGGGATATGTGCTGAGGCCTCAATTTTTTGCAATTTATATCAATGTTGTAGGCGAGATGAGTGAAAGCATGGTAGTTAAATTCACAGACAACACCAGGTTAAGTAGGAAAGTATGTTGTGAAGAAGATATAAGGAGGTTGCAGATGGATATACATAGGTTGAGTGAGTAGGCTAGAATCTGACAGTATAATGTTGGAAAATATGAAGTTGTTCACTTAGACAGGAAGATTAAAAAATGCATTACTTAAGTTGAGAACAATAGCCAAATGTTGAGTTTCAGAGGATTTAGGTGTTCTGGTGCAAGAGTAATTTAAAAAAAAGAATATATTAGTACAGCAGATAATCAAGAAGCCTAATGGGATTCTGTCCTTTCTTATGAAAGGAAATGAACATTAAAGTAAGGATATTATACTTCTGTTACAAAAGATGTTTGTGAGACAACATTTTGAATACTGTGCAATTTTGGTCTCCTTATTTAAGGTAGGATGTAAATACATTGGAGGTTCAGTGGAGGTTTAGTAAATTAATACCAAAATGGAGTGAGTTAACTTAAAAGGATAGATTGGAAAGGCTAGGGTGGTGCAACTGCATTTCAGAGCAATGAGGGGTGACCTGATAGAAGTATGTAAGATCTTGAATGGTCTTACAAGGTGGATGTTAGAAGGATGTTTCCTCTTGTGAGTCAGTTATGGATTGCTCTTTCAGATCAGAGAATGTTCTTTTCCTTTCAGAGGGAATACTCTGTCTTTTAAGGCAGTGAGATAAGGTAATTAAGTATGTTTTAAGAAAAAAGCAGGTAGATTATTATTAGGCAGGGAAATTAAGGTCAAGAGTACATGGGAATGTGGAACTCAAAATGCAAATAGGTCATCCAAGACCTTCTTGAATGGAGCAGGTTCAAGGGGCTAACTGATCTATTTCTGCTCCTATTTCATGTTTGTATGTTTATAATCAGGCTGACCGGTCAGCAGTTCTGGATTTTCTCTTTCCCTCCGTTTTTAAACAGCGAGGCTACATTTTCAACCTTCCAATCTGCAGGCATTATTGCAAATGAATAGAATTTTGAAAGTGATCTCTGATGCATCCAATATCTTTGCAGTTATCGCTTTCAATCTTTTAGCGTGAAGATCATTGGATCCTGGGTATTTGTCATCATTCATTCCTACTCGTGTCTCTAATCTTATTTTGTCTGAATGAAAATTAATTTCTTTCATTTTCACATTCCCACTAGACACCTGGATCTTAATTATTTCAGGAAGCCTTTGCATCTTCCTTTGTGAAGACTGACATAAAGTACAGAGTTAGATTCTTTGACATTTCTCTATTTCATATTATAAAACTCTGTCACTTGGAAGAGCATAGTAAAACAGGGCAAAGTCAGCATGGTTTCATCAAAGGGAAGTCATACCTGAAAAATCTGTTGGAATTCTTTGAGGAGGTAATGAGCAGGTTAGGCTAAGGGCAGCCAATGGATGTTATCTACTTAGACTTCCAGAAGGCCTTTGACATGGTGCCACGTAAGATGCCGACTAAGATAAGGTCCCATGGGTTAGATGCAAGGTACTAGCATGGATAGACGATTGGCACTCTGGCAGAAGGCAGAGAGTGGGGATCAAAGGGTCCTTCTCAGGATGGCAGCTGGTGACTAATGGTGTTCTGCAAGGATCAGTATTGGAACCACAACTTTTCACTTTATACATTTAATGATTTAGATGAAGGAACTAAGGGCATTCTAGCTAAGTTTGCAGATGATACAAAAATAGAGTCATATAGTCATAGAGATGTATAGCATGGAAACAGATCCTTTGGTTCAACTTGTCAATGCTGACCAGATATCCTAAATTAACTGAGTCCCATTTGCCAGCACTTGACCCATATCCCTCTCAACCCTTCCCATTCATATACCCATCCAGATGCCTTTTAAATGTTGCAACTGTACCAGTCTCCACCACTTCCTCTGGCAGCTCATTACAAACATCACCACCCTTTGCGTGAAAAAGTTGCCCCTTAGATTCCTTTTAAATCTTTTCCCTCTCATCCTAAATCTATGTCCTCTAGTTGTGGACACCCCACCCTAGGGAAAAGACTTTGTCTATTTATCCTATCCATGTCCCTCATGATTTTATAAACCTCTATAAGGTCACCCCTCAGCCTCCGACCCTGCAGGGAAAAACACCCCAATTTATTCAGCCTCTCTCTCTATAGCTTAAATCCTCCAATCCTGGCAACATCCTTGTAAATCTTTTCTGAACCCTTTCAAGTTTCACAACATCCTTCCTAAAGGAGAGAGATCAGAATTGCACATAATATTCTGAAACTGGCCTAACCAATGGCGACAGGTAGCATTGAGGCGGCGAAGAGACTGAAGAAGGGTTTAAGTGAATTTAGGAGAGTGAGCAAAGCAGTGGCAGATGGAATATGACGTGGCAAAGTGTGAGGTCATGCCATTTGGCAGGAAGAATAGAAGCGTAGACTATTTTCTAAATGGGGAGAAAATTCAGAAATCTGAAGTGCAAAGGGATTTGGGAGTCCTCGTCCAGGATTCTCTTAAGGTAAACTTGCAGTCAGTAGTTAGGAAGGCAAATACAATGTTAGCATTTAGTTGGAGAGGCAGGGATGTGCTTCTGAGGCCTTACAAAGCTCTGGTCAGACCACATTCAGAGTATTGTGAGCGATTTTGGGCCTCATATGACAGGAAGGATGTATTGGCCTTGGAGCAGATCAAGAGAAGTTTAATGAGAATGATTCCAGAAATGAAATATTTAATATTTGAAGACTCTATACTCATTGCGTTTAGAAGGATGGGGGAGGCGGGGGGGGATTTAATTTAAACTTATGGAATACTGAATGGCCTGGACAGAGTAGACATTGGAAAGATGTTTTCATTAGCAGGAGAGACTTGGACTTGAGGGCACAGCCTCACAGTGAGGGTAAAACCCTTTAGATTAGAGATGAGGAGAAATGTCTTCAGCTGGAGTGTGGTAAATCTATGAGTTCATTGTCACAGAAGGCTGTGGAATCCAGGTCATTGTGTATATGTAAGACTGGCTTAGATTGTTAAGTGGATCAGAGGTTACAGGGAAAAAGGAGGAGAGTGAGGTGAAACTTATCAGCCATGATTGAATGGCACGCAGACTTGATGGGCCAAATGGCCTAATTTCTGCTCTTATGTCTTATGGTCTTTGCCTGTTATGGACCCATGTTGGTCTTTAATAATCTCTTCCTTTTAAAACACCCACAGAAGCTTGAACTATTTTTACTTGCTATTTTACATTCATTTTTGTTTAAATCAATTTATTGATCCTCTTGTGCTGAATTCTAAAGTTCTCCAATCTTCAGACTTATAACCTTTTATAGTAACTTTGGTATTTTTCTCCTTTAATCTACTACTATCTTTCCTTGTTAGGCAAGATGTTCTCATGTTTCCTGTTGGATATTTCCTCCTTGTATGGAAGCACAACTTTTTTTGAAAACCAAGCTTTAAATCTTTTAAAATACAGGTCATTCTGCTATAATGTATGTTTCAACAATATGTACGCGCTGTAACGCAATTGCCGAATTGGGGATGCTGTTTCTAAAGCGTGAACTTTTAAAACATGTGTTGGCTGTAATGTGATTACATTGCCAACACTTTAAGCACTGTTTCTAAAGTGCGATTCCTCTATAACGTGGGGTTGAGCAAGAACGCAACCATTGTGTTATAGAAGAACTGACTGTAGTTTTCCAATCCATCACAGCCATCTTCCTCCTTATATCTATCTTATACCAATTCACCTTATTTAGTTTTAAGCTCCTCGTTTCAAATTAAACTACATCATTTTGAAAATTCCATCATGCTATGGTCATTATTCCCTAAAAGTTCTTTTATAATAATTTCCCAAGTTAGCATGATATCAGGTGCAACATAGTCTGTTTATATTCCATAAAGCTATCTTAATTACATTTCAGGAATTCTTCTCCATTGCATTAGTCCTCATTAGATTTACTCATTCCAAATGTAGATTGAAGTCACCCATTATTGCTGTATTCTCATTGCGAATGTAATTCTAATTTGTTGATTCACACTGTATCCAATATTACCGCTACTGTTCTCTGGCCCACATGAAGAATTCCTTCCAATATTTGCTGCCCCTTGTTGTTTCTCAGGTATATGCAAACCAATCCTGTATCCTGTTCTTTCATTTGGAGATCCTCCCCAGTTATATATTGATTTCTTCCCTTTATTATCAGCAAAACTCTACCTCATTCCCATTTTTGCCTGTTCTCCTAAATATTAAATATCCTTTAATATTAAGTTCCCAATCTTGGCCACTGCAGCTATATTTCTGTATTGGGAATAAATCATACTCTTTTTATTCCTACTAGCACCATCAATTCACCTATTATTTCTTTCAAATGCCATGTTCATTCAGAATGCCTTTGATTCATCTTCTTTGTCTCTACTCTGTAATTTAATGCTGGTTGTTTCTAAGACATAGTTTCTGCTGCTTTCCACTTCCATTTACAGCTTTTCTACTTCCCATAAGCAGCTTTGTTTTTATTCTATTTGAATTTCTTCTCAGGTTCCCATGCCTGACAAAGTAGTTTAAATGCTGTACAACAGTCCAGTCTCTCTGCGAGGATATTAGTCCAGGTTCTGCCAATGATCTCTTTAATTAAGGCAGAGAGATAACTATGGAAAATCAAAAAAAAGATGGTACCACCTTGATAATGTGTTATGATCACTCTACATTAATTAGCTTGTATAGATTTGGATTATTTATTACTTTGTTTAGACCCTTGTCATGCAATTCTTATAGCTATTATGTTGTTCCAGTCACTTGGTTTGTCTCTATCACCATCTTATTTTTGATTTTCTGTAATTACTCTCTGCCTTAATTAATTGGATCATAGGTCATCCCTTCACTTGCTGTTCAGCTGTTGACACTTTACCTACACCATTTGACACTTTTGATCACCTGCAAAGACTTGTCATTCAGCCTGTTGACACTCCACTCACACCATTTGTATTATCTTTTGACGCTCTTAATTACCTGGAATTATCTTGCAATGATCTTTCTGCCTATAAATTCTGTGCCTGTGTGCTACCATCCACTTCACCTAATGAATGAGCAGTGCCTCAGAAGCTTGTGATTTCAAATAAACCTGTTGGACTATAACCTGGTGTCATGTGATTTCTGACTTCTGACTTCTTGGTAGAAGACCAAGAGTCTGAAGGAAGACCAAAGACTGTTAGCAATAAAGTCTGCAATCCTCTGTGCTGAACAGCCTATAACTCCAAGACCTGTTTCATTGCCTCTGCTCCTCCATTCTTCAGAATGGCTTTACGATTGGAAAAGTGTTCCCATCTGAGATTAGTCATGTATTTCCTTCCTTTGTCTATTAAACTATGAATGTTATCTAAACTGTTATTACTTAACAATTCTATATGGGATCTGAACATTCCTTATAAATGATTAGCTACCTATACTAGACAACTGCAGTCATAAATGCCCACTCTTCTGCCTCATCTGTGCCACTAAGGAAGATGAGGTACCATAAACGTGGATCTTGCTACATTCCTCTGGAAAACCATCACCCTCACCAGCATCGAATGTGTCACACTATTTAATGAGAGACACAGGACTTGTGTATTACCTGTCTGGTCTTTTGATTGCCTTGAGGTCATCCATTCCCTCTCTGACCGCTGGTCATAATCTGTGGTGTTTTTACTTGTTAAATGTGCAGTCCACATAATTCTCAGCTCCACGGGTGCATAATAGTGATTCTACCCACAGCCTGAGTCCCAAAACACAGAGCTCAATTTTGTACAGCTGTAGACACTTCCGACACATTGTTTAAGCTACATGAAACATCCATAGCTCCCCACATGCACAGGACGGGCAATCTGTGCCACTGAGCTGACTTGCGAGCTTAAGTTAACTTCTAAAATATTTACTTTAAACTGGAGACTAGATTATAACAAGAGCAATTACTGATCAATTCCAATTAATCTCTGTCTTGGAAAACTGATTTCAGATATTCACCAACCAATCAGCTTCTGATTTTGCCATGAGGTCAGTGATTTTTTTTCCCAAATTGCATTGCTTTATATCTTCATTGTGTTCCACATGCATTTCCTTGCAGTTCCCCTTTCAGCTCTCTTTCCTAGATAAGTTGATTAGTTTGCAACAAGAAAGTTGTAATTTCCATGTATTACTTTGTCTGGAATAATACACTCTATAGTCAAATTCATTGCCTTAGACTTTGGGAAGGCCACTATCTTTTTTTTCCTTCTATCTACACTGGTATTCGATTTTTCAAAAATGGATTGCTATGTTGGAGGTTATGTTTGAAAGGCACTGGCAGCCATTAATTTGTTATCAATGTAAATGTGGTAAAAATCAGACTTTAAAGAGCCAAATGTGAGAATTTAAGTAACTACTTTTTTGTAATAACAAAGACTTGGCATCAGCATAATCAAAGATATGCTGCTGTGCCAAGTCAATGATGCACTCTGGTTGTTAGCTCAAAGGTTCGCACCTATTATGCTGATCTATATTAGATGCAATTTTACTAATTCATGTTCATTAGGTATAGGTGTTAAGGGTTACAGAACTAAAGTGGGTAGACAGAGATAAAATACAGATCAACTGCAATCTAACTGGTTGGTGGAACAAAGATGCCCTAAATAAGAAGGTGTCCACACAATATAACTGTACTGCTTGAGTTCGTAGAAAATATAATCACCCTTACTTGTTTTCTTTTCTTTTTGTGGCCTTCACCACCTAAATTCTGCTCAGAAACTTAAGTCCCCAGGGAGCGTAGTTCAGAAAGAAGTTGGCAGCAATCAACAGGCCTTTCCAGCATTACAGACACCTGACATCCTGCTCCCCAACCCCCTGTGGAACTGAGAGTGCTTTCAGCGCTGCACACTGTCAAATTATGTAAATATAATGACCTCATACTATAGGACAAGGTTAATGTGCTCTGCAGGATGTAAGTAACAGGGATCAAACAACACTCTCATTGACAGGCCTCAGTTGTTTTCTTTAGATTTCTGGCACATACTATAAGTATTACTTATGTTCACGTATATATGTAACAGAAAGAAAAAATAGAGAAAATAAAAATGAGGCTGAGGCCATGTTCGAATATGTTTAAAGTCTAAACATGCCTGAGGGCAAATACAGTTACATGTCTAGAACAAATGTTTTGAAAATATATTTTGACTGTATCGAAGATGCATTCTTTTGAATCAGGATTGACCTAACATTCCCAAATGTTCTACATTATGACTGTCTCTCATTCTCTCACTCATACACCATGCATGCACAGAAACACACACATACTTAATATATTAAGTTTATATATAGTGATCATATTATGGATGTTACACAAAGACTGCATATTACACACTGTGCATTATGATAATCACACATATTATACAGTACCATGTTTTAAATTATGTCACCCTTACATGCAACAAATTATGATTTATTATGCATTAATCCTGCATATTATTACATATTATATATGTCACAGCACATGTTATGCATCTGTCACATGTGTATTACATATTATGGGTGTCTCAGGTCATTTGCAAATATAGTGTTATGACCAAGATGAGAAGGGAATACTTTTTTCTCATCCCACTACTCCACAAGTTACAATATATATTGAATTGTTTGACATCATTCGCAATATGGTTAATTGTATGCTTTCTGTATATTAATCCTTGAGTAAAAAAAAACAGTTTTTTTAACAAATGCAAAATTATTGACTTATAATAAAACAACTTATTTCATGAAGATCCAAAATTGGTGAACACATGCAGTTTGTGATATCCCTCTAAGTAAAGGGGAAAAGAAAGATCTTTCTGTTGCTATTTATTTCGGTTAGTTTATGAAGGAAACAAAAGGATATGGTGTGGAATGTTGAGACAGCTGCCATTCAGATACTCTGGCACATGGAGACAAGTCACCAGACACATGGTTGTCTCTGGGGTCGTGGCAGATGCAACTTGCTCAGGAAACAGTAATGAGAGGTTTCCTTTGTTCTTCAAGAGGACAATCAGGTTTCACGTTAGACTCGCTAGAAAGGTACTTCCGAAAAAGGAGAGATGAGCTGAGCAGCTGATTCTTTGGCAGGCTTCTTCAACTGAAAATCAAAATCTCCAATTGCCTACAAAACACTGCTCAAACAGAACAACTATAAAAGACATTCAGGTGACCACCAGCAAAGAAATCCAGCAAATAGGTGAAACCGCATAGTTTCTAAGAAATTCCTCATTAAAATGAATATTCAATACATTTTTAAAATAATCTGCTTTAAAGGAAACAAACCAAGTATCTCCACAGAATTGAAATAACCAATTTTTCCAACATTGTTCAAAACTCAATGTCTGAAAAATGTTAAATGAAATTTTCATGATTAACATGTTTCATATCTCAATTATCACATAGTTATAATACAATATGATTATGATTGGCTCCATGTTAGATTTTAAGTCACAATTTAAGCCAATGGGTGTGTGAAAATCAAGGGACCTTGCCTGTTGAAATAGATTGAAGGAGACACTTCAGCACAATTGGAACAGCAACCCCCTGCAGGAGATTCAAGATAGAAGGCGACAGCATTGTCACACCTTCACTGTTTAAAAAAAATCAATATCTTCATTTTCAGTCTCACACTATTAGTACTTGGCATTGTATATACATTGTATTAGCTCTAAGCATGTAAACATTCAACAATACACTCTCCATCACCGAATACTCCCATCTTCCTTCATCAAAGTTGTGAAAATATGTCAGCAACTATGTTCTTTTGTCCTGCCACATGAATAATTTCCAAATTGAATGACTGTATCAATAAACTCCATCTGAATAGTCTGGTATTTATATCATTACATTTTTCTAAAAATGCTCAATCATCTCAAATACAAACCAGGCCACATAAATGTTGAAATGCTGCAAAAACAACACCAAACTCAAGGTCTCTTTCCCAATGCTGCAATATTTATTTTGATGAATTCTGAACTTGTGGAAAAAGAAATGCCCAGTAGGTCTTTCTATACTTTCATCATCTTCTTACAAGAGTTCAACACTGACATTCTAATTAATCACATTATTAACCATCTTGAATGGCTTTATGTTGTTGGATGTTGCATTGGTTAACACAGCTTTCAGGCTGTAAAATGCCTTCTGACACTCATCCATCTACAGACATTTTTTGCACTTTTTAACAGGTCAGTCAGTGGAGCAACTACACTGCTAAAATCAAGTACAAATTTCTGGTAAAAAGCCACTTAAGCCCAGGAATCACAATACTTACCTCTTTGTTAACAATATAGGAAAATTCCCAATAACCTTCAATTTTCACATCCCATGAGGCCTTATGTTTGTGTGCAATGGTATGGCCTAGGAACATGAATTGGCCTTTGTAAACTCACTCTTAGCCAGGTTTATCAGTAAGCCCAACTCCTGAAGTTGATCTATTCTGATTGATGCGCCAAATGTTCCTTTCATGTGTGACTAAACATCATCTGATCATCTCTGTGCACCACACAATTGGGTAATCCCCAAATTACCTAAGTGTTTCATCTTTGAAATATGGCTCGAGAATTCTTCCTACCAAATGGCATGACTTTGTACTGATAAAGTATATTTGATGTCAGTTTCCTCTTCAAGACTTAATTTTTTAAAGTCAGTAGCATTTTGGGATACACTCAGATTTGCCTTCTGTGTATGCTTTTTGGTACAACTGCTTTACCTTTCCATTTTTTCTGTTGTAATTCAGCTAACTTCCCATAACTGAAAATATCCACTTTGTCCTCCACCTGTTCTTGTTTTTATATCAACCATTTGATCAAAAATAGTTTCTGATAATTGAACTTGAACTTCCTTTTCTTTATTCTACCTGTGGTTTTGTGACCTTGTTACCAGAATGTACTTCCTGTAACATCTCAGTTGTCTGATTTTCCACTAACTTTTCAACCACAGTCAGCATCACTCCCACTTGAGATCCAGCTAAAACATTATCGAGGATAAACTTATGTTAGGAACTAAGAGTTTCTCTATTACTCCTGCTTTTCTCTACTTTTCACTGGACTCTCCAACCTCACCTTACGTAATGGAATACTGCCCTTCTCACTACAAATTCCACATATTACCTTTTCTGGTAACACTCCTTCTCACCATCTCTCATCATCAAAGGCTGACTTGCTCCCATATCCCTTAACATCTTAATTTGTTTACCTTAATTTGTTCTTCTGGCTTACATGAGTAAACCTTACCCTAGTAAGTAACTTCTTTAAAGAGATTTGGCACTTTCTTATCGGCCAATCCCAACCCAGCTGTACATTCATTTGCAGCTCTTTAGCTTCAAGTGTGATTTCCTTTACCACATTAACAAACCCCATTAATGTACCCTGTTTTCCCACTGGACTTTTTTTAAACCACCAGCACAGTGACTTTCATGTGTCCTACCTTATACAGTGAAAATCTCTGAAGTTGTTTTTACTTCTCTTCCCCCTCCACGTGAGTTTTCTTGTTAACCTGTGGTAAACTATCTTCAGTAACTTCAATGAGATCACTTTTCCCCTTACCACTTGAGGATTTCTCTTTTCCCAAATTTCCATCCCTCACAGATTGAAATTTATGTTGGAAGCCAAACTTTGATTAATGAACCAACTCATAATCATCTACCCTTTCCATTGCTAATCTTGCTATTGTGACTCTCTGCTTTTGTGCATAAGTTCTCACTCCTTCTGGAACTGAATTTTTGAACTTCTCCAAAAGAACAGTCTCTCTGAGAAGTTTACATGTCTGATTTATTTTCAATGTCCTTAACAAAGTTACTTGTTTGATCCTTTCAAATTCTATGGACGTTTGACTAGGATTCCTAAGACACTGTCTGTAGGCTTCTGGCGCTAGTTCAGATGCACTTAAGATGGCTTTTTTCATCTAATTACATTCGCCAGATATCTCCCTTGACAATAACGCAAACACCTCAATACCTCTACTTACGAACTTTGTTTGAATCAGCAGTACCACATTGTCAGTGGTCATTGCATTTGCTTAGGAGAAAGTGAGGATTGCAGATGCTGGAGATCAGAGCTGAAAAATGTGTTGCTGGAAAAGGGCAGCAGGTCAGGCAGCATCCAAGGAGCAGGAGAATCGACGTTTCGGGCATAAGCCCTTCTTTCATTTGCTTAGCCACTTCCTCATATGAAATAAAAAATTCTTCTATGTCTTCCTCATCAAACCTTGGAAACACTTAGATATATTTAAACAGATCCCCATTAGGTCTTTGGCTATGATGGGTCTACTCTTCAGCGCTGTCCTCATCACCACTCCCACCTTTTTATCTTTAACTCCACCATTTTAAGTTGACTTTCACTTCCATTTCCAACTTCCAAAGTTCAAAAGATCTCTCTTTATCCTTTACTTCTGCTGGGGCCATTTGTTCTTTTTCTTTTGCGAGGGCTATTCTTTGTTTTACTTTTTCCGTTGTCATTGTCTATAATTCAAGATATTGTTGGAATATTGTTGCAAGATATTGCAATTGAGTTTTAACTGTTTCCAATGATTCCGATTATTTTTTTGGCAATGGTAAGAGCTGAGCAATTGCTCCACATTCCCTAGGCAACACCAACTTCAGCTTGTCTGCAGATTCCAAAAACTTTGGCCTTACTCACCTTGTGTAAACCACCCCAAATGATTTCTTCCACACCCAGGAATATCTTGGCCACTGAAAGAGCTATCATTACACAAGGCACTCCCTACTTAAACCAATCAAATATAACACCTGAAAAGAAAACAATAGCACTCACCACTCATTGTTTTTGAGTCCAATAATCCCAAATCCAACCTGGAATTAGAGATTTTGACCCAGATCTCTGGTTTGTTATGGACCAGACCAAACCTCCCAAATTATTTTATAGAGATAGCCTTGATCTTAACTTCTTTATTTTTGTTAAGGCAAATATAAGGCACTGTTTCCCAGATGTAATTTGATAGGTCCACCACTAATCTTTAATCAAAACACACTTTAACCTTACAACAGTTAAAATATAATGAAAAGAAGAATTTGCCTAACTTTATTGAAATACTAAAATATAATATATTATTTAGACACTACTCATCAACTGTTCCAATGTAAACAATTCAGCGATACAGTCCAGTCAAAAGAAACATTGAAAGAAACAATCTGCCCCTTTTGATTTTTAAGAGGAAGTCTCTCTGTTTAAGACTTCACTCTAGCAGCAAAGAACTTAAGCTTTCAGCTCCAATGGCCAGTCTAAACCACCAACTAACTGAAAGCAAAACTAAAATACATTGTGTCAATGTGAACCTGACCTCGCTCAATGATGATTCTTTCATCTTACTTTCTAAAAAAGATCTAGGGTGAACTCAAAGCTGTTTACCAACCGGCCGTCTGAAGGAGACATTTCAGTATCACTGTGACAACACCCCTCTGCAAGAGAAACAGGTCAAAACACATCTCTTGAAGGTACAGTATTGTCACAAGGATGCACAGTCCTTTGGAAGGTTTGAACCCATAGAGGAGATGAGAAAAAGAGTTTGTAATGAGCAGGGCAACAATTTCAGGAGAAATTACTGATTAGAGGTGGAGTTTAACTACTTGGGGATTTGTACTTAAAGGCTCCTCCATATCCATTCATGAATACCAGCAGAGTCACGCCTTCATCAACTAAAAAAAGATAAGCTGCCACTACTGAAATTGTTGTCAACATCTGTGCAATCATTTGATGACACTTCTGCATTAATCATGATTTATCCCATTGTTCTATGAAGTTTTTATGTTGTTGGATTTTTTTTGGTGTAAAGATTACAGTATCTTCCAAAACTGGTAGCTTCAGTATCCCACACTGTTTTAATGCTATGATCAGACAGTGAGAGAGTAAATTTCCTGAAAATACCTTAATATCATTTTATTGCTTAATTGTTTGACAAATGCATGGTCAATGGCCAGATCATTTGGTAATACTTCAATAATACTGTCTCACTATCCTGGCTTTTAAAATAAAAATACTTGCTTTTGCAGAGTACTCACCATAATTTCAGAATCTCTCAGTCCTCTTGATAAACTAATAAAGTACATTTAAAGTGTAGTCAGTTGTGAAATAGAAACTTATCTTCACTGGTTTTGGCATGAATAATTCTCCAAGTGGTGCTTTTCTCAGTAAGCATCTTTTTGAATGGACACACAACAGTTTCAGGACAAGGTAAGAGAACCACTCAATACAACAGCAGACTGCATTTCATTACCATGGGAATGATATGAAATTAAGATGTGTCTCGACATTGTAGTCAGCAAATTAAAGACTTTAGGTTGTTAATTGACAGTGTGTCTCTTTTATTTTTGAAATGTGGGGAAGAAAAGAACCTGGGATGGAATTTTCCCATTTTCATTTGAAATGTTTTGGTTGAGTAAGCATCATCGTGTCCGATCCACAATGGCAGCGAGTGATATTTCCCAACCAATCTTTCTCTTTTTATTCACGTTGCAGCTGGGATCTTGAGCCCCCTTCTAGGGGAGTTTGTGGCAGGAAGGCTGGACATGTTCACCATCACCGGGAATTTACAGCATTCATGTCACAGGATCTACATTTAAAGCCCAGTTGTACAGCACTTCCGATGCTCCAAACCAGTGACTGCCCCTCATGATGCTCTACTGTCAGCATCAAATGTCCAACAAGAAGAACAAAGATGGTTCCCACTTTGTGGACAGGGACCTGGAGGTGTTGATGGTGAGGTAGTGGAGAGGCAGGCCATTCCTTTTCCTGCTGAAAGTGAAAGGAGGCCAGGTCACTAACCCCAGACAGCCTGTGCTAAAACAGAACCTGGGTTGGTGCTGTCCCGTGGATTTAGTTGGATGTCCAGCAGTGCAAAGTTAACAGCTATCATCTTCTCTCTCCTGCCTTACATCCACAGGGTCACCACTCTAACTCTGTCACTACACGCACTTCTCACCAAGGCTCATGGACTAAACTCTCACTGTTGCATGTATCATGTACAATTAACACCTCTCGTCCACCTCATTCTCCCAAATAACTAATCCTCCTGCCTTCTGTGCTTCCTTGCTCACAGGGAACACTCATCAACTCTCCTGTCGTTGCGGCCTCTTCCATCAAACTCAATCCCAACCCTTGTCTCAATGCAGGAGAGTCAAAGAATATGGTGCTGGAAAAGCACAGCCGGTCAGGCAGCATCCGCGCAGCAGGAGAATCGATGTTTCAAACATAAGCCCTTCATCCAGAGTGAGGCTTGTGGCCCAAGGGGGCTGAGAGATAAATGGCAGGGGGATGAGGGTGTGGTTGGGGAAAAGGTAGCTGGGAATGCGATAGTTAGATGAAGTGGGGGGTAATGGTAATAGGTTGAAGAGGAGTGGATAGGTGGGAAGGAAGATGGACAGGTAGGACAGTTC
Organism: Chiloscyllium plagiosum; assembly: GCF_004010195.1. NCBI lineage: Eukaryota > Metazoa > Chordata > Chondrichthyes > Orectolobiformes > Hemiscylliidae > Chiloscyllium > Chiloscyllium plagiosum. The sequence continues at coordinate 67,509,257 of NC_057715.1, read as the reverse complement.
ACCAGGGCAATGCTGAGTTGGAATGTTGGATCTGGGATAAGGCGGGGGAGGGGAAATGAGGAAACCGGTGAAACCCACATTGATATCGTATGGTTGGAGGTGTTTCACCATTCCTTATTTCTCCTCCTTCCACCTTACCCCAGATTCAACCTTCCAACTCGGCACCATCCTCTTGAACTGTCCTACCTGTTCATTTTCCTTCCCACCTATCTACTCCACCCTCCTCTTCGACCTATCACCATTACCCTCCACCTTCATCTAACTATTGCATTCCCAGCTACCTTTTCCCCAAACCCATCCCCATCCCTCTGCCATTTGTCTCTCATTCCCCTTGGGCCACAAGCCTCACTCCGGATGAAGGGCTTATGTTCGAAACATCGATTCTCCTGCTCCTCGGATGCTGCCTGACCGGCTGTGCTTTTTCAGCACCATACTCTTCGATTCTGATCTCCAGCATCTGCAGTCCTCACTTTCTTCTCCTCAATGCAGGACAGCCAGCTCACAATTGGGTTGAGTAATGTCGGTTGGAGGTGGTGGCTTCTGGCTCCATATGAGGAGAAAATGTTTCTAGATGAAGAAGTGCATAACCAATCATGAGGAAATGGAAGGAATATCATGGTCAAACAATTCAAGAACCTTCTTGGAGCCATCATATTCTGCTATCCTGTTTACACAAGTGTTAACTGATTCTTAATCTCTTTTCAACAACTAATCCCCTGTTTTCTCTTATTATAGGCATTAGTGGAAGCCAGAGAACCTCAGCTAAGAAGAGGCCAGCACCAGACATCTTTAGCTTCACCTCCATCCTCAGAGGATGTATAGGCATTATGCATCCTCAGTGAGTTCAGTTTGCAGATCAAATGTGAAAGCATATACTGTTCAACATGTCAATGATACAACTCTGCAGCTGATTGAGACAGAAATGCCCAGGGAAGAAGATAATCCCATAGTCTATGCCATTAATGACTTTGCATGCACAGATACAGGAATATCAGGTAGGTTTGTCAAATGCACTTGGTAAGCTGGATCGAAGGATGAAGAAGTCTAAGAACATTATCATATTGTTCTGAATAAGGGTCACCGGAACCAAACCATTAACTTTGATTTCTCTTCACAGATCCTGCCAGATCTGCTAAGCTTTTCCAGCAACTTCTGTTTTTATTATTAATATTGTGCTGGCCTTAGCCCTGTAGTCTGCCATCCTAGCCAAAGGTGCTCCCAGCATCAATGGCAAGATGAAAGAAGCTGAGGAGCCTTGATCTCACTTCAGCTGCCCCTTCCCGTCCCCTCCTTCTCTCCTACCTGTGGTGTCCGGGCTACTGGAGTTGAAACTGAGGACGATCTCTGGCTTTGGACTGTCTAGGACCAAAGACACCCAGAAGAAGATTGCCAAAATTTTCTAAACGTAAAGGGTCACTTGCAGAACAGGCTACGTCCAGGCCAGTTGCAAGTGGCAGGACCACCCTTAGATGCAGTGAGAAGCAGATGAAGTAAAATAATGTACTGGAGACATGAAAATGAGACATCATTGTAAATAATTTTTCACTCCTGTAAATATACTTTGCCAGTGCAAGGGAACGTACGTTTTTTGGTGTAATGTTTGCTGCCTGACCTGGTTAAGGCACACCCATGTGAGAGAGGTGCAGCCCTCTTCAGATATCCCAAGGATGAAAGAAGCTGCAATAGTCAGACATTGCAAGTAATTGATGCTGGCTGCAGATTGTCTCAGATATCAGAGATTTTGGAACTGTGAGAATGAAGATTGCAGCCAGGGATTGCAAAACATGGACTAAAAGTAATGTGCAGGAGTTTTGCTAGACCCTGGCCTGTATAAATAATTCCACACCCACACACCCCGTTTGAGTGAGTACAGAATCAATAATGATCCCACACACCCCTGTAGAGAAAAGTCCATTCTACATACCAGCATTTCAAGGCAGTGCATTACCATTTAAGGTTGGGATCTGTACTCACATGTCTATTCTCTCTCGGATCACAATGATTTGCTAAGAAATGCTGCACAAAGTGTTGCCTCTCACAGGTTCAACACTATCCTGATAAATGCTGAAATGCTTCAGGGCATGTTGAGACATTGAAGGGTCATCGATATTGATAGAGTCAAAAGGAGATTCCTCAGGATTACCTGCTGGCACTTGTGAGAGACTTTGCTGTATAATACTCATAAGATATCCTAACAGGAGCTTTAAGAGTTCCCTAATCCTAGCACTATGCAATGTTTATGCTTTGTTTCACTCACTGTTGCTTTTTCCTAATGGTCGAGGATATGTTAATATTTAAGTTGTTGAAAGTGGGAATAACCAAAGGAATGAAGCAGAGAATCACAAAGATGATGAGACATTTATTCGATGACACAAAGAGAGTAAACATTTCCTTTGCAATAAACAGGGGTTGCTTACCAGATTGCCAAAAGAACGTTAAATAGTTAAACAAAGAGCAGTCACAGCTCATTTAACCTGGAAGTGGATTTCAATTCGGTTCACTCTGGCTTCTCACATTGAATGATGCTATCCTCTGTCACGCGGTCAATTGATCCTCATTAACACCTTTAGAACACTGCTCTTGATCCCTCAGTTTGTCTGCATCCAGGAAATTCCCCTTTGTTAACTCCAGTTGTGGAGCCACAATACACCACAATGATGCGGGACACCCTTTCTGGATTGTATTGCAAGGTTCTGCTAGAGCAGTGCAAGTATTGAAACTTCATCTTAAGGAGGCCTAAGATCTGTGCCACTATGACTCTAGTGGAAGTATGTTGTATTATCATTTTGTGTCAGTCTGAAGGTTTCATGAAGCTGTCATGAGCCATGTTGAGAGAGATACCTTTTGTCACTCAGCAGCCACCTCAGTGGAGCCTGATCAACTTGGAAGCATGCAGGGACTTGCAAATCCTCGATTATGTATGACTCAGGGCAACTCCCAGGATATCTGCGTAGATCTCCAGAACTTGGCTTTCATGGTCACAATCTATCTAACTTAAAAATATTCAATAATTCTGCTTCTGACTTCTTTCCAGGATGAGAATCTAAATACTCACAAACCTTAGAGAGAGAAAAAAACACATCTCTGTTTTAAATGGTCAGTCTCCTATTTTTAAATAATGTTGCCTAGCTCTTGATTGTCCCATAAGAGGAAGCAGATTCTCCATATCGACCCTGTTAAAACACTTCAAAATCATATGCAATACAATTTAGTTACTTCTTGCTGTTCACAACTCCAGTGGATATAAGCTGAGCCTGTTCAACCTCTCCTCATGAAACAACTCCCATTCCAGCTATTAATCTGTTAATATTTACCCGAATTGCTGACTACACATTTACATCCTTCTTAAATACTGTGCACAGTATGTCAGATGCAGTCTCGGCAATGCTCTGTGCATGTGAAGCACAACCTCCCCACTTTTGTATTCAATTCTTTTGACAAAAATGATAACATTCCATTAGCTTTCCTAATCACTTGTTGTACTGGCATACTAAACTTTTGTGATTTTTTTAAATACCTTTTGTGGTTCACCAGAAGTGTACCCAGATCCCTCTGCGTCTCAGAGTCCTGTAATTTCTCACCATTTAGCGAAGAAATTTTTTTTTGTCCCAGTGGACAATTTCACACATTGCATGTTTTGTAACATTTACCAGATCTTCGCCCACTCACTTAACCTATCTATTTTCTTTTGTATTCTCCTTATGTCCTCTTCATAACTTAATTTCCTACTTATCAATATGTCAGCAGTTTGGTAACCGTACCTTTGGCCATTCAGAAATAGTGATCTTAGAGCATGCAGCTAACTGTAGTCACCAGGTACCTCCTCTGATTAACACATTAATAATTTGCTCCATCTATCTTCATAGGGGACGAGAAGATGATTGTAAGTAATATAAAAATAAGGTGAGTTGGGGTTTTAATGAGATACAAATGCATTGAAATAAGATAGTGATCACTTAATGGTGAAATTCTGAAGTCACTAAAGGAAGATCACAAATGGTTTTCTTGGGAAATTGCTTTTTTTGTTCTCTCCATATTTCCCACTGACCTCTTTTGCTCACATGTCACCAGGGAGGAGAAAATCTCCCCATGGTTTGAGTTGCCCCTTTCATTTTTATTAGAAAAGAATGGAAGTTACAGAAGACATGAAAAATTTGGTATAACGTACAGATCCCATGGCTCACAAAATATCTTGATGTCACTAGAAAACACTTTACAGAGTGGGGTACCATTCAATTAGACATCCTGGGTAATGAACATAAGATGTACAAATTATAGTGATAAATATTCAGCTCAGCTACTGAGCTGTCCACAGAAATCTGCTGTCCTCTATTACGTATCTAACCATCTGTTGGTTTTTTCTAACGATTTTGAATTCATGCTCTCAGAAGATCATTGCAGGCATTAATAACTTTCTGCAAGTGAAGAATTTTAAAACATTGCACAGTAACAAACGGGAAAAAAAATAGAATAATTGCGGATTAGTTTTGATTTCTGCTGATGGCATCAAAGAAGCAGTAACAATTGAGGTGCCCCTTCATATCTTTCTCCAGATATTCATTTCCTCATTTCCATGAATGTCAAATGAGAGAAATTTATACTCGGTGGTTGAGTTGATATCACCAATTTACACCATCACCCAAAGTTAACTTTCCCCAACACAGTCCCCACTTGTAACTCTGTTACAGTGAACTAAATGCAGTGGATAAATTTTGACAGGTTCAGTAAAACTTGTCTGAGCCTATGCAGGAACATACATCCCAGCCTCAGCCTACTTACATATTTATTTTGATAATATAATGAGTTTGTTTTCAAAAATAAACAGTAATAAATATAGAATCAATCTGGCAATACAGTTGTGAAAGTATATAAAATTATCACCTGCCAATGTCCCACTGTTCCTCTAATCTTTTTAATCTATTTTTAGTTGGGTGTCCATTGTGCACTTTGAGAAGAGTGCTGCAAATGAGTCAGTATGTGGTCTGTGAGATTGGTAGGGACTAATTCTCTATTGACTATCCATTGAAGAAGGTTTCTTGTAGTTGCTTGGAAGTGTTCTTGATTTGATCCATATCAGACCAATGTTCACCGCATAGAGAAATGGGACTATGAACCCTTGTTCAACACGAGAATGGCATTGATTTTTTTCATAATGACTTTATAAATCTGAGTGTTTTACTTTTATTCATGATACATTCATAGCAGATGAGTCTATATATAATTTAAGTAGGCTCAGAAAACTGGATGATTATATGACATACACTATGATATCTCCTTAAAACATTTATTCAATTTTTTTCATCGGTGTGCAATTGAAATACATGGCTAACAAAATGCTTGAAGAGAAGATCAAATCATTGTGGCATAACAATCTAAAGACGTCTGCAGTGAAATGATTAATAAAAATGAGCAGGGATTATGTTCATGAGAAAAAGTCACATAAATGTTTCTTAATGATGAATTAGAGGAAGTAACTAATGTGATTCCCAACTTTTGCTAAGCAATTTCAGCATTATTCTATAAATCAAATTCAGAGTAGAATTTGGCTCTCCATTTTATTAATAACAAGACAGTTAAATTTTCCACCAGTAATGTTAAATTATAGATTATTGTATTAGTAAGAAACCTTGATCTGACACAACCTGCATACTGAAACAAAACTGAAGATGTCTTTATAAATTATGTTGTTTCATATTTTAAGACTCAAATTTATTTTAAGTCTCCTGTATTGAGCGTACATGGTAGCTTCCATTCTATGTATTCATTAAAAGTGAAGATTTAAGGTCTGTATGATAATAAAGCCTAAAACAGAAAAAAAATGTTGTTATGCCAAAACATTAATGTCACTTATTAATAAAATTCTCAATATTCCATTCACAAACCATAAACATTGTAAAAAGTGATATTTTCTTTTTAGACCAGACAATTAAATGGTGCTTTCTCTTGTGGACTCTACTTCTGGTCAAAGCACGTATGTCACAGTAGGCTGCAAGAAGTGGGCACAATTACTGACTGACACCTATTCTCACAGAATCACTCTGTTTCCAGCCCATGGTAAATCCTGTTCACTCAGATCATACTAGCAGTTAAATCTCTGAGGAAACACTGAATACCAATAGGGCCAGGAGTAACCTCAAATCTTGCAAAGACTCTGAACAGAAGAGAGTGAAAATTTATAAACTGAACAATTAAATTTCCAAGTTGGCTTTAAACAGTTAACATAGTTGTTCAATTTCTGGTTGGAAGTGGGTAGCAATTTTTCTTGTCACACATTTCTGAGAAAATATTACTAGTTCTTTCTTTTAGTAAGATAAATCCAGCATTGTTGTTCAAATTTTGGTAAGATGAATTTATTTAATTTCAAATCAAGTTTTTTCTTCAATTAGCTTCTCAAGGACTCTTTATAGACAACATCTATTGCCTGTATTCTTTCAGTGAAGCTGAAGGTGCCACATTACTTTCTCCTCTTCAAAGCAGTGAGATGTACATCTCTAGAAATGTGAATGAAATGAATGGCCCTATCCAGAGGCTCAGTTAAGATAGTGCCTTCTGTCTGTATGTGACAGTTAGAGGAAAGATCACTTTCACTAGGTGTAGTCAGCTGAGGTAATTGTTCCTATTGCCAATAGCAGAAAACACAGCACATTTCATTCCACAGGAGTGTAACAGTATATTATCACCAGAAACATCTGTTGCTGAAAACAGAATATTCAACTTGAAAATAAATTGGACTATGTATTTGCACAGGATGGAGATGAACTCTAAGTTTAAATCAGCCCTTTCCATATTTCCTAACTGAATAGTTCAAATAAAATACCAGTTGAAAGCTCCAGTATGTAAATTAAAAGCTAATTTTGAAAAAGAAACTGATGCAGAATTCTGTCAGTGCCATCTTAGATGCATGTGCTTAAAATTACCCGAGGTTCACCAGTAAAGGAGGGTTGGAATATTTGGTGAGACAGAATAAATTGCTAAAAATGTCTAATTTCTTCAGCATGTTTTGCCAATACCTTGCAAGAAGTACATATGGAGATTCCAGGAAAATTTGCAAGTTATATTCTTTTAATATTAGATCGGGTTTTTAGTCACCATTCTAAAGTCTTACCAAATTACCATCTTATCCTCTCTAGAAAGACAGCACTGAACACTTGAAAGAGAGAAATAAAGGCTGAGTTGATTCTTCAATCACAGGCATGATTAGTCGTCATCACCATTATACATTGGAACCAAATATATGCTTGTTTGTTCCCTTAAAGTACCTTTAATCAATATTGTGATTTGTGGATGAAATATTTTCATTTATTGCATATCTCATTTTACAAAGACTTTGGGAGGTATAAATTTGTTTCAAGAGGTAGCATGAAATGGATGTTATGGCCTGGACCATTGTCTCCCCAACCGAATACCTAATCTTTCCAGTTATAACCTCCTCGCAATGTTCAGGTACATTAGCTACAATGGAATAGAATATCAAGTGGCGCAATAATATCTATTTAGTGCTACCACCCAAGACAAATATTTACCCCTTTTATGTTAAGTATAATTTTATTTATTTTTGGCGCAGCCATGTCATTGAGAATCTTCTTGTCTTTAATCATTTTCTTAAAGGTGTCATCCATATTTTCCATCATCTTTGACATTTTGGATATTATTTGCGACTGTTCAAGGAAGCTATCAGTAAAGAAGCAGGATCCTCACTCTACTCTTCTGCAGACTTAGAAGATAGTACATTGCTTCTTTGATATTCAGTCTGAGCTTCATCAACATCCTGTGGCAGAAAATGCCTCATTATTGAAGTATAATAATCATATTTCAAATCTAGTTCCTTTTCAAGGACTATAGTTCAACATAATTTAAAATCTGTGGTGCAAACGAAGAGGATTGTTTCTATCAAGCTAACTTCCATTGCTCATTATCACATATTCTTGCATCAAATTCTACTGGATTGTTTTTTGTGATTTTCTTGGATACCTTTTTGTGTCTTTTTATGGAATAGAACAAATACGAGCAGTGGGAAAAAGAGAACAGTAACAGACTGAACTTTGTTTTTAAATTGCCTTCACAGAAGTACAAAGAAGACAGAAAAAATGCTGAAAAATGAAACCTTTGTCTGAAATTCAGGATCAGAAAACTATATTAAAATTGGAGTTAAAATCTGCAAACTTTATTAACTGAAGGCAGTCAAAATGGCAACAAGATATTTAAATTGAAGTAAATGCCCCAGACTTCGGAAGGGAAAATGGGCCATGGCTCCTCAATGTTCTCCAGTAACCTCTGCTAAAAGTGAGCTCAAGTGAATATGTTGGTATTGGTAGTTTTCCAGGAGTCACTGTCAATACTTACACTTAAATAATAAGCACTTGGGTGAGATATTGGGGAGTGGTCAACATCAGAGGGAAAGGAGCAAATTGGTGCAAAATGTAAAATAATATGCCATAAACAAGAGATATCAATTCAGTGAAATAAATATCACTGAATTGTGATACCGAATATAGGGCTCCACTTCACTACAGGTCTGGATGAAATTAATTCCAAGTTGTTGAGTGAGGGAAGGGAGGAAATAGCAAGGCCCTGGCCATAATATTCAATGCCTCCCTGGGTACAGGGGAGGTGCCAGAGGACAAGAGGAGGGCAAACGTGGGATCGTTATTCAAGAATAGAGCAAGAGACAGGGTCAGGAAACTACAGGTCAGTCAGTATAACCTCAGTAGTGATGAGAAACTATTGGAAGCAATTCTGAGGGACAGAATTAACCTGCAATTGGAGAGGCAGGGATTAACTGACAACATTCAGCATGGTTTTATTAAGTGGAGGACATGTCTAACCAACTTGATTGGAATTTTCAGAGATGACAAGGATTATAGATGAGGGCAGTGTATTCTACATAGTTTTGTTGGACAGCAGTGAGGCTTCTGATAAGGACCTACATGGAAGTCTGATAGCAAAGGTAAGAACCCATGGGATCCAAGGAAATTTGGCTAATTAGATCCAGTTTTAGCTGAGTGGCAGAAAACAGAGGGTGATGGTCAAGGGGTGGTTTTGTAACTGTAAACCAGTGTCCATTGGGGTTCACAGGGATCAATATTGCAATTGGTTTGTATAAATGATTTAGACTTGAATGGAGGAAGGTTGATCAGTAAGTTCATGGATAGCACAAAAATTGGTGGGATGGTAACCAGTGAGAAGGATAGTCTTAGATTACAGGAGGATATAGATAGGCTGGTCAGATGGGCTGATCAGTATCAATGGAATTCAATCCTGGTAACTGTGAGGTGATACACTTGGGCAGAGAAAAAACAAGATAAGCAAATACATAATTAATGATAGGATGCTGGGAAACACTGAGGATAAGAGGGACCTTGGTATGCATATCCTTTGATCTCTGAAGATATCAGGATAGATAGATAAAGTGTTTCAGAAGGCATATGGGATACTTGCTTTTATTAGCCAAGGCATAACATTCAAAATCAGAGAGGTTATGCTGGCACTTTGTACAAGTTAGTTAGCCACAGTTACAGTAATGTGTGCAATTACAATACATACATTATGGGAGGGATTGTTTGCAATGGTAATGATGTACTAAGATGCTGCCTGGGTCACACAGATTTGAGAGAGATTGAATAAACTGGGGTTGTTTTCCTTGGAGCAGAGGAGACCAAGGTTGGGAGGGGGGGGAGGGGGGGAGGGGGGGTGCATGATTGAGATGTATAAAATTATAAAGGGCATAGACAGAGTAAATAGGGAGGAACCTTTCCCCATGATGTGGGAATCAACGACCAGGTGACATGGATTTAAACTAATGGACAGGAGGATTTGAGGGGATGTGAAGAAAATGTTTATTCACTTAGAGGATGTTAGAAATCTGGAATTCATTGCCCGTAAGAGTGGTAGAGGCAGAAACCTTCATACTAGTTATAGTTGTGCACTTCCAATGCAAAGGCATATAAGGCTAAGGGCCAAATGCTGAAAATGGGATAGATTGGTTAGATACTAATTTTTGACCAGTATAGACTCAATAGGCTGAAAGACCTTTTCCTGTGCTGTAGAGCTGTCTCACTCTATTTTGCAAGTAGCAAGATCTTTTAGTAAAATAGTAATCAGCAACAGGAATGATGTCGTTTTTGAATTGTATGAAACAATAGTGAGGCTACACCTGGAATACTGTGTGTAGTTTCGGTCCACTTGCTGAAGGAAGGATGTACTTGCCACAGAGGGGGTACAGACTGATTCCTGACATGCATGGATTGCCTGATGAAGAGACTGGCCCATAATCTCTGAAGTTTATGAGAATGAGAGATGATAGCTTAGAAACTTATACATTTTTAAAGGGATAGACAGAGCATATGCAGAAAGAATGTTGCTTCTGACAACAGGGTCTTGAACAAGATGATCTTGTCTCAGAATAAAAGGCAAGCCATTTAGAACTGTGGTGAGAATAAACTTCTCTTCCTCTCAATCCTTGGATAGTGATGGAAACTCAGTCATTAAGTACATTTAAGATGGAGCATAACAGGTTTTTAATTAATAATGGAATCAAGAGATTTGGGGATAGCACGGGAATTTGGCGCTGAGGCAAACAATCAACCAAAATTTAGAATGACAGAGCAAGCTTGTGGGACCAAATGTTCTATTCCTGCTTCTCTGTTCCTAATCCAGGTGGCTTCACCCCCATATTTCTCACTGCATTTCTCATAATCATTGCTTTGTACACATTTCAACATTGCTGTTAAAAATGTTTGTCTTTAATTTAGGAACTTATCAAACATCCAGTTTAAAACGAGCTATCAATTAAAAGAACTTGGGAAACAAAGTATCTCCGTGTTTGCTTCCATGCTTACTTATGAAAACCTTGCATCTTATCACGAGCTAACTTAAATAGTGTATAATCACATTCTACTAGTGATGGGTGTAAGTACCCTTACTGTCAAGTCATGGAACATATTACAATGATGCTACATTGTTTGCAATGCCTCCTAAAGCATATTTGAAGGATTATATTTTTCACCATTAGCTTTTCTATAAAATCAGTCATGTAATCAAACAATCATATTTCAATTCAGTTTAAATAGAAGGAATGAGGAAGAGGAGGGGTGTGAGATTGCACTGGCTGTTTTGAGCCATAATTTTATGGGACAAGGGGAGGACAGTTAAAGAATGAATCGAAACTCACCTGTTCATTTGTATCAGCTAGTAATGATCTTTCGTAACGCATTTTGCTTTTCATGGAGTACCAAAATTTCAGCAGAACTTGACCCAAGTTAGAACTTGGAACGCTTGCATTTTTTACAGGTGTAGGAAACTGTTAGGAAACAAAATACAAATGATTACATCTTCTTGCAATGCAAGGTTTAACAATAACCTTGACACAGACTGAATAATATACATCAACATATGCATTGTTTTAAAAAAATCTCCTTCAGGCTCTTACATCATTTTCTTAAGTTTGAGAATTCTATGCAAAGTACGAAATCCCACAAGGCCCACAATATGGGTATAACCGAGGCTGAAAAGAATTGGAAAACTAATTGCCATAAGCTAAGGAGTCCCGATTGGTTGATACCAGTAATGATTTTGAATATCTGTAGATGATGTGTAAAATGGAAAACTGAGGAAGCTACAGAAATGGAGGAAATTGAATAGAAAGGAAATTTGGCTGATCTGCTCCTGGCAAATTTCAATTTAATGGCCAAAAGTTAATAGTTAAATCAAATAGCTAAAATCTACTGCCAAGAGTTTGTCCACAAACAACACAACTAAATTAAAAAAAAACAATACTTGGAAATGAACATACTGGTATTACTGGTACTCTATTTTGAGGTATGCAAAATGAGATAGACCAGAATACACCATTCTCAAGTTTTACTTATTTTTCCTTCTGGGTGGTTTATGGTTATCAACATTATTCTTCGCACCTTTCTTAAACAATGGTTACCTAGCTGTACCAAGGCACAATATGGCATTTACATAAGAGTGAAGAACTGTGAACTCAGCCTCTGTCATTTTGTCTGAAACGTTTCACCTGGGCTGCAGGGCACCAGAGGACAGGCACTATTTACCTGGGTTTATTTTTAAGAATACAAATTTTAGTTTTAAATTTATTTTAAATTATTGTGGTATATCACTCTTGTGTGCACTTTCACTTCCAAAATTATTTAAAACCAATTATCTTAAATTAGCACACCTTCATCCTTTACAGTTCACACACGCGCGCACTCCGACACACACACACTCCTACGCACATACAAACACCTACAGACTTCTAAACATACACACACATACTGTCCTACAGACACACACTCCTACAGACTTACAGACACTCCTAAACACACACACACTCTCCTACAGACCCACACACACACACTCTCCTACAGACACACACACTCCTACACACAAACTCCTACACACACACACCTACACACACACAGTCCTACAGATGCACACATTCACGCAGACCCTCTCTCAAATGCTCACACATACACTCCCATATGCATACATGCATCCTCTCACAGACTTATACCACTTTACAATCTCACTCACACACATGCACACACTCTCTCACAGACACCCCTAACCCCACACCCCACCCCCACACACACCCACATGCATACATACACATATAAGTTTGTAGTGTGAATCTGTACTTGCAGAATTACATTTTACTTTTCTTAAAACTGCATGAATCCATGTAAGATTCTATAAATCTGTTCTTTAGATTAGAATCAGTCTGACCATTGTGGCACAATATCACACAGGGAAGCTCACACCTTCAATATAACATCTGGGCCAACATGACATCGGTTGTTAAAGTTCAGTTGAGAATGTAACTCGTAAAAAAGATTTCCATATGAAAGAACTGAAACCAACATGGTCATTCTAACAGATGACAGACTGAACAGATAATGCAGGTCTTTTTCAATATATAATTTCAGTTACATCACACTGTAAACATTTGCTATAAATTCTATGTCTTACAATCTTATACTCCACAGCCACCTGAAGGAGCAGCACTCCGAAAGCTAGTGCTTCCAATTAAATCTGTTGTTGTGTGATTTTTAACTTTGTACACCCCAGTCCAACACCAGCATCTCCAAATCATGACAGCTTATTTTCCTCATCCCTGAGTGATCTTCTGTCATTTTAGTTTATTAAGAACAAGTAACATGTTAGATTATTTCAGTTGTGTTACATATTTGTTGATATCATAGACCCTTTAGGCTTTGCAGGTCACATTATTACGGAATCACACTGCATGGGAAGGTCATCCAGCCTGTCTATCCATGCTTTTTTTAAGTGCTCACATGTACTCACTTGCTTTTGACCTGTGGGCCTGTAAGTTCTTCTTATTCAAGTATATTTTCAATTTCTTGTTCAAGTTATTATTGAAACTGCATCAGCTAATCTTTTAGACCATGGATCTCAGATTATAACCACTTCCATCATTTAACAAAAACTTATCTAATCTCTACCAAGTGTCAAAAATGGTATTCTCTGATCACTGACACTCGTATCAATGGGAGCTGGTTCTCCTCATTTTCTCCATCAAAATTTTAACTATTTCTGTTTAAATCTCTTCCCAACCTTCATGATCCTAAAGAGAGAAGGAAAATCCTCCACATAACTCACGAACATTGCTGTTGTCTTTCTCGTAATCCTCTTCTGCATGCTCTCAAAGGCTTTCAGGGCCTTCCAAAAATGTGGGGCAGGAATTTATTGAGAAATACCCGTGATTGTGTCCTAAAACTTCATGTTATTGTGAAGACGAGCATTATCTATTGTCCTGTTAATTCTGGTACATTTAAAAGCACTCCTTCGATAACCCTAATTTCAACCTCAAATACTGGATGAGGAATTCATTGGTTTAGTTGTTGTGTGTTCCTCTGTAAGTAAAGGTGGCACTGACCCAGAGGCCTAGAGTTTGGTACCATGTCTCCAATGGTGCTTCTGAGGGAAGAGAACGGCCCTTCTCTCTACCACCCTGTACAGCAGGACTTCTTGATCACTGTCAAAATGGCAGGGGAAAACTTCCTTTCCTTGGCCATCTCATTTTGAAATGAGATGTAACAACAGATTTGGGATGGTTGTTCCTGACTTGCAGTGTTTGGAATGGTGTACAACTGGGATTTAACTATGGTCCCTCCTCTGTGCTGGAAGGTCCCAGCAGCAGCTAATACTTCAGCCTCTGTGACCACATGATTCAATGAGCTAGAGCACGGTATGGCCTGTTTGTATAATTAATGAGGTGACCAGTGGTACATAGCTTGGAAACAGTCATCATGGCCCATTGAGAGAAATTCTCTATGTGTCTTCCAGTAATAAACATCGAGCCAAAATATGGAAAGATTCAACCCATAATCTATCAGCTGAAATATGTAAAATCTGTCATACAGGCATAAATAAAAATAAGAGGTTTCAGTCTCTTTTGATACAAATGTTATGCTCAGGTTTTGTTTATTGATAGTTTCATGAAGTTTGGCTCAACTCATGATCAGATAAGGAGAAAGTGAGGACTGCAGATGCTGGAGATGAGAGTCGAGAGTGTGGTGCTGGAAAAGCACAGTAGGTTAAGCAGCATCTGAGGAGCAGGAGAATTGATGCTTCGGACAAAAGTCCTTCATCAGGAAAGAGGCTCATGAGCCAAGGGGATGGAGAGATAAATGGGAGGGTGTTGGGCTTGGGGGAAGGTAGTCAAGAGTGCAATAGGTAGATGAAGGTGGGGGTAATGGTGATAGGTTGGAGAGGAGGGTGGAGCAGATAGATGGGAAGGAAGATGGATAGGAGGACAGGTCATGAGGGTGGTGTCGAGTTGGAAGGTTAGATCTGGGACAAGGTGGGAGGGTGGGGTGGGGTGGGGCGGTGGTTAGGAAATGTTGAAACTGGTGAAATCCACATTGATGCAGTTAATTACTACGACCAACTTTAAGTCAGTGCTTTTGCTGTTTTGAAATCATTTCAGTCCATGAAAGTCGTAAATCTTAAAATCAGCTGATGGAAATTGCAAATTTTTAGCCCATCTTTTACCACCATTATGGTAGTCCATACAATAAAATGAAAGACATTGACAGTCCTGTTTTCACAATTATTGAGTCGAGAGATGCTAAATGAAAAATATTTCTCTTTATAACTTTATTTCTTTTGATATCTTCAAAATTAAAAGATTTTAAAAAGTTATATTACCAATCTTTTCGCAGAAGGAAATGGAGGTACAGAGGATGAGAATTCACAAGCACAGCTGATTCCTAGTCTTCTTGTGTATTGCATTAAATTAACTTCCGTAAAAATTAAATTGTTAAGCTAAGTATTGGCTGGA
This sequence comes from Chiloscyllium plagiosum, assembly GCF_004010195.1. Classification (NCBI taxonomy): domain Eukaryota; kingdom Metazoa; phylum Chordata; class Chondrichthyes; order Orectolobiformes; family Hemiscylliidae; genus Chiloscyllium; species Chiloscyllium plagiosum. The sequence continues at coordinate 67,493,950 of NC_057715.1, read as the reverse complement.
TAGACAAATAATCATTGAATGCCATAGAGTTTCAGAAACAGGTAACTTAACAATAGGTTTATTGTAATGAAATATCTTTACCTCTGGTTCCTTAAAACGAATATCATCTGCTTGCACTCTTTTGGTATTTTCATGAATGAAAGCTTCAAGTAATCTCTTATCTATTTTAGTTTGCTTCATAAGTTTTCTGATGTCTTGCAGCTTGTGATCATTTTTACCTTGTTGAATGCTGTCAAGTTTCATTACTGTTCAGATAAAAAAAACATAAAAATTTTCATCATTAGCCCATTGCTTTCTGTTTGGTCTCAATCCACTTCTATCCGACGTTTTTGTAATATCTTTCCTTCTCCAGAGACATTTGACAGTTAAAACCACAATTTCAGCACTGATAGAAAGAGATTTCGGGTGCACATCAATGCAACAGAGATGACAGCATCTTGGAGAAAAAGTCTGACCTGACTCCTCATAGCTCTGGAGCCAGGTTTCTCACTCTTCAGTTGGACTGTACAGCAAACTCAGCCTGTTGCAAGGACATACTCTAAAAGATGGATGAAATTCCACATCACATTTTTGAGAGTTTTCTAAACATAATTTGGAAAGTTTTTAATTCTGGAAGATTCTTACTCACTGCTTGATAAAATTTCAAATGGACTGCTCACTGATCTGTGAATGCATCTAGGCACAAAAATAAATTTCTTTGCAGTCACTCGATGAGATTCACAGCAAGATGCTGGACATTGGGCTACTACATTATAAGGACCTATTATAACCTGTACCTATAATAAATGACAATCTTCACTCACACTTCCTTTAAATTCTATTTCCCTTTGTGAAAACTTTCACATTTCCTTTTCACACTTAACTTTCTTACTTCAATAGGTTTACAGGAATGCTTTGCCACAAATGATGAGTTTATTCAAATCACATTTGTTAATTCTTTTTACAAAATTTCATTTTGATTACCTTTGTGACTTCTCCTTTTCTGAGAATAATAAGTCTAACTTACTTAATTTTTCTTCATCATTTAAATTTCTGACACCAAGGGAGTAAAGGGGAGTAAAGTCATGGATAGAAACCTTGGCAGCAACCAATGTATTGGATTGGATTGGATGCTCTGGTTAACTGCTCCAAGTATGAGCTTCTTGTTTCAGGAGATTACAGTATAAACTTTTGTTGTAATACAGCAGACTAGGCACTATATGAAACAATGCATCAGAACATTATCCTTTCACTGGTAGACTACGATTCAAATTGCACACAAACCAATGGAACTTAATTCTCTTTTTTTTTCCATTCCTTCAACTAACCGCAAAGACTCTATTTTTTGCATTATGATTGTGGATTGAAATGGGGAAAAAACTGTTTTAAAGAACAAGGATTGATGAAGGATTACTGCATTTTTTTCAGAAGCAAGGAATCTGACACTCATTGTACTAGTGTTTACGTGGCTTACTGTTATACTTGTTCGAGCTGTAATGGAAAGCCTAGTTTGCAGATGAGCTGGAGCCAAAAGGTGTTTACAAATGGAGCTTTGGCGAGAAACAAACAATTGATTAGTCTGTGGACTAGTGACTGGTTATCAATGATGAAAGTCTTCTGTCAGTCAATTACTATGTGATTGGCTCCCAGATAGCTGAATAGCTTGGGAGTTTGAACAAGACAGTAGGAAAAGATTGGAGAAAAAGCTGTTTCTACTGTACTGTAGAAAAAGTATCTCAAACCAGAAGATAACCAGTTATTCCTCTTGCCAGTTGCTGCGACTTTTAATTAATAAGTCAAATATCTTTAAAGTGTGAAATGCTGTGCCTCATGCAACCAAATGAAAGTATTGGGAGAAGGAAGGTTGAGAAGCAGCATTACAATCAAAACAAGAATCACCTCAGGTAACCTGTGGACTGAAATGCCTTCCTAGTCTTTCCCTCCATCCTTAATAGCCATGCTTTTTTCTGTCTGTGTCTGTCTATGTGTGTGTAGTTTTAAGGGCGGGAGAAGTTTTAACTTGAAGAGTTATGTAATGATGGCATAATATTTATCTGATGTTCGAATCTATTTATTTCTAATGAATAGCTATTCTCATTAAGTACAGAGACCTGGTCCATGCTTTCTGTCAAACTGGGACTAAAAGACAAGTAAATTGGGAAATGCTGCACACTTTTTAAAACCTTTAATTTTTGCATCAGCCCTGGGAATAGCAGGCCTAGATTTCCAGTATGCTATCTCGGTTGAGGCATAACATGAGTACTTTTTTCAGGATACGGGTATCTCTGACCATTATTATCAGAATTGTTTTTAGAATCACATTGGACTCAAAATATTATCACTTTTCATTTCTCTACAGATGCTGTCAGACCTGTTGAGTAGTCCCAGCACTTGCTATTTATAGCTTCATCTTCACGGTACCTTTAACTGATACATGCTTTTTAATTTCTTAATTAAAAAATACTGAAATCAAATTCTCAAACTGCAACAACAGGATTGTGAAATCACATCCTCCTAACTATTAGTCCAGACCTCTGGATTACTAATTTAGGAAAGTTACCAGTACATACTGCACTATCCCGTAAAATGAATTTTGACTGTCTCATGACAATTTTTAATAAGCACATACTCACAGCATAGAAATGACTGTAATTTGTCACGAATTGCTACTTGGGGAAGATTTGCTGTGTGTGCCAGGTGCAGCGCAAACATTAGTACATTTACTGTTTCAATATACCCAGTGCACAAAGCACATTTTCTGCTTAAATTGACACTCTCCGAGGAAAGACAACATAGACAACAAGATAGTTAGTACAGAAATAAAAAAAATGGTGAAATACAGCACAATGGTTAAAATGTGGCTAGGATAGGGAAGAGAAAGATTTATGTTGTATTTTATCTAACATTGTTTAAATTCTCTTTGAGTACAACTGTGTGACAGTGTGAGTAAGTGACAGAGGATATTGTAGACAAATGTTTTGAAGACAGAAAGAATCCAAAGGGATATAGACAGGTTAGGTGAGTGGGCAGTACACCAGCAGATGGACTATACTGTGGAAAAATCAAATCTGGTAGGAAGAACAGGAAAACAAAGTCTTAGTTAAATGGACAGAGACTATAGAACATTCCATACCAAGAGATCTGGGTGTCCTTGTGTACGAAATATAAGATGTCAATGTGCTGGTCCAGCTAGTAATTAGGAAGAAAATTGATTTTATTTGTTTTCATTCATTCATGGGATATGGATGTCATGGGTTCAGCCAGCATTTACTGCCTTACAAGTCTACCTCATTGTTATGGACATGGAGTCACCCCCATAGGCTGCATGGTCTCCATTAGTAAAGCTTTCAAAATAATTGAATACAATATTCACCACTTGCCATAATAGGATTCAAACCCATGGTCCTGGACAATTGCCTGGAGTTCTGATTTACTATTCCAATAACATTACCATGCTTCCCCCAGGATGGTTAACCTTTATTGCAAAGGGTATGGTGTATAAAAGTAAAAAACATTTAATAGAACTGTACTGGGCTTTGGAGAGATTACGCATGTATACAGTTTTGGTTTCTTTATTTAAGGAGGGTTATACTTTTATTGGGCTCAATGCGTTAGATTGATTCCTGGAAAGAGGGGTTTTACTTATGAGGTAAGGTTGAGTAGGTTGTAACTACACTTATTGGAATTTAGAAGAAGCAGAGGTGACCTTTTTGAAATATGCAAGATTCTGAGAGTGAATGCCGTGTGAATGTTTCGTCACATTTAGAATCTAGGGCTAAAGGGCATGTTTTCAGAATAAGGGATCTCTTTACTAAGCTAGAGAAAACAAGAAATTTCTTCTCTTAGAAGTTTATGAATCTGCTGAATCTGCTAACTCAGGTATCCATTGAATATATTCATGGCTGAGATAGACAGTCTTGAACTTATAGGTAATTCCCAAGGTTATAGTGACCTGTAAGAAAGTTGAGGCAATATTTGATCATGCTGAAATCTTACCAAATGGCATAGCAGACATGTCGAGCTGTATAATCTACTTCTACTCCCATTCTTCCTTTTTTTTACGTACACTGCACATGATTAATCATGTTTGTAATCAAACGAGCATTTGAAAACAAATTAATCAGGTGGCAAACTTGAGCTAGGGTGCATTTTAATCAGAGGCCTGAATATTTATTGCAAAAACAGCAGTTAGAAAGCCTTCAAACATCTTAAGGACTCTGAATGTTACTTTACCTTCTATCCATGGTGTTAAATGCAAAAAACTAATAGAAAGCTACAAAAGAAGAAACTACACTAAAACAATATCTATCTTTAAAATATGAACACTACTATCTGCTAGCTTTGTACTCTCAATTACAGATTTAATCTCTTGATGCATTTCTCATAACTGACTGTAAATTAATTTGCCATTATAAAAAGAGTTATTTATTAATGCATCTATTATTTGCCTCAGGCAGTGCAAAGGAAGTAACAAACACTATGAGTATTAAAAAATGCCCAGTTGCTCTGGGAAACTGTATCCTGCCTTTCTTTATGCTCAACCGAAGTGGTGTTCTTAATTATGTCTTTAAAACTAACTGGAAAATGGCCTTGTTTTGATTGTATTTCAACAAGAACTGAGGTCCTGAATTCGTTTTAAATACAGTAACTCAGCCCAGTTGACAAGCACCAATAAACTTGTAATACAAAGTGAACAAAGTGTGAATTTAATGCAAAGCATCAAACAGCAAAAAATGTATTTTTCTCAAATTCTTTGGTGAAATAGCTATAAGACCAGAAGTAAACAAGAAATTTGCTAATATTTTTTGATATTTAATTTGCTTTGCAATTTGCCTGTTGGATAGAAAAGTCATTTTGAAACAATGTTTCATCAATGTTACTTTCTGAATAAAAGACAAAATAACGTGTTCTTAAAATGTATAGCAGAAAAAGCAGCTACCAAAACAGACTTACACAAATATTTATTCTGTTCTAACTTTTAGAAGTAGCATCTTTCCAATTTTCTGCAGCCAATATCTACTAGTATTCCTGGTAAGCACATTCATGCTAAACATTTTTAGTTTTTAACCTTCTGATTCCAAAATGACTATTGAATTAGTTTAATTCATCCACTGGACACCAATTACTTCCTGACAATAACAATGCAGATAAACACTGTGTCCAGATATAGTAAGTCGCGAACACATTTTTGGGCACACATCTGAGCAACAACTAACTGATATTAATTACTCAGCAAAGCTGAAAGTAAAGGTTTTGACAATTAGGAAATCAGGATACATCAACACATTATTTTTCCATTTCCACTATAATGGCAGAACAAAACTTGCATTGCAAATGAGGACCAATATTTGGTGGGAGAAGATTGTACAATTTTTAATTATCCTTTTGAATCTGCTTTAATGTTCAGCTGGCTTATGCAGCCCTAATACTGTTGGAATGGCCCAGATGAAATATTCGGTATGAAGTCATACGTGATTCCACTTATTAAAATGTTCGCATTTGTGAAGTCAAGCACATCAAGGACAAACAATTTTCATTTCTCTTGTGTTCCTTCTGCACTGAAAACATCTCAAAGTACAGTGACATGAAACAGCAAGGGTGGAGAGAAAAAAAGAGTGCAGCCCCCAAGATTTAGTCAAATCGAAAGGTTTTATGGAGGTTTTAGGGAGCAAGAATAGAGGTGGTAAGGCAAAAGACACTGGCAGACAGTTGTTAAATATGTGACAGTTTCCCTGACAGAATCCATGTCTCTTTTACCTTTGTCAATTCATTAATCTAGGGTATCTCTGTGTGTTATTTTTATGTATTATTAATCTCTCCTTTACAGATGACAGAAGCAATACACTGAAGACTTGGTTTATGGCAGTGTGCCAAATTATCGAGACTGTTCACAGAGAGGTTTAATGGAGCTCACATTAATGAAACAACCATTGTACACTTTTAGCTTGTAAATGTGAAATTTCAGTGATATGACTTTACAAGAAGTAATTTATTATGTAGAAGAAAATCATATTTGTAGGTATTTCGGTCTCAAAATCGGATAACATGGAGAAAGGGGACAGGTATTGCAATTAACCTATATACATCGATTGCGATACAGTGTGTAAACTTCATGCTGCCTTCAAATTTGCATGCCAGCTGTGTATATCCAGTGCTAAATGTGTTGTGCAGTGGTTGCATGCTTCAGCAGGGGGCACATGTTTGTGTGACATCAGTATCACAAAGTTACCATGCTTCCTAAGGAAGGGAAGGTGCATTCTGACTGTAGCAAGTGCTGGAACAGACAGAAGAAAGTTTGAGCAAGAATACTGAAGAAGACAGGGCAAAGAATGTATTCCAAGGTTCTCTGATGTTGCACCATGATCCTTGGTTTGTGATTTTGACTAAAGCAGAAAGAGATTAAGGATAGGAGGAGACAGGGGACTATGTGGATCAGGTGACCCTCCAGACAAACTACGAAAAGCAATAGAGGTGGATAGGTCTGGCAGTGAACAACAATATAGCCTAAAGACGTTGGATGTGGTGCTTGGATTGTAAACATTCAATGATGTACATATGAGTATCTGAAATAGGAGCAGAAATTAATCTTGAACCCACACCATCATTCAATAAGGTCATAATTGATCTGTTTGTGTTTCAAATTCCACACTCCTGTCTACTCCTGATAATCATTGATTTTCCTGCCTTACAAGAATCTATGTGCCTCCACCGTGAAAACATTCAAAGACATTGACTCCACCACCTCTTTATGCAGAGTTCCAAAGTCACGCAATCCTCGGAGAGAGAAAAAAGAATGCTTCATATCTGCCCTAAAAGAACAATACCTAATACTAAAACCATACCCTGGGTTGACTCAGAGCAGGAAACACCTTTTCCAGATCCATTTTGTCAAGACCATTCAGGATCTTATACTCTTCAGTTAAGTGACCACTGCTAATTTCCAAAGGAAACAAGTCCAGCTTGTCCAACCTATTTTCATAAAGTTGCCTGCCGATTCCAAGTATGTATGTGAGCCTTCTCTGAACCACCTCCAACACATTTACATTCTTCCATAAATAATAACTACAAAACTGTACATGGTATTTGAGATATGGTCTCACCAATATCCTGTATAACTGAATTATTTAGATTAGATTCCCTATAGTGTAGAAACAATCCATTCGGCCTAACAAGTCAGTGCCGACCCTCTGAGAGTAACCGACCCCCCTACATTTACCCCTGACTAATGCACCTAACACTATGGGCAATTTAACATAGTCAATTCATCTGACCTGCACACCTATGGATTGTGGGAGGAGACTGGAGCGCCCAGAGAAAACCTATGCAGAAACGGGGAGAATATGCAAACTTCACAAAGACGGTCACCCGAGGCGGGAATCGAACCCAGATTCCTGGTGCTGTGACGCAGCAGTGCTAACCATGGAGCCACTGTGCTGCCCCCAAAATCAGGAACCAATCAACCCACCACTCTCCTACTTTGGATGCTTGGCCAGATTTGAACCTGGGTCATCAGAACATCACCAGAGTCACTGGATTAAAAGGCTAGTGATAATACCATTGGCCATCACCTCAGCCCCATCTTTATTTCTTGTGTAACAAATAGCATTCAATTAGCCTCCCTGATTACATGCTGTCACTCCATGCTAACATTTTGTGACCTATGCACCACAACACCTAAAGCCTTCGGCACCTTTGAATTCTGCAGTTGTTCTCTGTTTAAGTAATACTCTGCTTTTGCATTTGTCCTGCCAAAGTAAACAACTTCACATTTTCCAACATTATACTCCACCTACCAGAAATTTGCCCACTCATTCGATCTATCTACATCTGTCTATCACTGCCTTATGTTGTCTTCATTATATACCTTCTACCTTTTCTCAATAATTCTGTACCTATCTTGGTGTCATCTGAAAATTTAGCTACCATGCCATCATTTCCCTCATCTAAGTCATTGATGTAAATTGTAAAACATGAAGCTCTAGTGCACTCCACTCAGACTGCTAATCAAAGATATATTTATGTATATTCTGTTTTCTCCCAGCCAGCCAAACTTCCATCCATGCTACCCCCAACTCATCTTTGCATAATAACTTTACGTGGCACTTTTACCAAATACCTTTTAGAAATTTAAATATAGTATGTCTACAGGCTCCCCTTTATTCACAGCCTATGCTACTTATTAAGAGAACTCTAATAATTTGGTTAAAAATGACTTTCCTTTCACAAAACTATGCTGACTCTTTCTGATCATTTTGAGGTTTGCTAAGCATAATTATAATTGCTTTAACAATCAATTCTAATAATATCCCCACAAAAGACATCTATCTGACTGGTCTGTAGTTTTCTGTTCACTGCCTCCCTCCCTTCTTGAATAGAGGGGTTATATTTCCTCCTATCCAGTCTGATTGAACATTTTCAGAAACTCCTGATTAGCCCTTTGGTCATTCTCTGCCATTTTTTATAATCTGACTCGTCATTTGATCTGCCACTTATCTTTGCAGAGTTAAATGCTTTTTACTTAAGTTAAATATTTTCCCCAACTTCTTTAGTTAATCATGAATGATGGGTCCCCCCTTTAGAATTTTACTTTATAATGGGAATATACTTATTCTGAATTTTCTGAAATAGCCACTTGAACATTTGCCACTGTCTCTCTATTGATCTATATCGTAGCCTAGTATACCAGTTCATCTTGGAGAAAGTGAGGACTGCAGATGCTGGAGATCAGAGCTGAAAAATGTGCTGCTGGAAAAGCGCAGTAGGTCAGGCAGCATTCAAGGAGCAGGAGAATCAACGTTTCGGGAAGAAGGGCTTATGCCTGAAACATCGATTGTCCTGCTCCTTGGATGTTGCCTGACCTGCTACGCTTTTCCAGCAACACATTTTTCAGCTACCAGTTCATCTTAGCTAGCTCAGCTTTCATGCCCACATTGTTGCCCTTGTTTAGGTTTAAAATGCTAGTCTTAGATACAGTCTTCTCCCTTTCAAATGAATGTGAAATTAAATCTCATTGTGATCCTTGCTACCTGATGGTGAGGCTATTAACTAATCCTGTCACATTGCACAATCCTAAGTCTAATATATCACACTCTCTGGCTGGTTCCAAAATGTGCTATTCTGAGAAACTATCTCAAAAGAATTCTATGAACTCATTATCCATGAAACGATTGTTTAAATGTGAAACTCAAGATGCCCATTATTATTACCATCCCTTTATTACAACCCCCACCCAATATTTGTCCAACATCGTGGTTAGTGTGAGGGGATCTGTAGACCACTCCTCCGAAGGACTTCTTTCCCCTATTATTCCTCATCTCCCCCAAACTATCTCTATATTCTGAACCAAGGTAATCATAGCTGTTGCACGAATGCCAGCCTTGAATAAATACTCTCTCCCTCCACCTTTACAAAGCTTCCAATTTTTCTTGAATGCCATGTACCCCTCAATACTCAAGAACCAATCTTTATCATCTTTAAGCTGTGTTTTAATAGCAGCTGTCAGATTGTATTATTTACACAAATTTATGTAAATGTCAACGTGGTCATTTTATTATGAATGCTCCATGCAAATCTAAGAGCCTTTATTTTATCTTTTTGTTATCTTCATAACATCTCGACTTTATTGCTGTTGTATTCTTAGTCTTTTTTTTCTCTGCTCCTTCTTGCAATTCTCTCACTCTCATTTCCCCATTACTATTTTCCTCCCTTATCTCTATTTTTTTAAATACACTGCACCTTTCCACATTTTATTCCTTGCCCCCATTATTTAATTTAAAATCCTTTGTATGTTACTAGTTCTACGATTTGGCAGAACACTGGCCCCAACACAGTTCAGGTCAAGATTGCTTCAACAGTGCAATTCCAGTTTCCCCACCAGAGTGTTAATGGCCCATGAACTGAAACCCACTTCTCCCCTACCAGTCTTTGAACCGTGTATTTTCATCTCACTAAATTTATGGATGCTATCCCAATTTGCACACAAGTCAGATAATAACCCAGAAATCATAATCATTGAAGTTCTGCTTTTCAATTTAGTATTGAGAATTAGTTCATTCACTCTATGCAGAACCTCATTTGTAAATCTACCTGTGTCATTTGTTCGAATATGGACCATGACTACTAGATCATTCCGGTCCTTCTGCAAGTTTCTTTCTCACCCTGAGCAAATGTCATAAACTTTGGTATCTAACAGGCAGCACAGCCATCTGGACTCTTGCTCTTTGATGTAGAGAATGGTGTCAATCCCCCTTAGTGTACATCACCTACTACTACATTCCTTGCTGCTCTCCCTCCTTGAATGGGTACCACATGCCATCATCAGTTTGCTTATCCACCATGGAGCCTCCACTTTCATCAAAACTAGGCTGAGAAAATCTCACACCTATTGAACAAATGCAAAGGCTGAAAGTGCTGCACTCCTGCTCTCTCCTTATCTGCCTCACTCATAGTCACACCTAACTGTCCCTGATCACTGACCAAATTAGAAGATTCTGTCGTAAGTGATGTGACTGCCTCTCGGTACAAACAAACCTCGATACCTTTTACCCTCCTTGATGTGCTGTGTCTGTACTTCAGCCTCTAGCTCATAAATGCTGAGCTGGAGCTCTTGAACTTCAGGCATTTACTGTAGATAGGTTTGCCCCAGATCACAATAGTATCCAAGAGCTCCCACTCACTCCAACATTGACACATCGCCTGACCTGCCACCCTTAATTAATTATAATCATTTACTTACATTATTCATTTATGTTTATTGTCTTTTATTTGTTTTTATTAACTTTTCCATCAACTTGTACATTATTTTAAATTTAAGAATAGAAAAGACCTTAACTGATTACAAGAGACTCAGTAAACAGCTAGCTAATTTCTCCATTGTACAGGAAGATCCAGTTCCAATCAGATCCAATGACTTTAGTTCCTCTCACAAATGGTCAAGATGCTGAGTGCAGCTTTAAACGTTCAAATCCCATCTCCTATAACACAAGCCTCAGCTACTGTTCAATGCATCAGACCCACTACTCATCAGTCGCAACTCAAACTTGAGATTCAAATCTTTACCTTATGCTCACATCCTTAGGATTCACTATTTGTCTCAGAGCCACATCTCACAGCCATATTCCCAGACACTGCTGACATTTGCTGACATACTTCCTTCACTGTTGTATAACAAGGTAATGCAAATAGAAGCTAGCTTATGGGGAAGAAACATGGCTTCATAGCAAAGACAGTGTGCTTCATCATTGGAATTTCAATTGAGCACATGGCCTGTGGTTTACTCTCAAAGTGATCAGTTCTGGTACTGACATGCGGTGGAACCTTCATATAAAAGCAAACCAAGCACAAGTGGATCATGTGTAAAGCACGTGTTTGCACGGTGTCACAGCAGTCAAACAAACATGCCCTCTAATTGATTACTAGGAATGCTGAGGCAACATCCTTGAGATCAGCAATGTCTCTGTGGAGCACAAACCTAGTGTTTGCTCTTTGAATGATATCTCTCATGCTCCCGTCACTACCAGTAAGCCAATATACTTGCTGTTGCCTCCCATGCTGAGATGGAACAGTTTCCCAAGTCAAGACATTTAGATCTGATTAAGGTTGTCATCAGTTCGCATCAGCCATGTCCATAGTCACTGGGAAAACACTGCAGGATGGCATAGCGGCTAGCACTGCTGCCTCACAGTGCCAGGGACTCAGGTTCGATTCCAGCCTTGGGTGTCTGTCTGTGTGAAATTTTCATGTTCTCCTTGTTTCTGTGTGGTTTTTCCCAGGTGCCCCAGGTTTCTCCCACAGCCCAAAAATGTACAGGTTAGGTGGGTTGGCTCTGCTAAGTTTCCCTGTAGTGTGCAGGCTAGTTGGGTTAACTATGTAAACGTGGGGTTACTGGGATACGGTGGAACTCTTCAGAGGGTCAGGACAGACTTGATGAGCCAAAAGGCCTCTATCTGTAGGGAATCTGTGATTCTATGACTAGGTAGGAACATTACAATGACAAATTCACAAGGACAGCAGTCACTTAGTGAGCATATGGGGTAATCAGTAGAAATGTGTATGTCTGATTTGGTTTGATTTCTAACTTAGAGCTGGAATATTTAGTTTGTCATGCCTTTTATTTTTCATTGTGGCCAAGCAGATGACCAGGAGCAGAAAGAAGGTGAGCTATGGACTGTTGCTGAATGAGGAACTGGGATTAAGTTTTCTGATATTGTAGTGAGAGAATTCTATTATGCATAGCTTGGTCAGTGGGGGCTAATTTGGTTATCTTCTCCCTTTCTGTTCCTCCTTTGCTTGCTTCCTCCCCTCCTACTCATCTGCTCCTTATAAACCAGTCACAATGTTATGTAGTATGCAGTCAGCCATCAAAGATGATGATATGCAGGCTGCTGAGTACCTATAGGACTCCGAGGGACATTTCAGGAAGTAGGGAAGTTGTTCAAGCACTCCGATGGTCTTGATTACATTTTGTATGGCAGCATAACTCACCTAACACATGTGCTGTCCACATGAACATAGGTTATGCACTGGAGTTGAGCGTTATGCCATTAAAAGTTAATTCCTATTAGCTAGCAGCCTCTAGATTGTTGTAGTGACTCAGATGGAGCTGGGCACTGGTGAATGAATGCATCATGGTCGCTGCCAGCATACTGAGCATGACCTGCACCAAGTGTGCTATTGATCAACCGTTAAATGTTGAGGGAGTGGAATTCCTTTCATTTATGGTACAATTCATGGCTGACCTGCAGTGCCTGCAAAATGATTCTCATGCAGTGAATTGCATCCTGTACCATGGGGAACGCATACTCTTCGCAGAACTGAGCACTTGCCTGGATCTGAAAAGAGACTGAAGTATATTCTCTGCTCTTGGATCACAAAGTTTCAGTGACATACCCTATGTTATGGTAGATGGAAAACTGGATTGCAAATATCACTTGCTCTAGTCTGGAAGGAGCCAAACCAATAAAAGTTCACAGCCACAGGCCACTCACCCCACTCTGCTGTAGCACTTGTGAGTGTAGAAAGTGGCAAACATTACGGACAAAGCCTTTAGGGAAGTGAAGTTTCAAGCAGGAGAATCACTCCTGAACACAATGGATGTTTACGGCCTAATGAGAAGGCTTTTCCCCCACATTCTTCTCCCCCTTCCAGAAACTTCGCTCCGATTATTCTCTCCATCAGGCTGTGGTTCACAGGGAATGCAAACTACTGTACCAATGTCTGGAACAATTGGTTTGTGCAAAAACATTCAACATGCGCCACATTACTTCCTGTCAGACTTTAGCAACTCTAACCAATTTAGAAACCAACAAAATGTCCATAGTCAGAACAACAGTCAGTGGACCTCAATCAGAAACTAATCCAAAAGTAGCTGATGATCCCTTTAAATAGAATTGGTGAGATGTCCTTCCCTCTGCTGAAACAGAGTCTACTGTGTGAGGCTAAAAAAAGGGCTGGAGGGTTAAGCTATAAAATGGTTGTACTAGCATCATATCTTTTCTTGATGGCCTCTAGTTATGCTGTTCCTCACAAATGGAAATATTCATTCTGTGTCTACTCCATCAAAACCTTTCATAATTTTAATGGCCTCTAGTAAGTCACCCATTAGCTTTCCCTTTTTCAAGTAAAATAAGAAAAAAAAACAACCTGTCCTGACAGATGCAATCTTGCTGTTCCAGCATCATCTCTGTAATTGCTTTTGCACCGTTCCCTATACTTCAATTCCTTTTCATAATAGGGCAATAGGGGAAGTGTGCCAGAGAATGCAGTGCAATGATCTGTAATAATAGATCTATGAACTTACTCCAAGTATCATATAACTTAAGTTTTCACAAGTTTAGTTTAATTTCTCTACTTTTCAATTCTATCCCTCCAGAAATAAAATCTAAAGCTTACATATGCAGACTTATTAACTTAGTTTGCCAGTTTCAGTATGTGTATTTAAACTCCACTTTATCTCATTTAGATCCTTATTTTTCATTTAGTATGAGATTTCTTTATTTTACTCCAAAAACATCACTTACACTTACTTATATTGAAACATAATTTGGCAATTATATGTCTATTCTACACGTTTATCAAAGCTTTTTTGTAGTTTGTTGGAATCCTGGTCAGTACGACTATCCTCCAGTGCTGAGAGTCATCTGCAAATTTAGAAAATGTGCTTTGATTCCAAAGTTGAATTGTTAATTTAAATGATTAACAACTGGTGATCCCAGCACATATTTGCAGTACATTATTTTTCACCAGACATCTGTATTTCTATGCTCTATTTCCTGCCATGCATTCTGCTGCTTGTCACTTAAATCTACATACTTTGGCTTTATTTAATATCAAGAGCTTTTTTGAAATACAGCTAAAAATTACATGCAAGAATACAAAATATAAGTAGAATATAAAGCTCCTTGCATCTTTCAATATGTCTACCAAACTCTACTTTTCAATTTTCTCCTCATGTCATCTGATAAACAAAATTCTGACAATTTTGACAATACTCTATCATGAAGTATCTCCCAAATGTCTGGAGTTGTGAATTCCAAGATTTGCAACCCTTATGATGAAGAAGTATCCTGTCACTCCAGTTCCAGATGGTCCACCCCTTATCCTGAGACTGTGGCATCTTGTTCTAGTTTCAACAACCTCTCAGTGTCTGTCCTGCTGATCCAATCTGAATCCCGAATACTTCAATGATACCATATCATATTCTTCTAAATTCCAGAGGATATTGGCCCAATTTACACAAACTGCCATTCCAGCAATGTATCTTGTGAGCCTGCCCTGTAGCACATGCAAAGTAAGTATATCCATCTAGTACATCAGGTGTGATCTCCCCAAAGGCCTTATAAAATTATATCAAAACTTCCTATCTTGTGTTCCAGTCTCCTTGCAATAAAGAGTGAAAGGCCATTTGCCTTCCTAACTGCTTGCTGGGACTGGTTATTAATTTCCTGTGTTCCCTATGTGAATACACCTAAGTCTCCATGAACACTGCCATTTACAATTGTCACCCCTTTCAAAAAGGTTTTTTCTATTTTTAACCACCAAAATGAATAAACTCTCTTTCCTACATTATACTCAATCTGTAACTCTGTTGTTCACTCATTTAACCTGTCTATAAGTCTTTACATTCTCTTAACGTTCTCTTCATTGTCTAAACTCCTACCTAGCTTTGGATCACCAATAAACTTGGATACATTAATCTTAGTCTCTTTGTCAAATCATTAACATAATTTGTAAATGGTTGCCGCCCTATCAGGGATTTTGTGGTACTATATTGGTTACAGCCTGACAACTTTAAAATTCTTCATTTACACCGAATCTCTGCCTCCTGCCTGTTAATCAAATTGCCATCTATTACTGCCAATTCACTAAGTCCTTATTTTTATGTTAACATTTTCTAAGTTATCAAACATATTTTGGAAATCCAAATTTACTGCATTGGCTGGCTTCCCTTTATCTATCCTACTAGTTACATTCTCAAAAAATTATAAAACACAATTTCCCTTTCATAAAATTACATGGCACTATCAAATTATGCTAAGAATTTCTAGATGCTTTGTTAAATCATCTTTAATAATCGATTCAAGTATTTTCCTAATGACTGAAATGAAGCAAACAGGTCTTTATTACCTTAGTTTCTCTCTCTCCCTCCTTTCTTGAATAGTAGTATTACATTTGCTAGCTGCTAGGATATACTAGAATCAACAGAATTTTGGAAAATCATAACCATTATCTCTGGAGATTTTGTTTTGGAACTTGTGAATGTAAGACTTCATATTCAAGGTATTTGCTGGTTTTTAATTCCTGAAGTTTTGCCAGTATATTTTCTCTTGTTGAAGTCATATTATTATATTCTATCTAGGCTGCAATTTGGCCTTTTAACCATGAAAACAGATGTTAAGTGTGGATTTTGCTGCAGACTTTGGGACCCTGATGTCAGAACCTTGAATGGGTTTGAACCTGTAGTTGCTTGGATTGAGACTGGGAAAGCAATATTCTTGGAAGCAAGGTTCTAACTACTGCCTTTGCACTGAGTGCCATGTTAAGGACAGTGCGTGGACTATCAATACTGCTATGTCAGAGGATCAATAGTTCTGGATCTCAGACAGGACAATTGGGACAAGTGGGTATGCTTGGTGCAAATCAGAAACCCACAAGTCTGCCTCAATATGGAGCTTGACTGCACAGCAGTAAATCAAGAAAACAGAGTCTGGAATGATTAATCCAGTGGGGTGGAGCATATGTCTCTCTGCTGGATTGGTCTTGGCTACTAAGTAAAATAAGTAAGTAAAGTTTTATTAATGAACCTTATCAGGACACAAATCCTCTGGATAGGATTACCTATTGACATTCCCAGCAGCTTCCATATATGATGGAAAGTGAGGGTTGGATGGAAGAGTACTCTGCTGTTGACAAAATGTCAGCAAGCTCGAAAAGTGCTCCCAGTTGAGATTTTCCACATGCGAATTGGTTGCTGTCCTCTATGAATTGGGAAGTCAATCTGGCTACTGCACCTAACCTACACATCCCTGAACACTATGACCAATTTAGCATGGCCAATCCACCAAACTTGCACATCTTTGGACTGTGGAAAGAAACTGGCCGAAGCCTACACAGGCACGGGGAGAATGTGCAAACTCCACACAGATGATCACCCAAGGTTGGAATTGAAACTGGGTCCCTGGCACTGTGAAGCAGCAGAGCTAACCACTGAGCTACTGTGCCACCCCAGAGCACGCTGGGTGAAGTTCTTAGGTGGTAGAAGTATATTGGGAAGCAATCCAACATGACTTCCTTCATTCTTTCAGTTGTTATGTTGTCAAGCTTGTCACCATGAGACTGGTAAAGCACAGCCCAAAAATACTTGTTCAACATATCTACAATTTCCTATTGTTTATGATATTTTCCCATGCAAGGGAGTCTCTAAGGACCTACTCACCTCATTGTAACACATTTGTAAGTACTATTAAAACACATTTTTGCTTTTGTTGCTACATTGCCAGATTGCCTCGACTTCCCTCTTTAGACTTCTAAATTTCCCTTCACCTTTCTTTTAAAGCTCTATCCATAGTCCAAGTTATACAGTTTGCTGATGTTGCTCCCAGCTGATCGAGATAGCACCCATCTCAGTAGAACAGCTCCCTCTTTTCCCAATACAGGTGAAGTGTCCCATGAATCAAAATGTGCAGTTTTTAAGCCATTGCATCAGCCTTGTTTATTCTCTGTTGCTTTCTCAAAGAATTAAATGAGATTAGTCAAGTAAGTGATTCCCTTTTAAAATCAATTTATTCGCTATTGCATTGACTTTATTATATCTTGGATTCTGGATAATTTTTGCTTTCTTTTTTAGAGGATTCTATATTTTAACCTATCCCTTACATAAAGCTGACTATTCTGTCTTCCTTCTTAAATATAAGTGTAATTTTAGCCGCTTGCCTGTTCTTCAGCAAAATACCTCTTCCTAATGAATAATTCACTATATGTAATAGTGCTTCTGCTACCTTTTCCTAAGGATTGTTTTAAAAAAATACATGGATACAATTCATTCTGAGCAAGGGTTTTAACTTCTTAAAATGAAATTAATTCATTTATTTAATGTTTCTTCTTCTTCAACTTTAAATGTAGCTACATCATTTCTAATCTCATATTCTGATTTCATGTCAGGCTCATCTGTCTCCCTAGTAAATAATGGAGCAAAATAATCTTCTAATATCTCTGCCACTTTGTTATGACTGCCTCCTATCCAGCCCCTGGTGGCCTAATTTTCATCCTTAATTCCCTTTTACTTTATTTCCATGTATTTAGAATATTTTATTATTTAGTTTTATGATACTTGATAATTAAGTTTAAATGTTCCTGTTTCCTAACTTCTTTTTGACTTCTCTCCTCATCTTTATGTATTCCCCTTTGTTACTAAATAAAAGAAGAACTGTGGAGACTGGAAATCAGAAACAAAAACAGTAATTGCTGGGAAAGGCTCAGGAGTTCTGGCAGCATCTGTGGAGAGGAATCAGAGTTAACATTTCAGGTTCAGTGGCCTTTCCTCAGAACCCCCTTGTTACTGTTATGTACTTTATCCTTTACTTTTGCCCTAATGTCCTTATCGATCCATTATGTTATCTTCGTATTTAACTTGTTCCTGTTATTTGGTCAAGTACAGTTTCCCTTGATTCTGTTGAACACCATTTCAAATGTTTCCCATTCCTCTTTGAACTGGATTTGCTAATATAGTTGTTAGGTACCCCAAATTATTTTAACTGCTCCTTAAAATCAAATTTCTTCCAATCCAAAACCTTAGCCTCTCTAACGGTTATGTTCTATGCAATTATTATCTTTACCTCTCTGATTCATTCTCCAATATTGGATTTCTACATGGTGAGTCATAAAGAAGTCCTTCCTGAATTGTAGCAATTCTATTCCTTTATCCCTTTTTCACACCTCTTCTGGCCATTTAATTTTTGTACTGCTGAAATTTCCTATAAATACTGAGTTAGTGAATTTGTTTGCATACTTGCTCCTCCATTTCTCTTTAAGTGATGCACAGACCATCTTGATTCATGTGACTGATCTTTTATAATCTTTTGACTCTCCACATCTGGGTTCTATTTCGATCTTATTGATGCTGTACCACATTTTGCTTGCACTATCATGCCAATAGCATTTGAAGTTGAATAGATGCCGTTGGCTGCTTGCATTTCTATCACTTACATGAATAAATACATAATTACTTAAAATACAAGAGATATAAAATAAAAGTCATAATTCATTATTGTGGATTCATTTTTCATTGCACATTAGTGACTTCTGCCTATTACAAAATGAGATGCTAGTGCAACCATGCTGTATCTAGCTCTGTGCTGGAATAGAGAGCAATAATTACTGTGTTAGAACCCTCACTGATTTTTCATCATGTTATTTTACCCTTCTTATAATTTTTGGTTTGGTAGCAGCAGCTTGTTTTTAAAAAAAAACCAAGAAGCTATTATTTGCTTATAAAGCTAGGTCTGAAAGTTAATTGCAGCTTAATTCTAATTAAAAAGTCTATAGATGCATCAACTATAGAGTAACCTTATGCTCAAGAAAATGGCGATGCTGTATGTTTATTGGAACCTTACAGGAAGGTGGTCAGTCTGACAAGGAGAGGCCAGAGATTGAACAGTTTGTATTAAAATGTGTTCAGGTTGGAAGGATTGTGCCTGCAAAAGCTACAGGATAGGGTCTGATTGCTCTCTGGTTGTCCTCTCAGTATCAACTTATTGAAAGTTCAGAAAATAGAATCTCAGTTAGAAGAATTAAGTGAATATTCCTCAGAGCCTACTGGAAGCTATCTGCATGCATTTGTTTCATCAGAAACCAACCAAGATATATGTTGGTGACGTTACAGATTGTAGAGACTGCTTAAGTGACATGGCCAGTTACATCTCATTTATTTTTCCCTTTTGATTTATTCCTTAATTGTGTTTGTTTATCTTACTGTCTTTGTGTGAGAGCAAGGACTAGAAACAAACAGGATTGGACTTAAATCTTAGATGCTGTCTTAAACAGAATAGAGCCTAACAAAAATGACATGGTAGAGAGCAGCATGAACGAGAACTTGTTGGAAAGGCATGCCAATAATCACAGGAGATTTTAACCTACAAATCAACTGGAAAAGTCAAGTGGCAAAGGTAGCCTAGGTGAGGAATTCATTAGAATGCCTTCATGATTGTTTCTCATCACAGCATGTTCTGGAGCTAACCAGACAGCAGGCTACATTAGAGTGAGTATTGTGCAATGAGATGGATTAGTAAATGATCATGTTGTGAAGGTATCCCTGCATAGCAGCAGTCATAATATGAATTCACTTTGAGGCAGAGAGGAGTGAATTTTTAAAATTTAGATAAGGGCATTTGTGTGAGCATGAAAACAGAGCTGACTAAAGTAAATTGGCAGATTAGGAGAGATCAAAAGAGACAGTGAAGTAAACATAATAAACAAAGCACCACACTTAAAGAAAAAGCAAATAATGGTGAAAATACAGCTGGGAAGATAAAAGGTTGGACAGAATATTAAAAAATAAAAAATGACCAAAAAGTTAAAGAGAGAAACATTAGATTATGAGAGGAGGCTAGTCAGAACTTTAAAAATAGATAGTGAGAGTTTCTATCAATTTTTAATGAAGAGTAGAGCTAACAAAGTGAGTATTGGGCCAACAGAAATTGAGGCTAGAGAACTGATAATGGAAAACAAGGAAAAGCCAGGTGAATTGATTTTGCATCAGTTTTCAGTTTTGAGGACATGGGTAATGACTCAGAAGCAGCAATAAATCTGAAAATGGAAGAGTGGGAAAAACTCAGCAAAGTTAAAATCACTAGAAAATTTGTACTGAGTAACTTATTTGAACTGTAGGCTGACAGGTTCCCACATCCTGATCAATTTTATCCAGGATCTTGTAAGCAGTGATGGGTGAGATGGATAATGCATTCGTTTTTATTTTACAACAGGCTCTTGATTTGGGAGCAATTCTATTAAATTCAAAGATAACAAATATATCTGATCTATCCAAAAAAGGAAACAGGCAGAAGGCAGGAAACGACAGGCTTATCAGCTTCACATTAGAAGCTATTAGTAAAGACATTATAGTACACTTGGATATGTTCAAGGTAACCAGAGACAGTCAACATGGTTTTACGATATTGTATCTGACCAATCTATTTAAGTTCTTTGAGGAGGTAGCATGTGTTGTGAAGAAAGGGGCACTGGTGGATATTCTATACTTAGATTTCTGGAAAGAATTTGATAAAGTTCCATTCAAAGGCTATGGGAAAAAGTAAAAGCTTGTGGTACAGGGATGAGCATGCTGGCATGGACAGAAGCTTATAGCTAACAGAAAGCAGAGATTGGTTGTAAATGGGTCTTTTTCGCATTGGCAACATATAATTAGTGATATGTTTGAAGGATTGGTGCTGGAACATAAAATGTTTACAATTTATAAAAGTTGCTTGAATGAAGGGGCCAAAACTATGGTTGCCAAATTTGCTGAAAACAGGAAAGCAAGTTGTGAAGAGGACATAATGAAAGTGTGTAGATAGTTAGAGTGTGTAGACAAACACGTGGTAAATGGAATCTAATGTGAGATAATGTGAAATTGTGTTTTTTAGCAGGAAAAAAAGCTTGCTTATAAATGGTGAGATATTGCAGAACCCTAATATGCAGAAGGTTCTGGGTATCCCGGTGAATGATTTACAAAAGGTAAACATGTAGGTACAGCAAGAAATTAGGAAAATGAATGAAATGCTATCATTATGATGAGGGAAATTGAATACAAACGTGGAGAGGCAGTGCTTCAGTCAACAGACACTAGTGAGACTGTATCTCAAGTACTTCCTCTAAGCAAAGATGTCACTATGTTAGGGGAAGTTCAAAGAATGTTTACTAGATTAATATCTGGAATGGGTGAGTTATCTAATGCAGGAAGTTGGACACATTAGGCTTGTTTCTGCTGGAGTTTAGAAAAGTAAACATGACTTGATTAAAATATAGAGTCGAAAAGTGTGGCGCTGGAAAGCGCAACAGGTCAGACAGCATCTGAGGAGCAGGAAAATCGATGTTTCAGGCGTAAGCCCTTCATCAGGAACATTCCTGATGGAGGGCTTATGTCCGAGACATCGATTCTCCTGCTCCATAGATGCTGTCTGACCCACTGTGCTTTTCCGGCACCACAGTCTCGACTCTGATTTCAAGCATCTGCAGTCCTCACTTTCTCCTTCATTAAAATATATAAAATCCTAAGGGGTCATGACAGGGTTGATGTGGAGATGATGCCTCCATCTATAAAAGGCTCTAGTACTAGGCATCACTATAGAATATATATATATATATATATATATATATATGTATATACACACACGTATGCAAACACACATTTAGTATGAAAATCTGGCTCTATCCCCAGTACTTTGCTTAGCATTCAAATCTTGTACTAAAACTCTTTGCATTGTTATCTCTCCAATATTGCAGACATTTTAAGATTTACGTACTTTTTTCCCTTTTGGGGAGCTCAATCTTGTAGGTTCCCCAGAGTGTCAGCTGAAACTTAGTGATATATCCTGATGTTGTTTCATCCTTATTTATCTCACAAGTTTCAACAGAATTGGCTTGATCTGTAATCTGAAAGAAAAAGTAAAATTTATAGAATAACCACAGTGAGTTTGACATTTGCCTCTTTTAACTTGAAAACTAGGTTAAAATCTATCTCAGACTGACAAGACAAAGGCTTCTAATTATAAGATTTCTGTGTGTTTCAGCAGTCTGAATTCAATTTCCACTGATCACAGTTCATAAGACAAAGAGTTCCTACAACCTGATAGTATAAATAATTTATATAAAGTAAGAATGAAGACAAACTTCATAATCAACATTGATAAATTAAGAAAAAACTTAATAAATCAAAAGTTAATGACTAAATTACACTAAACCTGGGATTTAGTGCTCTGTGTCCTATGCATTAAAGAAGTAACTTCAGAGAATAAAAGTTGTTTACATTTGGGAATATGGCAGATTATTAGGAATCCTAGGAGTTTGGTAGAGCTACCCTCGTTGGCTTTTTGATTCGGCCACTGCAACTAATCCAACTTCCAGGCTTTCTGAGCAACTGCAGTAATTGAGTATAACAATGATCTGCTGCAAATTTATGATAGCGTAATTATTTAAAGTAACTTGAGGATATGAGGACCTGAATTTAGGTGTAGTAAATCTCCAAAGTTAGCTAGAAATGAGCGAAAAGAAGGCATAACATAGCTGGGCAGCACTTAGCTTCTTTGACACATCATTGGCCATACAGTATCAAAAGTGAGGACCACATCAAAATTCAGCTTCTCTGTGGATGGGCTGAAGGAATGTGTCTCCAAAAATATACAGAGTTAGTTGACTAGGCAAAGAAGGTCTACAGCAAGAGTTTCATGCATGTACCTAGATATAGAGGCTTAACTGCAGCAGCAAAGTGGTTAGCTAGCCAATCCTCATACTCTTGGCACTTCTGGTTGAAGATGATTGCAAGTTCTTGAAACTTGTCTTTTGATCTGATGTGCAGGGCTCCCCTATCATTGCTGATATGAACTTATGAATTAGGAGCAGGAGGCGGCGAATCATGTGTGCCCAATTCATTCAAATATAGTTCTCCAATTTCAGAACTGGATACGAGAGTGCTTTTGTTACCATGTTGATTTTGCAAATATCAACACAAAATTCCATGACTCATCTGTTTTTGGCACCATCACTACAGGTAGGATTCAGCTATTATAACTTAGTTCTGTAATATCATTGTCCATCCTGAACCCTGTTGCTTCACTGACTTAAAATAATCTCTCTGGACTGAGTCTGTGAGGTGTCATTTTGTAAGTAATGTATTTCCATCTGAATGCCAAATTTGCTATTCCCACAAATTGATTTATAATTCTGTAATAACCCTTATATGTCACTTTGATAGCCTTCTGGAAGATAAACATGATTCTGTAGATTATAAGACCATCAGAAATGGTCTGGTTAGAAGGGCGGCACGGTGGCACAGTGGTTAGCACTGTTGCCTCACAGCGCCAGAGATCCGGGTTCAATTCCCGACTCAGGCGACTAACTGTGTGGAGTTTGCACGTTCTCCCCGTGTCTGCGTAGGTTTGCTCCGGTTTCCTCCCACAGTCCAAAGACGTGCAGGGTCAGGTGAATTGGCCATACTAAATTACCCGTAGTGTTAGGTAAGGGGTAAATGTAGGGGCATGGGTGGGTTTGCTTCGGCGGGTCGGTGTGGACTTGTTGGGCCGAAGGGCCTGTTTCCACACTGTAATGTAATCTGTAAATCTGTAATCTGTAATCTGACAGGGAGAACAGATACATGGGAACACTACCACCTGTAGGTTCCCTTCCAAGCCGCTCTCCATTTTGACTTGGAAATATATTGCCATTCTTTCACAGTCACTGGGTCATAAACCTGTAAGTCCTTCCTAATGGCATTGTGGGTCAACCCACAGCAGGTGGACTACAACAGCTTCTCAAGGGCAACCAGGGATAGACAATAAATGCTGGCCAGCTTGTGATGTCCCCATATCCCACAATTAATTAAAAAAGGAGCAGGTGTAGGCTGTTCAGTCCCTTGTGCCTGTTCCACCATTCCATAGGATCATGGCTGGTCTGACGTTCCTCATTTCCACTTCCTGCCTTTTCCTGTTAACCCTTGATTCACCGACTAATCAAAAATCTATCTCAGGCTTAAATACGCAGCTCTCTGTGGAAAGGGTTTTCAAAGACACAACCCCTCTGAAAGAAGAAATCCCTTTTCATTTCAGTCTTAAATTGGCACCACTTTATTTGAAGACTATGTCCTTCAGTCCCAGACTCTCAAATGAGAGGAAACACCCTCTCAGCATTTACCCTGTCAAGACCCTTAAGAATCCGAGATGTTTCAGTGAGATCACCTCCCATTCATCTAAATTCCAGTGAGTAGAATCCCAACCTATTTAACATTTGCTCATATGACAATCCCTCCATACCAGGGGTTACTCTTTTCTTGAACCTTTTCTTGAACTGCCTCCAATTAAATGATGTGTTTACTTAAATAAGGAGACTAAAACTAGTCACAGTACTCCAGATCTGGTCTCACCAGCACTTTGTAATGTTCCAGTAAGACTTGCCTACTCTTACACTCCGACCCCATTGAAATAAAGGCCAATATTACATTAGCAATGTAATCTAACCTTTTAACCATCTTCATACTATCCAATCTGATTGTTGGATGGTCATATTTTTTCAAATGCTGATTTATTCTCCAATTGTTCTGATAGTTCCATTTCACTGTCTACTTCTTTCAGTCTTACGGTACATTTTTTCCATAACCAGCATTCCTGTCATAATAGCTAACATTTCTAACATGCCACATTTGCTGATTATTTCTTGCGTCTACTCGCTACATTCTGCACATCACTGAGTTTCTGTAGGATTTACTAACATTCACTGAACCTCGAGTTTAATGGACCCTAGACATAGGTAACAACACTAAAACCTAGTCTGTAGCAACAAAATCTCAAACTTTAGCCTTTTTAGCTTTCCTTGCAGTTGAACAGATCTTCAAGTACTGGTATCAAAATTAAACGTACAATTTTAACTGAGGGTTGAAGTTTTCCCACCAGTTGACATAGACGGCTTGATTAGCAGAATTTGATGATGTCTTTTTGTAATCCTAGCCAATAAAAATATTTCAATATTTTAACCTGTGTTTTCCTAATATCTAAGTGAACTGCCATTGAAATGTTTTAGGTCACTCCTAAAATGTAATTATGATATTCAGATGGAACCATGACTTGTTGCACCACTGTTTCTTCTGCATCAAATTCATTTGTGGCATTTCTATTAAAAAGGATGTGCTAAACAAATCAGCCTCATTCTCTTTATCCTCATTCATCTCAAGAGGGTTGGAATATAAAAGCAGTGATGTGCTACTGAGACTTTATAAAACTCTAGTTAGGCCCTATTTAGAATACTGTATCCAATTCTGGACCCCCACCTCATGAAGGACATACGGGCACTGGAGCGTGTCCAGCGGAGATTCACACGGATGATCCCTGGAATGGTAGGCCTAATATACGATGAACAGCTGAGGATCCTGGGATTGTATTCATTAGAGTTTAGAAGGTTGAGGGGAGATCTATTAGAAACTTGCAAGATAATGCATGGCTTAAAAAGGGTGGATGCTGGGAATTTGTTTCTGGTAGTCAGGGAGACTAGGACCTGTGGCACAGCCTTAGAATTAGGGGGATCAATTTAGAACAGAAATGAGGAGACATTTCTTCAGCCAGAGAGTGGTGGGCCTGTGGAATTCATTGCCATGGAGCGCAATGGAGGTTGGGATGTTAAATGTCTTCAAGGCAGAGATTGATAAATTCTTGAACTCACAAGGAATTAAGGGCTATAGGGAGAGTGCGGATAAGTGGAGTTGAAATGCCCATCAGCCATGGTATGGTAGAGTGGACTCGATGGGCCGAATGGCCTTACTTCCACTTCTATATCTTATGGTCTTATGTCTTATTATTTTTCAGTTACTTTTTGAAAATTGTATCCAATTAACTGAATTTCCAAATCATTTCTCTATTTCATTGATTGCTTTTCTTCCTGTCTAATTCTATAGGCCTGAGATCCGTCATAGCATGGTTAGAAAATCTGGAACATTCCTCCTGTATTATTTCTTTTAACTCCAATGGATGTTCACCCACCCTTGCTGCAGCCAAAATTCCTAAACCTGCCAGGTCACTTCCAAAACTAAAATAAATCCCTTCTGTACAAATTTTCCTAATTACTCCCACTATAACTTCTCCATTTGCCAAGTCACTGTTTCCTCAGTGTAATGAAACTGGCTTTTAATCTCCACGAATACCTCCAATTAATATTTTCTCCTTTATTCATCCCTCTGGAAGACAAATAGTGACTGAATTGCTCCAGTGTTGCTTAATATCTTTATTGGTTTACCTCCTTGATGCAAAGTTATAAGGAAATGCCTTCCCATTTGAGATAAAATATTCAGCGCCTCCATGATTCTTCTTTTCAATATTTGAAGATTAGTTTTCATGACTTTTTGTCCTAAGCTATCTCTCTGTTTAGTACATTCTTAGGAAACATATTTTCTTTATACTACCACTGCAGTTTTTAATATCTATTTCCTTCCCAGATGCTCCCTTTTCTGAAGATTCATTAGACATTCCTACTACTGCATCTAACCTCCAGTGATTGGGTTTGGTGTGTCCAAATGTATTATACTGGGAGCATGTTGATTTCTTTATATCACTTTTAGTTCCAACCTGACTCCTTTACTATTTTGATATATTTCTGTATGTTCTCTAAAACTAATACATCCTCTCTTCTTTGTTCTTAGCTGTTCCACGACTAACCCACATTTTCTAATTTTCTTGTTTTTTAGAAGTTTGAATTATTTTTAAAATTTCATCTCCTTTTCCAATTCACGTATGTTTTTCTTTTCTCTCCCTTTCGATTTCAAGTTCTCTCAACCTCTATGACCTTTAATCTCAGTTGATCTTCTAACCCAAGTCTTTTCATTTTTACCCCCATCTTAGCTATTTCGAGCTGTGACAGCCCACTTTCATGTTTCAGTTCTTTTAATTTTAAATGTTGGATAATCACTTGAAGCACCTCATCATTATGAGATCCTGCTAAAACTTCTACCTTCAATTTTTTGGCTAACTCCCTCGATTTAGCTTTAGTCAAAGATTTCAAATAATGCATTGTTATGTCTTCCACTTTCAGAAAACCCTTTGCACTATTCAAAGGCATCTTTAAATTCCATACAATAAAGCTCACCACAGCACAATTCTTCTACGCACATATTCACGTACATACACTACTTTACAAATTAAAAGGCACAGACTCCTTTTAACTCCAATAAATTCAAATCCTGCAAGGGACCCCAGTTGATATGATTCAGCCAACTCAATCAGTAGGATTACTACTGAGTCATCCTATGTGTGGTGGACATTAAATCTCCTAACAGTTCTACATCAAATGCCCTTGTTACTCTCAGTGCTCTTGCAAATGGTGCTCTACAAAGAGGAGCATTGTTTCCCCACCTTAGATAGACAGTAGGTGGCAAATGGCGGTAGGTATCCTCCTCCCCAACTAAACTTGGTGCCATAAAGACTTAGTAAGGTCTGGAATCAATGTTGAGGACTCCCTGGGAAACTCTGTTAATGAGCTGAAAAATGTGTTGCTGGAAAAGTGCAGCAGGTCAGGCAGCATTCAAGGAGCAGGAGAATCGACGTTTTGGGCATAAGGTCTTCTTCAGGAATAAGGAGGGTGTGCCAAGCAGGCTAAGATAAAAGGTAGGGAGGACGGACTTGGGGGAGGGGCGTTGGGAATGCGATAGGTGGAAGGAGGTTAAGGTGAGGGTGATAGGCCGGAGAGGGGGTGGGGGCAGAGCGGTCGGGAAGAAGATTGCAGGTCAAGAAGGCGGTGCTGAGTCCAAGGGTTGGGACTGAGATAAGGTGGGGGGAGGGGAAATGAGGAAGCTGGAGAAATCAGCATTCATCCCTTGTAGTTGGAGGGTTCCTAGGCTTATGCCCGAAACGTCGATTCTCCAGCAAAACATTTTTCAGCTCTGATCTCCAGCATCTGCAGTCCTCACTTTCTTCTAAACTCTATTAATGAACAATCACTTCCAATAGGTCAGAACATACCAGGCATAATAATGATAGTGTCTAAGACATTGTCCAAAAGGTATTATTCAGTGACTGTGACTGTGTCAGGCTTTCCTCAAACAGCCTGTGGGACAAATCTCCCAATTTTGCTTTAAATCCTGAGAAGTTCAACAGGAGGACTTTACGGGGTCATTAGGATTTGGTGTTTTTAGTCTCTCGGTTGATGCCAGGAGATCTGTCCAGTTTTATTCCTAGTTCTCATGTTCTTATATAATGAGGGAATCTCCAAATTCTGAAGTCTTGCAACAAAGAGAGATGAGAAATGAAACCTGTGGGACTTCTTTCATTATGACTATAATGTAGTGCATCACTGACTGCTGACGCTTTGATAAGGCTTTAGAATTACAACTCGATAAAAGACAAAAAAACGTAAAATGCTTTTCTAAATTGAAGTTGCTACTTTACAAAATGGAACTGGTAATAGGTATCCTAGAGAGATTATAAATGTTCAGAGAATAAGATGTGTAGCATTGCAAATGCTGTAGAAAGCAAATGATAGCATTGTAAGAAATAGAGCATTTTGGAAGGATGAAGAAGCATTTCAAATGTAATCTTTGAAATAAGATAGTGCATAATTGGCCCATTTATTGATAGAAAGCTGCTTGAAATAAAATAAAGGACATTTTGCAAAAGTGAGATCCTATATTCCGCAATTGTGCAATAATGGACATCTGGAAAGTGGCTATATCAGAATAGCCTTAAACACACAAAACCTGTTCTCATGGAATTTGACTGATAACTTGCACAACACTGCACTTGGTTTAAGAGTACTCTGAGTTGCGAGACGTCTGAAGAGGTGTATTGGGTCACAAGTTGATTTTGAAAGATCATTCCACAGCGTATGTAGAGGCTGCATCAGGAGCAATATGAGGTATACCTCAGACTGAGGCATCATTGTGGTAAAGCACTGTACTTGCAAGTCAAACGCTGAAAACAGCAGACACTGATAACTTAAATGGTGCCCAAGCCAAAAGATCAAACAAAAGCACTGTAGCCTAATGAAATCCAGTTGAGGATAGTAGTAAACTAGCCAACTAATAAGAGAAAGAGGTTCAATGAACAGCATGGTGAATGTAAGAGACATGGATTATGTATTTATATGTTTCTTCAGACAAAGTCCCATATGGAACAACCTTCTGGATTTTGCACTAAAGGTTTCAAATAAATGACAATGCTCAATCAATTTACATCAATATACAGGAAGTTACAAATCATCTGAATGTTGTAGGAGAGAAACATGCCATCTTGCATTAATCAGCATAAAAGCAAGAATGCTAAGTTACAAATCAATATGAAAACTTATGCTGCAGGAGGAAAGGGGTTCTGGCTGGATGGCTATTTGACTTTGATTGGCCGAGGTGTCGTAATAGAGAATGCAATTGAATAATTTTGATGGTGAAAAGCTTGAGGATCCTGAGAGCATCTCAAATCTTGAGCAGAAAACATCTATGTACAAATGAACTGTTCCTCTAGCCAAGCTATTTCAATACAGAAATGATACTGGCATTTACTTAATAATGGGGAAAATTGGTTGGATATGTCCTAACCTCAATCTGGCCAAATCTAATGCGACCAATTACTGCATATTATTGCACTTCCAGGTCTTGTGGTGCAATGAATGCATATCTGCCTCTGATCTAGAATCTCAGTGCAGAATTTGATGGCCAAAGAAGGTGCATTCACAACATAGTCAAGATAGTTAAGTACCAACTTGTAAGTCCAACCTTCCAACAAATCTAATGGAAAATGCTAAGAGTGAAAGATATCCTTGATCAGCATGACATGAAAATAAAACTGGCTACTCTACCATCACTATTCATATATTCACTGCTCCAAACTACACTGTGCATGCAAACTAGGATTTCTTATGGGCGTGCTTTTTTTTAGTTGGCTGGATGGTCAGTGGGAATTAGATTGGTGCCAGTAAAACAAGGTATGATACCCAATCTTGCTGGGGGATTTGGAAGCTGTCGCCATGCTTTACCTTACACATGGTGGAGGACATGGCAGTTGCGGCTGGACTTACTGTCAGGAAAAAAAACTGAAGAAAAAGTCTCCTTTACAACATGAGTAAAGTGCAAAGTCATGGAAAAGTTATCAATGGTGCCACCAACTGACACTTATCCACTAAGAATCTCAACAATGCTAAATTTAGGTTCCATCTGCATCCCTTGACTGATTGCCTTGTCATAGTCTTAATCCAGACTTGGACACACGAGATAAATGCTGGAGGGAAGTGAAAGTAGTTGGTTTCCAAAGTAAAATAGCACTCAATTAATGATACCATCGAAGTATTATAGCAAAAGAGAGATCAATGAGAAAACACTCCAGTGGGTGGACTCATACCTGATACAAAGACTGTGCTTGTACTGTAGTCATTATTTCAGCTTCAGGACAACACCATTAAAGTTCCTCAACACAGCATCATTGGCCCTATCATCTTTATAATTACATTCCTATTTTTATAATACCATAGAAGGTCTGTTTACAGATGACCCTACAGTGATCAATTCCATTCACAATCACAAAGTAGCTCATGTGAACCCTTAGGAGGAGCTGGCTAACAATAGGCTTGGTTTGCCAAATTGCAGCTAACGCCAATACTTTGTAAATATCAGATAATGCCCATCTCCAACAAGAAAGTTCCCAACTAGCTCTCCCTATTTTCACAGCATCACCATTGCTGAATCTTGTACTATTAACAATGTGGGGGGTTATTACTGAACACAGGCTTCACAGGATCAAATATATTAACATTGTACCTACAAGAACATGGCAGTGGCTGGATACATGGTGATAAAAATGTCATGTCTTGACCTTTTGAAACCTCTTATCAATGACAATTGCAAATCAGGAATATTTTGGAATGCTCATCGCTTTCATGTTTGGGCAAAACTGTAAAATTCGAGATCATCACATCAGCCTCATCAGTGCTCCTGCCACTAAAATTAATATTTAATATTTCCATCATCAGTACACTTTGCTTGTATGATGCACTAATTACTGGGTGCTCTACAGCAACTTGGCAAGTTTACTAGAAGACCACCTCCCAACTGCAACTCCTACCAGTAAGAACAGAATACCATGACTTGCTACTTCCCTTAATCATAGATGATGGGTATTCTGCCCTTTCTTCACTCCTCAATCAAAATCATGACATTTTATACAGAACATCTTTGTGGGATTACCATCCATGATGCGCCAGCTCAAACAGAAGATCTATCGCCACTCAAGAGATAGATCATCAATGTACCCTTGTCAGCAACGTTCACATCTCAAGAACACTACAAGCAAAATGAAAATGCTTACCAGTCAGCAAAGTATTCCTAGTCTGTTATGAGAGTTCATACTACAATCAGAAATTTCTGGGGCATCCACTATACTTCCAGCAAATTTATGATGGCATAGTGGGCGCAATTCTGAGAAAATTGCTAGCCTATATGCTTTTTACTTCTGTTTATTGGATATAGGTACCAGTGGCAAGGTCAATATTTACTTTACAATTCCAAATATACATGAGATATTATAGAGTCATAGAGTCCTACAGCATGGAAACAGACACTTCAGCCCAAACAGTCCATGCTGAATATAGTCCCAAACTAAACTAGTCCTACTTGTCTGCTGCTGGCCCATATCCTTCCAAACCTTTCCTATTCATGTTCTTATCCAAATGGCTTTTAAATGTTGTAATTACACTCACATCCACCACTTCCTCAGGAAGCTCATTCCACATGCGAACCACCCTCTGTGCAAAAATATTTGCCCATGGCTTTTTAAAATCTCTCTCTTCTCACATGAAAGTTGTGCCCTCTATTTGTGAAATCCCCCATCCTAGGTAATGAATGATCTTGGTGAACTGCTGCAGTCTGTATCAAGAAGATACACTAACAGTCTAGCCGATTACAGAGTTTCAGGATTTTGATCCAATAATAAACAAACTGAAATATATTTCCAAGTCACAACAGTGTCTAACTTTGAGGGGAAATTGGAGCTGGTGGTGTTCCCTGCAGCTTAATGCTTGTTTTTCTCTAGATGGTAGAAGTCATGGGTTTGGAAGGTGATGTTGAAGAAACCTTGATAAGTTGCTGTAGTTGTGGTGGAAAGAGTGATGGTTAAAATGGTGGATGGGCTGACAACAAAACGGATTATTTTGTTCTGGATTACGTCAGACTTCTTGAGTGTTGTTCAAATTGCACTCACTCAGTAAATCACACTCCTTAACTTTTGTGCCTCATTGATTGTAAAAAAAGGCATTGAGGAGTTGGGAGGTAAATCACATGCTGCATATCACCCAGCTTCTGACCTTCTAATGTAGCCATGATATTAATGTGGATGACCCAGTTAGTTTTCAGATCAATGGCGATTTCTCAGGGTATTGACGTTAAATTCGTTGAACATAAAGAAGAGGTAGCTAGATTCTCTCTTGCTGGGTGGATCTATAGTTTGCACCTGTATGGCATGAATATTGCTTGCCATTTATGAGTTCAAGTCTAAATGTTTTAGAGGTCTTGTTGCATTGTCTCATTAGCTGGCGAATTATAAATGGAAATGACCATCACTGTGCAATCACCAGTGAATGTTCCTATTTCTGATTTTACGATGTAGGGAAGGTCAATGATAAAGCAGCTGAAGCTTTTGTGCACATTACCTGGAGAAATTCCTGCAGTGATATCTTGGGATTCAAATAATTGGTGTTCCACAATCACAATCACTTTCTGTGGTTGCATGACTCCTGCCAGTGGAGAGATTTTGCTATGATTCCGAGTGACTTCAAGTTTATATAATCTCTCTGATGCCATACTTTCACAATGCTGCCTTGTTTCAAGATCAATCATTCTCATCTCACCTCTGGAATTCAGTTCCTTCATATCTGCTTGGATCAAGGTTCTAATATGGTCTAGAATTTAATAGTTCTCCAGGTCTCAAACCGAGCATTGATGAATAAGTGCTACTTGACGCATCATCAATGGCACTTTCCATCACGGTGATGATTGAGAATTGTTTGATGGAGTGTTTCTGCCTAGATTGCATTTCTTCAGCTTTTTGTAGAGCTTGACTGGGTTTTTTTTCCATTGTTGGACACATTCCAGGGCTTTCCTGGACTGAAACAACTTGCCCTGAGCAGTACTGATTCAACAACTGAAGGGAGGGGAGTGATGATCATCAACAGGAGGTGTCCTGCCAATGTTTGATCTGATGCCATGAGGAGTTTGTGGGGATTTACGTCAATATGAGTACGTCCATGATCACTCACTCCTATCTCTATGGGCAGAATCTTCCCAGCTCCTGAATTGACATGGGTTATGTTGAGAAATTTTGGAAAATCCAGTGAGATGTTGGGTGAGTCTCTTCTTGATATCAAGACCAAAATCTCTCATTTTTCAACCAAGTTCTGGACACTAAGATGAGATCATTTCTAGTGACACTGGTGAGAGACCTATTAATGGGGATTGTTGTTCATTATCATCTTCATTACTACCCAAGCTCACGGATACACATGTTCTCATTCTGCCATCCATCAGGTAGAAACTAGGCATGAGGAATTCCTGACATAAAGTATGAGTAGTCATCTAATGATTCCAGCATGCCACTTGCTCCTCTGGATCTCCATCTTGGGGCATGTACTCCGTGATCACAGATGTTGGAAACATCATGGCAAGTATTTGATCCACTCTTGGCATGTTTTCGTATTGTAACACTAAACTTTGGAATGCACCTGTATCGTTTGCTGCAATGCTACTGCAAGGATACTCTGTGCCTAGGGACAGGCATCTGGCTCACAGACAGGACTAGGGAACATCTTTGGTGAAGGCAATGGTCTAATGGTATTATTGCTGAGCTGTTTATCCAGAGACCCAGATAATGTTCTGGGGAC
This sequence comes from Chiloscyllium plagiosum, assembly GCF_004010195.1. Taxonomy (NCBI): domain Eukaryota; kingdom Metazoa; phylum Chordata; class Chondrichthyes; order Orectolobiformes; family Hemiscylliidae; genus Chiloscyllium; species Chiloscyllium plagiosum. The sequence continues at coordinate 67,459,873 of NC_057715.1, read as the reverse complement.
CTGGGTTCAAATCCTATCACAGCAGACATTGGAATATGAATTCAATTTTTAAAAAAATCTGAATTAAGAATCTAATGTTGACCATGAATCCATTCTGGAGGAGAAAGTGAGGTCTGCAGATGCTGGAGATCAGAGCTGAAAATGTGTTGCTGGAAAAGCACAGCAGGTCAGGCAGCATCCAGGGAACAGGAGAATCGACGTTTCGGGCATAAGCCCTTCCCCAGGAATTCATGAATCCATCGTCAATTGTTTAGAAAGCCCATCTGGGTCACTTATGTCCTTTAGGGAAGGAAATTGCCATCTTTATCTGGTTTGGCCTACATGTGACTCCAGACCCACAGCAATGTGTCATAGAGTCATAGAGATGTACAGCATGGAAACAGACCCTTCAGTCCAACCTGCGCATGCCAACCAGATATCCCAATCCAATCTAATCCCACCTGCCAGCACCCGGCCCATATCCCTTCAAACCCTTCCTATTCCTATACCCATCCAATTGCCTATTAAATGTTGCAATTGTACCAGCCTGTGGTGACTCTTATCTGCCCACTGGGCAACAAATGCTGACCTAGTTAGTGATACACTGATCCCCTGAATGAATAAAGAAAAATACATTGGGTTGCTCATTCGACTTACATCTACATGGATGCTCATAGCATCTTGTGCTTTGCTCCCTGAGCAAGAGCCTAAATGCTCCCAGTACATCTCTCCCAACTTGCTGCTCAACACAGTGGAAAGCTTGTTGTGGCTATCAGCATTCAGGGGGTGGAGAGTTTGGGAGGCATGGCACCATTCTATTACAATGTCACACCTTCAACATGTGTTTGCAGCTTATACAAAAAACACACTGCATGTGCTCCAACCAATGGCCATATCTCAAAGATGAAGGGGTGTAGTCCACAGGTAAGTCAAGGGGCTTCTGTCCATCAGGAGATCCTAGTACAGAAAATGGTGACACTTATACTGGTGCAGCAGAAAAAGTAACTGACATTTCTGGAGCATCGCTGCATGGTCCTCCGGATGATTGAGACTGCACCAACCCAGGTGAAAACCCCAGACCAGACTAGCAGGGTCTAGTGGTGTTGCCTCCTCTGCCAGTCCTGAGGTATGAGGATGTTCCTTCCCTGCACCACATTGCCAATGAGGACCTTCAGCTTCCTGTCAATTTCCCCTTATCTATTACTTCTGGGACTAATGTCATGAACCTAGGATATCCTGGCAATGCCAAGTATTTCCACCTACAATGAGCAGGAGAATCAAGTTAGCATCATCCAAGAGGAACACCGTAAGGGTATGTCACCTAATTAATGAGGTGGGTTTGGGATAATGGCTGGAGAAAACTTGCTAGGCCTCAAGGAAGAAACCCTTTATGAAACTCAATGAAACTAACAGCTTGCTGAGTTTTGGTATGATTTAGCCCTTTGTCATCATCTCTGGATTGTGTGTGCTGTAGGTGGAACAGGAAGACGAAGGAATGGTGAAGTCGGAGTCTTAGAAGTTGAAAGGTATGATTCTGTGGACATGATTATACCAGGATTTTGTTTGACTGAAAAGGTCACTGGACTCAAAACATTAATTCTTGTTCCCTCTCCACAGATGCTGCCAAACCTGCTGAGTATCTCCAGTACTATGTCTTTTTATTTTACTTGACTAGTCTGTGGAACAACTCTGAGATGTTAATGAGCAGGATTTTACACAGTTGACTGGCTAAGTCTGCCTTTATTATGTCCAATGCCTTGATTGATGCAAGGTGGCCCATCCAATTTTAATCCTATTGTTGTTGGCTGTGATTTGCTAGCTGATTCTGTGGGTCTGGAATCAAACCAGATCTGATAAGGATGGCAGATTGCCTTGCCTACAGAACATTAATGTACCAGATGGAAATTTCCTGTCAATCTGGTACTTTTGTGGCAATCATTACTGATAGTAACATTTTATTTGAGAGTTTTCCTTCCGTAAATTCTCTTATGCATTTGTGGTCAGGTCTCTAGGCTATCAGATTTCTAGTCCAAAAATATATTCAATATGTTACTGTTACTTTTTAATACTCTCTAAAACAATTCAGTAATCAACCAGCTGTAAAACAATGGCTACACATTTTCACATTCTTACAGCAACAATGAATGAGCAATAGCATGTTACCTCACTAATGACATATACATCCTGAGGACAAATTAAAAGATAAATTACATAGTGACTATATTTGGAATTAAGATTCATTGCAACATCTCTGCACTAATTATTCTTTTCCACAAACTCAAAAATATAAAATTTCTCATCTATCCTACTTAAAAACACAAATTAATTCATAACCTAATAACTACTGGCTTGAAGGTAGAAGACAGAGGGTGGTGGTGGAGGGTTGTTTTTCAGACTGGAGGCCTATGACCAGTGGAGTGCCACAAGGATCAGTGCTGGGTCCACTACTTTTCATCATTTATAAATGATTTGGATGTGAGCATAACAGGTATAGTTAGTAAGTTTTCAGATGACACCAAAATTGGAGGTGTCGTGGACAGCGAAGAAGATTACCTCAGACTACAATGAGATCTTGATCAGATTTCCAATGGGTAGAGGAGTGGCAGATGGAGTTTAATTTAGATAAAGGCAAGGTGCTGCATTTTGGAAAAGCAAATCGGAGCAGGACTTATACACTTAATGGTAAGGTCTTAGGGAGTGTTGCTGAACAAAGAGACTTTGGCGTGCATGTTCACAGTTCCTTGAAAGTGGAGTTGCAGGTAGATAGGATAGTGAAGAAGGTATTTGGTATGCTTTCCTTTACTGATCAGTGTATTAAGTATTGGAGTTGGGAGGTCATCCTGTGGCTGTACAGGACAATGGTTAGGCCATGTTTGGAATAATGCATGCAATTCTGGTCTCCTTCCTATTGGAGGGATGTTGTGAAACTTGAAAGGGTTCAGAAAAGATTTACAATGATGTTGCCAGAGTTGGAGGATTTGAGCTATAGGGAGAGGTTGAATAGGCTGGGGCTATTTTCCCTGGAGTGTCGGAGGCTGAGGGGTGACCTTATAAAGGTTTATAAAATCATGAGGGGTATGGATAAGATAAATAGACAAAGGATTTTCCCTGGGGTGGAGGAGGTCCAGAACTAGAGGGTTTAGGTTTAGGGTGAGAGGAGAACGATTTCAAAGGGACTTAAGGGGCATCTATTTCACACAGAGGGTGGTGTGTGTATGGAATGAACTGCCAGAGGAAGTAATGGAGGTTGGTACAATTGCAGCATTTATAAGGCATCTGGATGGGTATATGAATAGGAAGGGTTTGGAGGGATACAGGCCAAGTGCTGGCAAATGGGACTAGATTAGGTTAGGATATCTGGTTGGCATGGATTAGTTGGACCGAAGGGTCTGTTTTCGTGCTGTACATCTGTATGACTCTATTGATTTGGCTAATTTTTCTTTTGTGATTGCCTGCAATGAGCTGAAACTGCAATTCATGATAAAAATTGAACATGTGGTACAAATTCCTCAAATGTAACATTGTCCTTTATTTTGTTAACTTTAGGGTAAAATTTGTTACATAAGTCATTTTTTTTCATAACAGGAGTAAAAAGATTTCAGTATTCAAAAGCTGATCAGCTATCATCTTGTATAGTATGAAACTTAAGATTTTCTGTGAAATGTATCACATTCAATAAGCTAATACTTCCACACTCACTGTTCAGATAGTTCCTTTAAACTTTAGTAAACTTACGTTTTAGTGTTGTTTGAATGGATTCTTTGTGTTTTTTTTAAAAAAAATAGAAACCATCAGATTTTCTTTCCAACAAATTGTTATGTCGCTGTTTGTAACTGAATGTAATGCTCCCTCAATCAGAGATTGTGTTAGTGTCCTGGAGATATGTTGAAGCATTAATGGTCAGCTTCCTAAGATTAATAATAGATTGCAGAGTTAAAGGAAAGATAATGACTGCTTTAGTTGAAGAATGTACTGTTAAGCACAGTCTGGGAAAGGAAGTAAACATCCAGGTTATTATCTCTCTAGGTTTCCTAATCTATTTCAGGCACTGTCATCCCAAGCATACAGGCATGCAAATGTGAAACTCTGTTTGACAAATCTCCGAAAAGGCAGGTTTAAATACTAATTACCAAGTTATTTATAGAAAATGTATTTTTTCCCGTTCGGTCATAAGGTAGAAGGATAGAATATTAAATGCTTTACCTCCCATGTACATGTAATTGATGCCTTAAACAAACAGTGCATGTCAGTTAAATAAACAGTAGGTTAAAAAACTCAACAGAATAGGTCAGAAGCTGAATACAGCGCAGGTTTGAATAAGAGCACAAAAAGGACAGTGATAATGAGGTGGTCTTCAATGTGGGTGAAAAGTCACTTCTACTGGACTTTCCTTTTATGTTGATTTTCCTTTATTCAACATGCACAATGTTTTAAAAAATGTATGATTAAATGAAACCCAGAAAACAATGGCAAAATGAACTACTGCAGTGATGACATCCTATTTTTACTGCTTAAATCTGTAATCGTGTCTCGTCTTTTGTGGAGAGATGCACTTCTAATGAAGGTGGTTGGTGGAAGAGGTGAATGAAAAGTATGTTTTAAATTGTCACAGACATTTAAGAATGAGTTTACAGAAGTGCCCAATTGTTCCATACCATATTTAGCAATTTAAATTAGTTCAAAAGAAAGTAACTAAAAGCAGTGGATGCATTTGAAATAAAAACAAGAAATGAGGGAATTATACGGAGTATTCATCAATATTTGAAAAGAAAACAAGTGGTTAATGTTTTGATCTTATTCTCATCATTACAACTGTGTCATTCTAATAACAGTACCACCAAGGAAATGTTCATTTAACATCTCTTTTCAAAAACCTCTTGCACCTTCCACCCTTTTTTGCAATGGTTAGTGAGTCACTTTCTCCATCCAGCAAAAGGAGGCATTGGTCAGAATTAATTTATCATGTTACCTACTCTACAAGACTTTGAATGCACATGCATTGAATTTTGACAAATTAATATTTTTGAGTTTATTCATTCCTATAGAAGTGAGAAAGGAAAAGAAAGCCCTAATCATCTGCATTTGGACTGGATCCCCCGAGGACCCCTTCGTACACCTCCAACACACTCCATCCACCTGGACACCCCGTGCTGACCTATTACCTGCCCTCGACCTCTTCATTTCCAACTGCCGCCGGGACATTAACCGCCTCAGCCTGTCTAACCCCCTCCCCCACTCCAACCTCTCACCCTCACAACGCGCAGCCCTCCAATCCCTCTGCTCCAATCCAGACCTCACCATCAAGCCAGCAGATAAAGGGGGCGCAGTGGTAGTCTGGCGCACTGACCTCTACAACGCTGAAGCCAAACGCCAACTCGAGGACACCTCTTCCTACCTCCTCCTCGACCATGACCCCACCCCCCAACACTAAACCATCATCTCGCAGAACCATACATAACCTCATCACCTCAGGAGATCTCCCACCCACAGCTTC
>NC_057715.1:67380691-67452429 GCF_004010195.1 Chiloscyllium plagiosum | reverse complement strand
CCGACCTATCACCTTCATCCCCTCTCCCACTCACCTATTGTACTCTATGCTACTTTCTCTCCACCCCCACGCTTCTCTCACTTATCTCTCCACCCTTCAGGCTCTCTGCCTGTATTCCTGATGAAGGGCTTTTGCCCGAAACGTTGATTTTATTGCTCCTTGGATGTTGCCTGAACTGCTGTGCTCTTCCAGCACCACTAAGCCAGAATCTGGTTTCCAGCATCTGCAGTCATTGTTTTTACCTATTTGATATATGTGACAGTGTGATTTGTCCAGTTTCCCTGCAAAAACACATTTCATGCCAAATAATCGATTCACTATCAAACTAGAAATGTCGAAGAAGTCTATCACTCAGACAATGGACAGAAGACAACAGCATTAGAGGTGCAGAGCTACACACAATAAGAAATAACGATTTCAAAGAAATATAAGATAGAAAAAGAATCAGCAAGCTACCTAGCCATTTACCTAGCCATTATGCCCACTGTAATGCAAATAGAAATGAGACACTTAAACAGCTGAAATAGTATTAATTACACAAGCTAATGTACAACATTATGTTTCAGAGCAATTTTGCAAAATGCAGTGGTGCAACGTACTTTTTGTACTGAACAATCACTGGTGTATAATAAGGATGTAATGGTGTGGCTAAATTACATTTTAACATGGAGCATTCTTCCAAGTAGAGCAATTTGCTGCTCCATATTTGACAGACTTTGAGGCATGATTTTTGACTTGCGCATATAGAGAGCGTAACTCATACTCATGTGACTTACATTTGGATGTAGTAGCAATGGGTACCTGCTGCTCAATGACTAAGAGCATGTATACTCTATCATAGCAACTCCATCGTGATCTGCATACTTTTATCTATGAGCATTTATACAGCCTATAATTCATAGAGATAGCCATTTCTTCTGTGACTTTTTTCCTTCATGTGGTAAGATGTGCTGTAGATAACCTTTCAAAAAAAGTAAAAGATATTCATTCTAATTCCGATTCTAATGCACCAACACAGTTTGAACACATTAAAATGATTTCCACAGCTGTTACTTTTGCAATTTTGTTCACAAAATTACATTTTTCAACTGCTTCCCTTGCTATCTGTTAATGTAGATTTTTCCTTTCTTTCACTCTGCCTTGTGCTGTGTATTATCCTGCAGCTGAGAGAGCAAAACAGGTGACCTAGTTTGAGGCCCTTGCTCATACTCTCCTTGAACTGTCCTTGAATTTGGGTATAATTGCACATTGGCAGTCTGCTCTGTTATATCCATTCTTTGAGTATTAGGTACAAACTACTGCTTTTCACCCTTGATTAATCACCAAGCCTTCACTGTCAGTAGATCAAATCCTAAAATTTCTTCATTGATAGTAGAATGGGAATACCTACACCACATGCACTGTAATGGTTCAAGAAGGTGGTTCATCACTACCATCTCAATAATAATTAGTGACGTTTAATTTCATGAATGTTTAACAAAAGACATAGAATCATGAAGCAGAGATCATAAACCAAACTGAGACCAACTTATCATCTTCCATAAAAAGAGATGGAATGCTCAACGTTTCTTGTAATTAGCAGCCTCTAACAATACAGTTTGAAAAGTAAGATTCATGAGAAAATAATTTTATTAGGGTTAACTATAAATATTAGTCAATCATACACATTTGCAAGAAATGCCACTAATATGCAAATTAGCCCATATAAAAGCTGAAAAATGTATTAAACCAATTGTACAATGAGTAATTTTTGTGAATAGTTCAATACTAAAAGAGAAAAGCTTAGTTACTGATGAGGTCCAGACTTTTATCATTGCTGGAGTGATTCTTTAAACGGGAAGCCCACATTAACCTCTTCAAAACAAGATCTTTCTGGAATGAAACGCTCACCTTTCTCAGCATGTGTAGACACTGAGTGCTGTATAACATAATCGCATCAATTGTATTTGGCCTTAATTAGTAAAAATATCGACTTAATACACCTTTTGCTATTATTTATCAGACCATGACTGGAAGGGTAGGAATTATCATACCAATGTTAAACAAGGCTGAATCATCAGTAGTGATTTCCTTTTTCTCTTTGTATCTACTTATTCCCTAAAATTATCAAAAGAGGAATTCTGATCATAATGGGCCATTTTGTGATAAAGTATATTGGACCACCAAGACACCGAGTGGCAATTTATTCTATTCATTTAGGCTGTTGCAAATCTGTACTCAATGCTAAATCTTTGAAGGCTTGTACTTAAAGCCAACTAAATCAAATGTTGTAGCTTAACTGTGTTATTATTGCAGCTCACTGCATTGCCCCCCTCTGAGATCACATTCTCCAAAGGAATTGACTTAGAAGGGTGATTGAGCCTGATGATCTGTTGGATCTGAATTAATAGTTGAAGTAGTCTGATAAGCTCACCTCATTTTAAGATCTAGTGGAAAGACAAACCACTTTAAAGATTAATAGTCCTTAAAACTGCAGTATTTTATGGACGAAATGCAGAGCTGGAAATTATTTAGCTTTGTAATATAACTGAGGAGTCAGGTTACATGAGATGGGACAAGGAAAAGCAACAGATCTTTGGTGTTATATGTTTCTCCTCTTTATCTGGCAATTGTCCCCCACCTCATACTTCATTTTCTTTGAGTATGAAAAATACCATTGAGGTATATAGTTTGGGGAAGCTGGAGGGTTATAGAGTCATACAGCATGGAAACAGACACTTTGGCCCAACCATAATCCCAAACTAAACTGGCCCCTTTAAGGTTTTTGAGAAGATTTATAGCTCAGATTGTGGATGAGATGTGTGGCCTAAATCCCTCCAAAAATTTAAGAAATCTAAAAAAAAAACCTAGAAATAAACCTGATACTCAGAACAGTTGCAAGATCCATGCTACTCCCGTGCACCATTTTAGTTGGGTAGGCCTTTCGCAAAATGTATCCGTCTGTCCATATGACTGCATGTCTGTGGGGTGGAGGAGGAAGCAAATGTGTTTAGCACTGGATAGGTGACATGTAGGGTTTGGGAGATGAATAGGGTGGGGGCAGCCTATCTCTGTGAAGGGGAGTGTGAGCGAGTGAGTGCAGGGAGTTGGGTGGATGAGTGAGTGTGTAACTGGGGAGTTAGGGGGAATGAGTAATTGACTGGGGAGTTTGGTCAATGAGTGACTTGGATGGTGAGTGCATGGGGGGGTGGGGTCAGATGGGTAGGTAGGTGGGTGACTGAGTGACTGACAGGATTGAGGATTGATAAGCATTTTGGGAGTGAGTGAGAGATTGACTGACTGGCTCAGTGAGTGTCTGGAATTAGTGTGACTGTGTTGGGTGAGTGAGTGACTGGGGTTGTTGGTGAATGAATGAATTATGGGGGTGGTTGGCTAAGTGAATGAGTGATGGGGTGGGGGCTGGGGTGTGAGTTTTGGTTTTTGATGGATGAGTGAGTAGGACTGAGCCAAACACATACCCAACCTTTCCCTCCTCCTCCCTTCACCTGCCCTTCCAACCAAGCAAAAGTCTATCCATGTTCTGGATGCCAGGGAGAAAACTCAGGCTGTAAAGGAACCCATTTCTAACCCCCACTTCCATGTGAATTCTATGGAGGTTAGCTCACAACATATAGGGGCTGCATGGTGCTCAGTGGTTAGCACTGTTGCCTCACAGCACCTGGGACCTGGGTTCAATTCCCACTTCAGGCGACTCTGTGGAGTTTGCACATTCTCCCTGTGTCTGCGTGGGTTTCCTCCGGGTGCTCTGGTTTCCTCCCACAATCCAAAGATGTGCAGGTCAGGTGAATTGGCCAAGCTAAATTGGGAAGTGGGTCTGGGTGGGTTACTCTTCGGAGTGTCGGTGTGGACTTGTTGGGCTGGAGGACCTGTTTCCACACTGTAGGGAATCTAATTTAATCATATCCCACCAGAAGTGAACCAAACTGTGGCTTTGTGAAACCCATCTTCTTCACTGAGTCCCTTCCTTAGTGATCAGGGCTTGGGACCTAGTCTGTTTCTCTCCGGCCCTGCTTTGAGTCCAAAAATTCAAGAAAAGGCTAAATTAGTTAAATCCATTGCTTACCACTTTTAAATAGTTATTTTTACTAATTACTCCTTTCACTGATTTATTTATTGCTTTGAATCTTTTTTCTCTGAAATCAATGTTTATTGATCTGGCAAGCGTTCTCTTTCTGAAATGTGCTCACAGACGTCGAGTGAGAGAAAAATTGAAATGTGAGCCCAACATGCAAAGAGGTTGGACAGTCGTATGAAAGACTAACTACTGCTTCAACTAATTGAGGAAGTCATTGGATGGATCTGCTGAAGCCTTCTTTAAAATTCACATGGGGAAGAAAATTAGACCGAGGTCATTAGCAGGCACTGGACTGTGATGCATAACTACTCAACGCCCAGCAGCAGCAAACCTTGTGCTGCCTCCATACCAACATGACTGCAATATGCAGTCCAGAGTGAAATGAATAGCATGCCAGCTGCATGCTGACCAGGGATTCAGCTGCAGGCATAGCCAGCATGGTACACACCAAGCCTGCATTTCTTAAAGGCAGCTTGCTTTTCTTAAAGGGGAGAGGTACTTGGGTTGGAGGAACTGATGCAACAGTCTCAGAAAGGCTTTTATGGAAGGAAGTCAGCGCAAGTTATGTTTTTGGATCCCAGCAGTTTCTATCACTGTATTCTATCAAACCTGCCTCATTAACTACCAGCCCAACTCCATGATGTTCCTCACTTCCAATTCCAGCTCCATCTCACTACGCGCTGTTCCTGGAACAACTCGCCACTCACTGACGATCATGATTTAGATAGGTTTGCTGCCACTATCCTCCTCAACATATCGAATCCCTCAACTATCCCTCCCTCGCAGGGAGCTACAAGGTCTGCTTGGTCTAGTGTAATTCAGGATAATCACTTACTAGTTTATCTAGAAGGCACTCCTGCATTGAAAATGAAATCTGTTGAGATCCTTCTGTCCAAAAGTCCATATGACATAATCATCTGGGTGGTATTAATCTTCATTAACCCTTACACTTTATGCAACATTAACACCAAACTATCATGCTATTCAATTTACCATTAGCCATCAGTAATCAGGACACCTGCCTAGTATTCAGAAGCTCCATCCCATTCCCATAAAACTGCCAAAGCTGTCAGTCTCACATCCACATCTAGATATTTTACACCCTTTTAGCTATTCAGCATTGCAAAACACCCTCTGATATTCTTCCTTCTTTCTTGCAGGACAGAGGGACAACAGAGAGAATGAGACAGCTGGCATCTGACAGGACCAAGAACATTTGAATTGATCATACATTACTGCCTAAAGGCCTTATTTTCTAATCTGACCCAGGACAGAGACAGAAATAACAGTTCACTGCTCCTGGCCCTGGACCCCAGCTCGAGCACAATGGGGTCTCCTAAAGCCCTGACCCCAGTTTTGGGGCTTTGATGTGTCCCTCATGTTCCAGGCCTTGACTGCATCAATCATATCCTGATATTTGACATGATATGCAGTGTGTAGCCGGGGCAATGGTTTGACCACGGACTGTGTGAACATTGCCCCACCCTCTTTCCTTGACATACATTCCTCCTTCCATTTCTCTAAGAAGAGCCAAGTGGACTGATAGTACAGCCTCATCCTGAAGGGTATCAGCAAGAGCAGAGCTCTGAATAAGAATTATGCATCAGCTCAGATGCTGACAGAGCATATACCTCCGAATGTAGCACAGAATTAAGAGTGAGAAAAGCAGGTGGAATTATTCCAACACCATAAAAACTCACAAAGCCTTTTCATGTGACAGATGATAGGGGTCAATGTCAAGGAGAAACTTCAAGAGGTGGAGAACCAGCCTTGCTGTATGCGTTGGAGGATTCCAAGTAATCTTCTGGCCCAGGGTCCACTCCACATAGCAGGATGAGACATACTCACACCTGTTCTTCCAGAATGTACACAAAGAGACCTCTGTCATTAGCACAGCATGGCAACAGACCCTTCAGTCCAACTAGTCCATGCTGACCTCTTGAGAGAAAAAGGTAGCTCAATAATATCATCTCTGTTTGACAGCTTGAGGAACAGCAAAACGTGAAGCTGTATGATGCAAAGCTCACAGACAGACACAGCCTCCCAGTCATTCCTGTCCTTTCTTCACAGAGGCTCAGATGGCAGTATACTAACAGTGTAAGCCACTAACTCTGGGCAAGCTGACTAATGCCCCCAGTTCCTTTGAAAAAGGTAAGACTCCCAGAAGTGATGGCCTATTGGCCAAATTGTACTCAACCCTTCAGGATTTGATCGACCAGGATCTGCGGAACGTTTAAATGAATATGCTTCTGGCCAGCAGCATGAGGAAAGTCAGCATCTTCATCCTCATCTACAATGGAAGCTGGAAGACAGTGGAACTTAGGAATTGGCAGCCAATCTCAGTACTGAATGTGGACTATCAAATTCTGTCAAAGATCACTGCCAAACAGGACAGGGAATCTGTAACAACACCCAACTGCTCTGCACAGTCTAAGAATGAGCAGACGCAGCCTTCCAATCAAAACTAGAGTCAAGCAGGGTCTCTTGTACCTTGTTCGAGTGTTGTGTAGAGCCTTTTGCTGTGACCATCAATTAGGATGCAGGTTTAAGTGAAATGACAATTCCAGGCAGTGAAGGTCTGCAGGTCAAACCCTCCCTGTACATGACTAATGTCACAGTTTTCTGCTCAGTCTGCTGTCAGTGCATGAGCATCTACAACCAGTTTAAACTGGCCTTCAGACCCATGATAAACTGAGACAAGTGTGAGGCTATGTTGTGAACTGTTCCGACCAATCCTTTATCCGTTTCACCATCAGGTCAGATTACCTGAAGATGCTGGACATATAGCTCAGAGGGAGAAGGGCATTTGTTAAAAACTGAGGAGGGTATTGTCAAGGTGAGGCCAGAACTGGGCAAGTGGGAGCAATGCTCCCTCTCCATTGTGGGTGAAAATCTGGTCATCAGGTATCAGGTTCTCTTGGCGTTGTTGTGTGATGCTGGTGAGGTCTGACCTATCCTCTGAACCTAAACTGTAGCGGTCACCCGTGCCACCTTCTATCTTGTCTATAGTGGCACCCCATACAAAACCCAGGAGAGTGAGGAGAAACATTCGCAATGTTACCTTGATGGCCACTTTTGTGCGTGGCTGCATCAATCTTGGTACACACCACCAAATTTCACTTGGTGCTGAGGTTCCACCTGTATCCAGTGTTGTGAAGAATGGGTCTGGCCATATTATGTGCAATGTTGAAACTTAGTTGGATTGTACCATTTCAGTTGCTCCTCATGGGAAATGTCTGTTCCGAAAAACACCATTGACCACACACCATCAGCTAGTAATCAGCACAGAACATCCTGAAGGGTTTGTGGGAAAAGGAGTTAGATGACTAACCCTGTTAGACAGTTACCTGAGCAGATAATCAAAGTTATTTGGCAAACGCTTCATTGTCAGAACTTTCTGACAAGCATCAAGCTTATAGCTGAGCTAGCAGCGAGAGGGCACTCACCATCAGTTCGCTCATGCAAGTATAGACTCTTAGTGCCACCATATGCTGTGGTAGTGACGAGGCCATGGCATTTGTTCTTCTGCAAATGGTCTTTGCAAGACTGGCCCAGAGAGAGATTACAGAGGTTTTTGTCAAAGTTTGTACTGAGGAGCTCTAAGCTTGACACAATCTTCCCAGGAACACACACCAAGAAAAATATCAGCTGCATTCGGAACACCATCCACTTTGTTTAAGAGGCGATCTGGTCTGCCTGAAACCTGTTGGTCTTCCAGCACAAAGAGTTGTCCTTGACCGGACGTTGCAGATTGAAATATTCTAAGGTACTTATACTGAGGGATGCACTAAAACTGGAGGCATCTGCTATTAAGGAAATACCACTGCCTAAGGTCTTTCTAGCATAATGTACTGAGTGATTGGTAACTTAGAGAACACCGCAGGGTTGCAATGTAATGCATATAGTTCTTGTCATATTTAGTTCATAATCAAATTTTTTGTTTGGATTGACGCAGATAATAGTGCAAAATGCTCATCTGAGAACTGTGATATTTTATTATACTTTACATAATGTCTAATTATTTTATTTTGTAATATACATGTAGATAGTTTATGAATATGTTTGCAATAAGAAAATAAAACTGACATCAAGATGCGGTGAGCCACCAGACATGAGGTGACTGCAGTGATATGATACCAGCTGATCTTATTACTGGGCAAGTTAGATTCCAGACTAAAACCTGGCTTGATAGATCATATTTTGATTTATTGAATAAAGCGCTCTTTCACTGAAACACAAGTATGCAATGATCTAAATCAGGTTCTCACAATAAAACAAAAGTTCATTATGCAAAAGGAAAAAAATTAAAAACATCAAGCTATTTTTATTTAACACAATTTGAAAATATTCAAAACATGCAGTAAAAATACATCACTCCATATATTCCAATGGCATCTCTTAACAGTAATAAGGTAGCAGAGCGATTTCCCATTTTTTCCACAACTATAGGTTTGACTGAACTGTTGCTTTCAATTCCTGGTCTTGAGAGTTTGATAACTCTTCCTCAAATATTCATACAACTGAACTTAGACATTTTCAGCTTCAAATAAGCCCTTAACTAAAAACTTCAGGTCTAGAATTTCAAAATAAACCCTTACACTGACTAATGTTTCTAATGCTTCTGAACTAACTCCTTGTTCCAGGAGATCTGTTTCATACATCCAGTTTCAACTGAGATGTCTGTGAACTGAAACCAAAAGCTGTCCAACTGACACGTGCTTCCCCATGCAAAAACAAACAAACTGAAAGTAGGTTTATGTTCTTTAGTGTTCACTCTGTCAACATGTTGAACTTTCCAAAAGCAAGCAAATTTCCATTAGCACTCCAGTAACAAACTTTCTCATTCTGGTTTTAGAAAAAATCTATTGTTCTAGAAATATTGACAAGTTAACCATTAAATCCTCTCACTTACATATCCAAAACCCACATGTCACTAGTTCAATATTCAAGATCTAAAATAAATGAATATATGTTACATATATTAAAAAAATCACACATCTTATATCACAGCAGCCAGGACAGGAGAAGACATAGTATATGCCAATGTGCCATAAGGTGAAAATGTTGCTGAGTTCAGCTGCAGGAGATCCAGATAAGATGATATACAGGAGAATGCTCGTGGGCATACACACTAAAATGCTTGGCAAATTTGGTAGACTTGCCACATAGCCTGCTGTCACTCCTGCCAAGGAACATGGAGGAGTCAGTTCCAATTTGGCACAGGGTTTCTCACAGAGAAAGAGATGGTCAACTCCAAAGCAGTGTTTAATGACCCAGTAGTCTGTGTGTTTGTGTGGGTTTTGTCTGGGTGTTCCAATTTCCTCCCACAGTCCAAAGATTTGCAGGTTAGGTAGATTTCCTGTGCCTAATTGCACATAGTATCCAGGGATGTGTAGGCTAGGAGGAATAACCATGATTAATGTGGTCTTATGAGGATAGGATGGGGGAGTAGATCTGGTTAGGATTTTCTTTGGAGGTTCAGTGCAGACTTAATAGGCCAAATGTCCTTTATCTGCACTGTAGGGATTTTATGATTCTAGTTGAAGACTTATGCTCCAGGGCTTGCTGCTCCCCAGCTGAGTACTTCCAGTACAGTTACAACACTGGCATCTATCCAACATTGTGGAAAATTTTCCAAGTGTGTCCTATACATAAAAAGCAGGACAAATCCAACCTGGCCAATTACCACTCCATCAGTCTACTCTCGATCATCAGGAAAGTGATTGAAGGTATCCTCAATAGTGCTATTAAGCAGCACCTGCTCAGAGGTAACCTACTCAGTGACTCTGCCCCCCCCACCTCCCCTGTTTGGGTTCTGCCAGTGCTACTCAACTCCTAACATCATTACAGCCTTGATTCAAACAAGGACAAAAGAGCTTAATTCCAGGGGTGAGGTGAGAGTGACAGCACTTGACATCAAGGCTGCAGTCGCCCGAGTGTGGGATCAAGGACCCCCAACAAAACTGGAATCAATGGGAATCGGTGGTTAGAGTCATACCTGACACATAGGAAGATGGTCATGGCTGTTGGAGCTCAGTCATCTCAGCCGCAGAACATCTCTGCAGGAGTTCCTCAGGATAGTGTCTTAGGCCCAACCGTGTTCTTTGTCAAAATGCAACAAGATCTGGACAATGTTCAGGCTAGGGCTCACAAATGGCATGTAACATTTGTGCCACACAAATGCCAGGCTATGACCAATAAGAGACAATGTAACCACCGTCCCTTGACATTCAATGGTGTTACCATCACTGAATCCCCCACTATCACCATCCTGGGAGTTATCATTGATCAGAAACTCAACTATAATCACCACTAAATACAATGGCTACAAGAGCAGATCAGAGGCTAGGAATACTGCAGTGAGTAACCCACCTCCTGACTCCTGAAAGCCTGTCTACAAGGCACAAGTCAGGAGTGTGATGGAATAATTCCCACTTGCCTGGATGAATGCAGCTCCAACAACACTCAAGAAGCCTGACATTATCCAGGGCAAAGCAGACTGCTTGATTGGCATCGCATCCACAAGCATGCATTCCCTCCACCTTCAATGCTCAGTAGCAGCAGTGAGTACTATCCACAAGATGCACTGCAGAAATTCACCAAAGATCATTAGATAGCACCTTCCAAACCCATGACCACTTCCATCTATAAGGAGAAGGCCAGCAGATACATAGTAACATCTCCACTTCCAAAATCCTGGAATTACCTCCCTAATGGCATTGTGGGTAAACCTACAGCAGGTGGACTGCAGCAGTTCAAGAAGGCAGCTCACCTTCACCTTCTCAAGAGCGACTAAGGACAGACAATAAAAGCTGGTTCGCCAGCGACACCCAAGTTCTACAAAAAATGAATAAATAAAAAACATGTTGGTGCACTGGTGTTCAATGACTCAGCTTCCATTATAACACAGACAGAAACCACCAAATATCTTAATGCTCCATTGGCTCAGAGCTGATCAGCTGAAATCTGAGGTTCAAAGACAGTGACACATCAGAAGGGGAAGAGCTACCTCAATGCTGTGTATCAGGAGACAGTATGACCCCTTAGATTAATTATGTCGAATTTGGTCAGTGATCAAGGACAGGAGGTTGTGACTATAACCGAGGCAGGTAGACAGATGTAGGAAGTAGAGCTGAAGGAGTCTCAGCCCTTGAGCTTCTCTAATGGGTTTGAGATTCTTACTCTGTGTGGATGAAAACATAGAACATAGAACATAGAAAAATACAGCGCAGTACAGGCCCTTTGGCCCTTGATGTTGCGCCGATCCAAGCCCACCTAACCTACACTAGCCCACTATCCTCCATATGCCTATCCAATGCACGTTTAAATGCCCATAAAGAGGGAGAGTCCACCACTGTTACTGGCAGGGCATTCCATGAACTAACGACTCGCTGGGTGAAGAACCTACCCCTAACATCAGTCTTATATCTACCCCCCCTTAATTTAAAGCTATGCCTCCTTGTAATACCCGACTACATACGCGGGAAAAGGTTCATACTGTCGACCCTATCTGACCCCCTAATCATCTTGTACACCTCATTCAAGTCACCCCTAAACCTTCTTTTCTCTAGTGAAAACAGCCCCAAGTGCCTCAGTCTTTCCTCATACGATTTTCCTTCCATACCAGGCAACATCCTGGTAAACCTCCTCTGCACCCGTTCCAGTGCCTCCACATCCTTCCTATAGTATGGCGACCAAAACTGCACACAATACTCCAGATGCAGCCGCATCAGAGTCTTATACAACTGCAACATGACCTCAGGGCTCCAGAACTCAATTCCTCTACCAATAAAAGCCAGTACGCCATATGCCTTCTTCACCGCACTATTTACCTGGGTGGCAACTTTCAGAGATCTGTGTACATGGACACCAAGATCCCTCTGCTCATCCACACTACCAAGTATCTGACCATTAGCCCAGTACCCCGTCTTTTTGTTACTCTTAGCAGGAGTTATAGGAAGGATGAGCAAACTGAACGTAGCACCATGGTACAGGTAGCCATTCAAGAGAGGGGAAGTAGAGAGAAATGTAATTGTAATTGGAGATAGTATAGTCAGGGGAATAAACACAGTTTTCTGTGGCCAGGATTGACAGTCTAGAAGACGGTGTTACCTGCCTGGTGTACTGGTTCAAGATATCTCATCTGGGCTGCAGAGGAACTTCAAGTGGGAGGGGAACAATCCAGTTATTGTGGTCGATGTAGATACCAACTATATGGGTTGAAAGAGGAAATAGGCTCTGTTGAGGGAACATGAGTAGCTAGAGACTGAGTTAAAAAAACAGAACCAAAAAGGTAATCGTCTCTGTATTGCTACCTGTCCAATGAGCAAATTGACAAATGCTCAACAAAATAAGAGGTCAAAATGTGGCTCAAAGATTGATGTTGGAGAAACAGATTGAAGTTCATGAGATATTGACACCCATTCTGGGGAAATGGTGAGCTCTTCCGAATCTGTGTGGGTAGGGTTGAGGAACCGAAAAGGAAAAGAGATCTAGATGGGAGTTGTGTACAGGCCTCCAAGCAGTACTTAGGATGCGGGGCTGAAAATAAATCACGAGATAGAAAAGCCAAGTAAGCAAGGCACAATTCCAATAATCGTGGGGACTTCAATATGGAGGTGGACTGGGAAAATGAGATTGGTAGCGGATCCAAAGCATTTGTGGAATGTCCACAAGATGGTTTTTTTGGAGCAGCTTGTGGTAGAGGCAATACTGAATTTGGTGATGTGTAATGGTGTGGACTTGGTTAGGGAACTTAAATTGAAGGAACCTCTGGGAGACAGTGACTATAATGTGATAGAATTCACCTTGCAGTTTGGGAGCAAGAAGCTGGAATCAGATGTTACAGAATTACAAATGTGTAAAGGTAACTACAAAGACAAGTAGGAGCTGGCCAGAGTTGATAGAAAAGAGAGCCCAGCAGGGAAGAAAGTGGAGCAGCAATGTCAGGAGACTTTGGGGATCAATCAGGAGGCAGAGGAGAATTTCATGCCAAAGAAGAAGAAACATACCAAGGGGAGGGTGAAGCAACCATGGCTGACAAGGCAAGTCAGGACAACTTAAAAGCAAAAGAAAAAACATACAATGGGTGAAGGTTAGTGGGGAACCAATGGATTTGAAAGCCTTTAAAAACCACCAGAGGATAAATAAAAACGCAGTAAGTGGAGAGAAAATGAAATATCAGGATGAGCCAGGCATAGGAACTGAGGAGCTAGTTTGCATCAGTTTTTGTGGGGGAAGACACCAATGGCAAACCAGAACTTTAAGACAGTCGGAGGGCAGAGGTGAATGTAGTGGCCATCGCTAAAGAGAAGCTGCTAGACAAGTTGAAATGCCTCAAGGCAGATAAATAGTCTGGATCAGATAGTGCACTCCAGAGTTCTGAAGGAGGTTGCTGAGGAGATAGTAGAGGCATTGGTATGGTCTTTCAGGAATTATTGGAGTGAGGGAGGGTCACAGAGGACTGGAAAAGAGTTAATATAGCAACCCTGTTTATGAAGGGAAGGAAGCAGAAGATGGGAAATTAAAGGTTGGTGAGCCTGACCTCGGTTGTAGAGAAGATATTTGAGTCCATTATTTACAATGAGATTGTGGAGTACTTGGAAGTGCTTGGTAAAATAGGGCTGAATCAACACAGCTTCATCAAGGAAAGGCCAGGCCTAAAAAGTCTGTTAGAATTTGTTGAGGAGGTAATGAGAAAGTTAGACAAAGGATTAGTCAGTGGACATCATAGAGAATGCACAGCACAGAAACAGACCCTTCAGTTCAACTCGTCCATGCCAACCAGATATCCTAGATAAATTTAGTTCTATTTGCCTGCATTTGACCCATGTCCCTCTAAACCCTTTCTATTCGTATACCAGATGCTTTTTAAATGTTGTAATTGTATCAGCCTCCACCACTTCCTCTGGCAGCTCATTCCATTCATGCACCACCCTCTGCATGAAAAGTTGCCCCTTAGGTCCCTTTTAAATCTTTCCCCTCTCAGCTTAAACCTAGTTTTGGGCTCCCCCACTCCAGGGAAAATACCTTGTCTGTTTACCCTATCCGTGCCCCTCATGATTTTATAAACCTCAATAAGGTCACCCCTCAGCCTCTGATGCTTCAAGGAAAATAGCTCCAGGCTTTTCAGCCTCTCCGTATAGCTCAAATCCTCCAACCCTAGCAATATCCTTGTAAATCTTTTCTGAGTTTCAAGTTTCCTGTAGCATGGATACCAGAATTGTATGCAGTATTCCAAAAGTGGCCTAACCAATGTCCTGTACAGCGAAATGACCTCCCAACCCCGAAACTCAATGCACTGACCAATAAAGGAAATATCGTGATCTATTTGGTTTTCCAAAAGGCCTTTGGCATGGTGCTGCACAGTGGACTGCTAAATAAGAGAACAACACATGGTGTTAGGGGTAAGGTAGTGGCATGGAGAGAGGATTGGCTGACTGGCAGAAGGCAGTGAGTGGCGATAAAGAATCTTTTTCAGGATATCAGCCAGTGACTCGTGGAGTTCCCTAGGGATCAGTTTTGGGACCACAATTATTCACGTTATACATTGACGATCTGAATAAAGGAACTGAGGGTGTTATTGCTAAGTTTGCAGATGACACAAAGATAAGTAGAAGGACAGGTAGTGTTGAGGAAGTGGGAAAGCTGCAGAAGGACTTGGAGAGGAGAAGAATGGCCAAAGAAGTTCTAGATGGAATACAATGTGGTAAAGTCTGAGGGTATACACTTTGGTGGGAAAAAGGGAGGCACAGACTGTTTTCTAAATGGGGAAAGGCTTTGAAAATCTTAAGCACAAAGAGACTTAGGAGGCTAGTTCATTTCGAAAGGACTAGGGTACAAGAACAGGGAAATATTGCTGAGGCTGTGTAAGGCTCTGGTCAGAGTTGATTGCAAACAGATTTGCAGTCCATATCTAAGGAAGGATGTGCTGGTGTTGGAGGCAATCCAGAGGAGGTTTACAAGAATGATCCTAGGGATGAAAGACTCGTCACTTGAAGAGCAGTACTCTGGACCTGTACTCAATGGAGTTTAGAAGGATGAGGAGGGATGTGATTGAAACCTACAGAATACTGAGAAGCCTGGATAGAGTGGATGTGGAGAAGATGTTTCCGTTAGGTAGGAGAGACTAAGATCTGAAGACACAGCATCAAAGGGAAGAAAACAATCCCTTTGAACTGAGATGAAGAGAAATTTCTTCAGCCAAAGGGTGATAAATCCGTGGAACCTGTTGTCACAGAAAGCTGTGGAGGCCAAGCCATTGACTGTATTTAAGACAGAGATAGATAGGTTTTTGATTGGTAAAGGCATCAAAAATAATGGGAGAAGGTAGGAGAATGGAATTGATTGAATAATGGCACAAACCTGATGGGCCGAATGGCCCAATTCTGTTCTTCTATCTTATGGAAGCTCAGACTGAGGTTATGAAACCTTTTCTTGTTGACATTGTAACTGGTCATTCAGCAAGAATCCTTTCAATTTAAAATAAGCCAACATTTAAAGGTAAAAGCTAATGTGATGGAGGGTTTTCAGAAATTGGTCAAACTCTTTCTCCTAGAATAATACAGAATATGGAAAACCCAACATGCACACACTATCTAATATTTTTAGTGCACAGGCACCAAGCACACAATTAGGAGACGCATACAAACTATTGAGCTGTACCTTCTGCAGATTAGGAGCCATTGCAACTGAAAGGACCACATTTCGTGCAAATGCTAATTCTTAAGAGACTTTGAAGTAAAACAAAACTGATATAACAGGATAATTTCCCATCAAAACTGAAGTTATATGTTAATAGACTGCTCAATAAAAAGTGTGACAATGTCAAATATGTTCTAAGTGAGAGTTTTAGGTTTTTTAAAGAAAGCATTTTTCAATACAGTGGTAGCAGCTGAACTGAACAAGGGCAAAGCAGTAGCCAAAAACAGTGATGTCTCAAGGACTTGTGACTGAAACTGAATGAACTTCAGGAAAGGAGCAGGGTATTTGTGAGCTTGTGTGTAAGTATTTATTTAATTTAAAAGGGAAACACAGTTTGTAGATTTACCAACATTACAATAAACAATGAAAAGTGTTGTGAGTCTTGGTCACTTTCTCTACCTGTTTGGGTTCAGGCTTAACCTGAGAGACAGGAGGATCAGAGGGAGATGTTTGTTTAGATACCAAAAACATGCCAGCCCAATTTAGTGCAATAGAGGCTCTCCCTGGCTGTGGATACTACCGTGCAATGGCATGTACAGATTCTCAGCAATTGCAAATAGCTCAGATAGTTTACTCGAATCAATGTGGTGCTGCCCAACCAAGTGCCAGTGGCTCCAACCTACAGAAACCTACCTCTCAGGATGGCAGGCTTTGTAGGCCCACCAGTGCCAGTCTGTCAATGCCCTTGCTGTTGTTTGTCAGCAATCAGTTTAGTGTACCACGCCATGCCAAGGTGGTTTCATCCAAAGCAGACAAAGCCCAAAGCAATTTAAGTGCTTCCTGCCAGGGCATCTGCAATCTCTCCCAGTAGAAGTTAGCAAGATCCCACCAGCTTTCTTGCAGCCACTGGAGTAGGACTGCACAGGAGCATGAGGCCAGGTACAAGCATCCATGGAACAGGCAACCAAGGAATGAATTAGTGTGCACAGTTCATTTTATAGTTATTACTGGATTAAACTGGTATGGAATTTTTTTTAACAGTAGTTTTGCATCATGGCTTGAGTCAAAAGTATGCATTAAAGGTCGACAGCTGAAGGCTTTAAAAATTGCAACTGTGAAAATGTGGGGATGAAAGTACAGGGAAACCAGACTCCACGCACAGACTGCCTGTCCACAGTGAATGGGTTGCAGATACCTCATCTTCCCTTTCCTTTCTTCTGTCCCTTCATTCTCCATTTCCTGTTCTGTGTGAAGTGCCCTCTGCATGTCTGGTAGTCAAAAGCATGGAGACATACTGCAGTGAATACTGGTGGCTACAAGCTGGGGGTATTCCAGGCATCAGTTCAGGGTGCTGATGACTTGCTTCCTGTTTCTCCTGGAAGCTTGGCTGTCATAGCGAGCTCGGAGAAAGTGAGGACTGCAGATGCTGGAGATCAGAGTCAAAAAGTGCGGTGCTGGAAAAGCACAGTACGTCAGACAGCATCCGAGGAGCAGGAGCGTTGACATTTCAGGCATAAGCCCTTCATCAGAAATGGGGGGAGGGAGCCCGGGGGCTGACAGATAAATAGGAGGGGGTCCCACATGGTGAACAATGCCATCCAGCATCTCCTGTACTTTCTGCACTTTTGCCCTTGAACCCCACCCCTCCAACCGCAACAAGGATAGAACCCCCCCCCCGGTCCTCACCTACCATTCCACCAATTTCCAGAAAACATTGCATCATTCTCCGCCATTTCAACCATCTACAGTCAGACTCCACCAACACAGATATAGTTCCCTCCCCACCCATTTTAGCATTCCACAGAGACCATTTCCTCCAAGACTCCCTTGTATGGTCCACAACCCCCACCAATCCACCCTCCATCCCCGCCACCTTCCCTTGGAGCTGCAGGACGTATAAAACCTGTGCCACACCTCCCTCCCCCCTCACCTCCATCCAAAGCCCCAAAATATCTTTCCATATCCAGGAGAGATTTTCCTGCACATCCAAACACCTCATCTACTGTGTATGTTGCTCTCGATGTGGTCTCCTCTACACTGGGGAGATGGGACGCCAACCTTTGGAACATTTCAGAGAACATCTTCAGGACACATGCACTAAACACCCCTCCGCCCTGTGGCTGACCACTTCAATTCCCCCTCTCACTCTGCCAAGGATGTGCAAGTCTTCCATCCTCAAATCCTAGCCATCCGACGCTTGGAGGAAGAACACCTTATCTCCTGCCTTGGGACCCTCCAACCACATGGTATCAAATGTCGATTTCACCAGTTTCCTTATCTCCCCTCACCCCAACTTATCCCAGATCCAACCTTTCAACTCAGCACCGCCATCTTGAACTGTCCTACCTCTCCATCTTTCTTCACAACTATCCGCTTCACCCTCCGCTCTGATCTATCACCATCACCCCCATACCTGCATCTACTCTAGCCTTCCTAGTATGTCCGAAATGTTGACTCTCCTGCTCCTTGGATGCTGCCTGACCGGCTGTGCTTTACCAGCGACACACTCTGTCATAATGAGGCTGCCATATGTGATTGGCAGAAGGTGGCAATCATGTGTGGGCAACTTCTGTTTGACATAGTGACCCAACAATGTTGGGAAATGCATACGATAACTGTATCTTGGTTGCTGGTGATAATCAAGAGGATCCCCCAGGTAAGGTGCACACCCACTGCAAAGTCATGGAGTGGTAACCCTTATCTCCCCATTAAACTGTGACCTACAGAGCCACATGTATTACAGTTAATAGCTCCCTGCTAGCTTAGCAAAGCCTAATTCCCATTTCCCCTGCTCCTGCAGTAAGGGAGTAGATTGTGAAGATCACTCTCCTCGTGTACAGAGTTTCTGTCACATCATTAATACAGTGGTGCATGGCGAATGTTGAAATGTCAAAACATCACCAGAAAGGTCTCTTGGTATAGAAACTGACCATGGCAATTTTCATGGCTGCTGGCAATGTCTTCTTCTCCTTGGTTTGAGCCTTTGGTCCAGTTGCAGAAGGTGGCACAACTCAGGGAGACCTACTTGGTGAATCGCCACTACCTCAGGCAGTACTTCTGACTGAGATAAAAAGGGGGGTGTGTGCACGGTGGTGTGGTATTGACAGGTTGGGTGGTAATGGTGGCCCAGTCTTCCATCAAGAGCATTTCTTCCCCCTTCCTTCTCTGCACACTTTGCCTACTCTGCCGCATATGCTCCCTCCCCAAGCTGCGCCGCAGTCCAAGAACATATTAAATCCATGTTTCTATTACTGGCAGGCTTTCTAGCCCCTCTCTGTCCCCCTCACCCAACTTCAGTGCTAGTTCTTTGTCAATCCAGAAGTTTTCCAAACTCCTTCAAGAACATCATGCACAATATTTGCAATCATTCTGCAGCAGCAAAGGAAAATGAAAAGCAATTCATTTGGAGGCTTCATGAGATCCCTTTAAATTGCAGTTGTGGGGAGGGGATCCCTTATTTGGGAATGGTTAAGTGAAGTTGCTAACAGTACCTGTGAGGTCCGAAATGGCGATTTGTCACCTAATCAGCACCTGTCACTGTTTGACATCACAGGCTGTGCTTCATTTCAGAGGCTGAACATCCTGCTCCTCAGGTTGACCTTTTTTCAGAATGTCTCCCAGAGAGCTGGCAGAATTCAGCAACACAATTTATATGTACCTCCAGCACATGAATCACATAAACATCTAAGTTTGGAAATGCTACATGGGTAGTCACTGAAAAATGTCTGGATAATACTTTTGAAGTTTCAGGTTCTGACAGAACGGTATTATTGAGCCATTATATTCAGCCATAATTTCTACTATAAATCTGATGAGATACTTCTGATTCTGTTTACTGAGTTGGCTGTGGTTATATAGACGTTCCACATTACCAACTGGAGATTACCTTCGCACCTAGGGAGTTTACCATGCAATTCCTCTGTGCTGGTTTGTGAAAACTTGGCTGGCACATATTATTTTTAAAAAAGACTTGCCAGTGAATCCAGCTGCAATCCAATCTCCAGACTCAGGTGATAGTTTATGAAGAAGTTGAATTAATACCTGTGATACATTCACAGAATTGGGATAATTCAGCATGCTAAGTCAGCTGTCTCTGGCATAGGTTTGAGAGGGGAAAAAAATACAAAATGGACCTAAAGGGCAACATTTTCATGCAGAGGGTGGTGCATGTATGGAATGAACTACTGGAAGGGGTGGTGGAGGCTGGTACAATTACAACATTTAAAAGTTAAAAATCCCACAACACCAGGTTATACTCCAACAGGTTTATTTGGAAATACAAGCTTTTAGGACACGGCTATTGAACTATAACCTGGTGTTGTGGGATTTTTAATTTTTAAATGTTGCAATTGTACCAGCCTCCACCATCTCCCCAACATTTAAAAGGCATCTGGACAGGTATATGAATAGGAAGAGTTTAAAGGGATATGGACTAAATGTTGGCAAATGGGACTAGATTAATTTAGGAGATCTGATCAGCATGGATGAGTTGGTGTGTTTCCATGCTGTACATCTCTATGACTCTATGCTTTCAACACTTTGAATATCTTTAAGTCATAAATATCTTCTGTGTAGTTGAATGGTATTTTAAGATTTTAAGTTAATTAAACATTTAATAAGTGTGGTTTTTAAAATGAAGTTAATTGTATGCTGTGTTAATGAATTTTTAAGTGTGCAGCTAATGAAGTGTCTTTAAAATGGAAAGAATTTCATTCTATTTGAAATGGGAGAAAGGAAAATATCACTTTTGACACAATGCAATAATATATTCCTGGGAAACTTCTGCTATTTCATTATGTGTCTGGAAATAAATGAATTACATACTGCAATTTTTCGATTAAATCAGAGTTGCTTTAATTGCTATGGTGCTGACTGTAAGTGGTGAAATGATAACTTGGTCTACTTGCAACCTTCAGCTGTTTCATAAGCTGCAGATTCCATCAACATATATAACGCCTCACTCCACTACCTCGTCTCTTCTGTTGCAGATTTAATGATACATTTTTAAAAATATTACTATTAAGTGATTCCAAAGGTCTCTAGTTTCATATTATTTCATTGTTATGGGCAATGCTAAATAGTACAGCTGCCGTGCTGGAAAGGTTGAGGTAGCTTTGGTGATTAAACAGTGGCAGTGCTCAGCAGCCTGGGAGCTCCAGTGCTGGAGTGGTCTGGTAGTTCCAGTGGTATACAATTTGGTACCTCCAGCAGGAGAGTGAATCATTTAAACAAGTGGACAGATCCAAATATTAATTAAATGATGAAAGGCTTGAAATATTAAAAGCCAAAGATCACAAGAATGTATCTGTTGGGTATTAAACAAATCAAAAAGGTGCAACAAACATTGACCTTAATGCAAAGAAAATAAAGAGAAACATTTTAGCCACAGCTTTTTAAATTTTACTTGTTTGTTCACAAGATGTAGACATTTTAGGCCAGCAATTATTAACCATTCTTGATAAGATGGTGATGAGCTGCCTTCTTGAACCCTGTCGTCCATCATGCATAGGTACACCAAAAATGTTATTAAGGCAGGAGTTCCAAGATTTTGACCCAGCAACCCAGGCAGTTGGCCCTGCAATTTGTCCTGGATGATGATGTTCATCCTGAATGTTGTTGGAGTTATTCCCATCCAAGCACATGCAGAATATTCTGTCTTATTTCAGACTTGTGACTTGAATTTATATAGCAGTCCATCATTTACAAGTTCTTATATTAACTGATGAATCAAGATATCATTACCAAGACATGGAAGGTGAATGGGGAATTGCAAAATGCTTTCACCACATAGGAGGATCTTGAAGATCAACAAAGCAAGGAAAATAATAAAAATGTACTCACTTCAAGACTCCATGCTCCATTGGGATTCTCTCCCCAAAAATGGACACTCATGAACGTCCAGTTTTTCAGTCCTTCTTGGCTTTCATCAAAGTAACGGACTGCAAGTAGCTTTGATTTGGTACCAAATGGAGAGGTGAGAGAAATTTCAAGATTACCACGACAGATGCTTGACAGGGTGACAGTGACCTGAAAAAGAATCAAAGCATTTACAAAATGTGACAACACAGTTTACTCAATACTAGGAGTTGGTTAGCTCAGTTGCTGGAAGGTTGCTTTCTGATGCAGAATGATGCCAACTATGTTGCTCCAATTCCCACAGTGGCTGAAGTTATCATGAATGACTGTCCTTCTCAACTGCACGCTTTGCCTGAGGTGTGTTGATGCTCACCTCTCTCTCTAAGGAGAAATTGGCCCTTATGATGACTGAATACTGGAAGCTACTGAAGATAAAAGGATTTGCTGGGTGTATGAAGTGTTCATGCCAGCAATGTCCAAATGATTAATGTCTCATCAATTTGTGATGGCCCATGTGCCTTTGGAAGGAAGAAGTTCAGAAGTTGATCTCTTCAAGAGACATTTTAAAAGCAAGAAGGTGCGGGGACAAGGATAGAGAGAGAAATAAAGAAAACCCTATCCAGGCCTGCATGGTACCTCAGTCGTTAGTACTGCTGTCTCATAGTGCCAGGAAGCACTTGAGTCCACCCTCAGGCAACTATCTATGTGAAGTTTGCACATTCTTCCTGCATTTACGTGGGCTTCCGCGGGTGCTCTGGTTGCCTCCCACAGTCCAAAGGTGTGCAGGTTAGGTGGATTGGCCACGCTAAATTGCCCTAAAGTGTCTTGGGATGTGCAAGTGAGGTGGAATAACCATGGGAATTGCAGGGTTACAGGGAAAGGATAGGGAGTGGGTTTGGGTGGGATGCTGTTCAGAGGGTTGGTGTGGACTTGTTGGGCGAATGGCTGGCTTCCACACTATAGGGATGCTATGATTCTAACTAAGTCCAAGAAATCTCTGCCCTTAAAAGAATCTTTAAATCTGTATTCTGACCAACAGGTTAATCTTTCAATTTTTAAATAAGTATCTGACTTGAGTTTTGAGGGACTAAGTCAAATGAGTGTGGAAGAAAATTTGAGCTGACAAGTTTGGGTTAGCAATTAAATAACTGTGTCAATTATACTTTTAATGTCAATAATGGAACTAACAATTTAATTTAAAGTGTATTTATGATGTTTATTTATTTATTTGATTTTTGTTCAGTAAAATTACTTTGATTTCAACCCATGACCTAATGGATTGATTGGCTTACTGAATATCTAGGTTTGTGGATTCTGAAAAACAAAAGAAACACATTGCTATTTCTACTCGTATCATAATAATTGATGGTCTTGCCTGAGTTCATAACAAGTATTACTCAATCATGCCTCATTGTTATTGAGTTGAATTACCATTACCACTCAATCTATCAGGTAGAATTTTTAATTTCATATGTGAAAGTCAAATCCAAAACGTTGATAAAAAAAAGTTGATATAAAAAATCATGTTGTTGACTGTGCCCTTTGAACATTCTGAGACCTATGGCTTATATTTAATCATTCCTTTATTGTATTATAATTCTCAGGGTAAATGTTTGCACAAATTGTGCAGTACAAGCATCATCAAGTCTCAGTTTGATTTGCCAAGTCACCTGAACTGACGTGCATTCAGGGTGGAGGTTCGGTGATGAAGCAAAATCATCTCATCTGGAGCCAAGACAAGACTTAAGAATCATCATGTATCATGGTACTGCAATACTATTCAAAATATCATTGTGTAGAAGCTGAAAATGTCTGACTACAGGTGGGAAACAGTGCAGTAACTGCGGAGAGTCAGAGGTCAGTCTGAGGATTTCCTGAAATTAGTCCTCAGGTCTCATCTTAATGAGGAGCAGTTCAGAGGGACCAGTTTGGGTCACTGCTTTGCTTCAAAGACTTCATGTAGGTCCTGAGGGCTGGGGGAGGAGGAGAGTGGGAGGGGATACTAATGTTCTTCTTGAACAGGTCCAGTACTTGTAGGCTTGAACTCCATTCAATCTGAACATTCTTTCTTTACAGGTTGTCATGCTAGAAAAAAAAACTGCTAAAATTTTAGAGGGATGCAAACAGAACTAACTTTGAAAATCTCATGGGAACTGTTGACATCAGAAAGTCGGTAGTCAGATATCAAGAAATACCAATCTTTATATGCAGAAATAAAAGTACATTGGGGGGGCTACCAGTATTTATTCCTTTTAATTCTTACCTCTTAAACTACAAAACAATGGGGAAAAACTATATATAATGCTTCTGCTGGTGAGAAAATGTGTTTGCAGGGTTGCACCTGGTTCTTGGCAATCAAGGATGTAGTGCATCAATGTTACATCAAAGAATTAAACATAATCCAAGGAAGCAGAACAAAATGACATGGGATTGACCATCTATTATACACTACATCTAATATTGAATTGTACATAATCAGCAACCAATCCAATACTGTCTGTTTCCATCAGCCCAAAGAAATGAATTTTCACTCCAAAATGTGTCAATGATTAGCAGTACCATTCTGGTGCAGGGACTTTTTTTTGGATGTTGCTGCTGGAAAAAGATGTAATCTTTTGAGTACGTGCCAGTG
Source organism: Chiloscyllium plagiosum (assembly GCF_004010195.1). Taxonomy (NCBI): domain Eukaryota; kingdom Metazoa; phylum Chordata; class Chondrichthyes; order Orectolobiformes; family Hemiscylliidae; genus Chiloscyllium; species Chiloscyllium plagiosum. Next base: position 67,428,223 of record NC_057715.1, on the reverse strand, counting down.
GCAGAGAATATTTTTTCCATCAGTGGACGTAGACATGCTGTCTATCTTGAGCAAGACGATTAGACATGATTCCCTACCACAGGTGAAAAATAGTCCCATGTTAGAATTGTGTAGAGACCAGCTTTGATCCTCAATTTGCCTATGCTGACCTGGAATGCATTCAATTCTCCTGCACTTATAATTTTCACCATTTCAACCACTTCTCATACGAAAACTGTAGCTTTAGGATACAGTGTACTTCAAACGCACTGTACTGGGGATAGTAAACTTGTGTCAGCATAGGTTCACGCGGACTGCCTTAACATGTGCTCAATCTCAATCTCCTGTCACTATTACCATCAAAATGAGTGTACTGCATCAAACAACATATAATTATCCTACATTTTAACACCAGTGGGACTATTAAGTTAAGTGTACTGCTGAGAACACTGACAAACCACACATATGATTGCAACATTGAATTCAGCTTCATCAAAGAGTCAATCTTGTAACCATGGAGGTGCCAGCCAATTGTTTGACCAAGGCATCACTCAATGAGGGCACTTTTTGGATAGAATACTTTGCTGGTGCCTCCATGGTTATGGGTTTGCCTCTGGTGAAGGTGGACTTAATAGGATCAATTAAGAAACCATTAGAATTCTCTCTACAGTTTCAACAACAGTGAAAACAAAATCAATATTTCACATGCAATAACTCCGCACACTCAACAAATATCATTAAGGCAATAGAACCATTCCAAGATAAGTGTATAACTGGGTCAGTTTATGCACACTGCAAAACACACTTATAAATTCTAATTCCGCAAATCAATTGCCACAATCTAAACTATGGGATCTTTTTCTGACAATTAGCATTGATGCGTGGTTCAACCTTCATTACTTTTAATGCTTGAAGTTGCCTCTGTTTTTATAAACCTGAGATGATCGCAGTATCGTAACTTGTACTAACTTGTGGTAGTAATAACAGAAGTGCAAACTCAGCCTAGTATGAGCACTCTCATCCCCACGGAGTTTTTGCGATTCAAATCCCTTTTCATGATCTGAAATTATGAAGCAGGTTGACACTTCAGTGGGAGTATCGCACTGTCAGAGTAACAAATTGCAAATGAAGACGATAAACTGAAGCTGAACCTTTCTGCTACAGGTGGTGTCATCAATGTCAAAAAGCTCTTCGGCCCTTCGAATCTGTGCTGGTCAAAATAACCACCTAACTTGAGGGGTCTCAGTGGCTCAGTGGTTAGCACTGCTGCCTCTCAGCCGCAGGGACCTGGGCTTGCTTCCAGCCTCAGGCAACTGTCTGTGTTGAGTTTGCACATTCTCCTCATGTCTCTGTGGGTTTCTGTTGGGTGCTCTGGCTTTCCTCCCAGTCCAAACATGTGCAGGTTATCTGGATTGGCCAAGCTAAACTGCCTAGTGTCTTAATGATGTGCAGGCTAGGTAGGTGAGGCACTGGAAATGCAAGATTACAGGGATAGGGTAGGTGGTGAGTCTGGGTGGGGTGTTCAGTGCGAACTTGAGGGGCTGAATGGCCTGCTACCACACTTTAGGGATTCTATAATTCTATTCTAATCCCATTTTCTAGTACATGGCTCATAGCTGTGCAAGCCTTGGCATTGCAAGTGCACATTACATACTTTTTAAATGTTATGAAGATTTCTGCCTCTCCCACCCTTAGAGGCAGTAAGTTCCAGATTCTCACCAATCTCTGGCTGAAAGTACTTTTCCTTACATCCCCTCTAAACTTCCTGCCCTTTACCTTATATCTATGACCCTTGGTTTTTGATTCCTCCACCAAAGGGAAACATTTCTTCCCATCTATCCTGTCTACGCCCACTATAATTTTTTACATCTCAATCATGACCCCCCTCTGTGGACTGTAAGAAAAACAATCCTACTCCATTCAGTCCATCTTAATAACATAAATCTATAGCCTAGGCATCAGCCCAGTAAATCTGCTTAGAATGCTCTTCAGTACAATCACATCCATTGGAGAATGTGGATTCTGGAACTGCACACAATATTCCAGCTGTAGCCTAACCATCATTTTATGTAATACCAGCATCACTGCCCTGGTCCTAAACTCTATGCCTTGGCTAACATTCAAATAGGATTTCAATGTGTGAGTGTGGGTGAGGCGGGGGTGGGGGAGGGGGGTGGTTGGAGGGATAAGGTGGCAAGGTGGTAAGATAGGAAGTGGGTTCATGGCAGTTGGCAGCTGGATAATGTGGCTGAGATGGATAGGGTGACAATGGGTTAGGTTGGTAGATGGGTGGATGACAACTCAGCAATCGGGTTGATTTGGGAGGGGTTGTCAGGTATGGGGGTCAGAGAATGATGCCTTGATAGTAGGGTCTCATTGGGTTGGGTTCGTAGCAGTCTGGGACTCAGTTGAATAGTTACCTAGGAGTTGTACAAGGTTTTGATCTATATATACAACCATAAGACATAGGAGTAGAAATTAGGCCATTCAGCCCACTGAGTCTGCTCTGCCAATCAATCATGGCTGATACGTTTCTCAACCCCATTCTCCCGCTTTCTCCCCACAATCATTGATCCCCTTGATCTATTTCCATCTTAAATATACTCAATGACCCGGCCTCCATAGCCTTCTGTGGCAGTGAATTCCATAGATTCATCACTCTCGGGCTGAAGAAGTTTCTCCTTATCTCCATGCTAAAAGGTCTTCCCTTTACTCCAAGGTTGTGCATTCAGGTCTTAGTCTTTCCTACCAATGGAAACATCTTCCTAACATCCACTCTGTCCAGGCCATTCAGTATTCTGAAGTTTCTGTAAGATATCCTATAGGAGCAGAGGGGCAGCATGGTGGCACAGTGGTTAGCACTGCTGCCTCATGGCACTAGGGACCCAGGTTCAATTCCACTCTCAGGTAAATGTCTGTATAAAGTTTGCACATTCTCCTCATGTCTGCGTGGGTTTCCACCGGGTGCTCCACTTTCCTCCCACAGTCCAAAGATGTGCAGGTTAGGAAGATTGGCCATGCTAAAATGCTCCGTAGTGTCCAGGGATGCGTAGGCTAGGAGGATTATCCACGGGAAAAGCAAGGTTACAGGGCTCGGGTAGGGGGTTGGGTCTGGGTGGGATGCTCTTTAGAGGTTGGTGGACTTGATGGGCTGAATGCTCTGTTTCCACACTGGAAGGATTCTACGATGCTGCATACTGGTTAATAAATCAGATCTATTTCTCCTAAAAAGGGAAACTGTTGGAAATTAAAACATCTTGAAGAAATTCGTTACTGAATCAACACGTTTGGACTTCTAAAGCATCATGAAGCATATATCTGGTCTCAGACTATCCAGAGACTGGAAGATCTGGGCCAAAATAAATGTTTGAAGTTTTCTGAGATCAAAATTAACCAGTTTGTGGTTCAAACAACATCCTGTAAGATCTAATTGGGATTTGACCATGGGGCAGCACATTACTATAACTAAAGAATATCCCATAAAATGTTTGAAAAAAAGTCTCACATTAAAATACAATACATTTAGTTCCACACCTCATATCCAGATCACCATGTAGACTAATGAATGAATCAAGCAAACACTGCTTTGGTTTATTATCTCATTTGAAGTTTGGTATCTCCAAAAAAGCAGCATTCTGTATTGAATTGTCGATTTATATTCGGTGCTCAAATCCCCAGAATAGGGCTTGAATTGACAACTTTTAACCCATGACTAACACAATATATGTGACATTTGATGAGCTATTGCATTGAAACAAAATTTAAGATTACTCTATTAAGTTTCTTTATTTGCAATCAAAAATAAGGTGCATGGTGATAATTATATATGATTGCTGTCCTGGCAATTTTTAATTGCTCAATCTAAACATTTGATAGCTTCAGACTAGCTGGCTTACCCAACAGCGAAAAAAAACTTGACAACATAGCTATTTATACATGCTGCCTCTTGGAAATTTTTCAAATTTTAGTTGTATTACAACATAAAAGACTCCATTATGAGCCACTATAATCTGAATATACTAAATTGTACAAGTTTCCAATTGCTGCAAAACACAACCAACAAAGATTTAACGGACAACGCTGAATTTTGCCATTGTATTACAGCAAATATATCTATTAATGTTGAGACAAAGCATTTTGACCAGATATAAACCAAGTTACGTCAGCTTCATTTGTTGGAACTCCGCAAGATATTGCTGGATTGCTTAAAACTGTTTGTTGGTGACTCTCTCACCTGTACATGCTCGAGTGAGTCAATTGCGTTCCTTGTATTCATGCAGGCATTCGTTGTTAGATTCAGTGACAGAGAACCTTCCACAGGAATAGCTCTGGAGGATTCAACAGAAAAGAGGGAAAGGAAGAAAAAAACAATTTTAGAGAAACAGCACTGTTTAAAGAAGGCATCAAGGCATTCTTCAGTCATTTAGCGAGTATCAATCTAGCACTGTCAGATGGTGCCCCTGCCTTTTCCTTAAATCTTTCAAATACTCTGTCTTTTTTTTATCTCTTCTGGGAAACAGGCTTGAAAGTGAGTTGCAGGTCAAGGCAATAATTACCTGCTGCTCGGGATGCGATCTGATGGGCCTGTATTACATTTGCAGTCATGCATTCCCCAGTCGTTGGAGGCTTCGTGTTACCGATTCTAGTCACATCATTTTCTGCTGATGATAGCATCATGCTTTTATCTACCACATTTACATTTCAAAATGCCAGTCGGTTGGTATTGATTCACTATTAACTATAATGCTCACTTGTAGGAATGATCAAGTCTCAATTCCAGATTATTGTCCCCTTACATTTCCATACTGCCTTCTTTTATATGTGCCCACTTCAAAATTGATTAAAGATGCCTCTTAGAGTTGGATGGATCGTACTGTACATTAAGTACAAAAGTTAAATTACATGAAACGTTGGTAGGAACATATAAATTAGGACTGGAGTAAGCCATTCATCTCTTCGAGCTCTGCTCTGTCATTTGTTAAGATCTTGACTAATCTGAATGTAGCATCAAGTCCAATTTCCTGTGTCCTCCCCTATCCTTTGATTCCCTTGTTAATTATGAATCTAAAGAAACCATAAACATATTCAATAACCCTGCCCCTGTTGCTGTCTGTGGAAGAGAATTCCACAGATCAGTGATCTGCAGATTGAAAATTAATATGTTCAATGGAAGAACTTTTATTTTCACTCTGTGCTCCCTGTTTCTCATCTGTCTCAAAAAAGGAAGTAATCCCTCAGCATCCACCCAATGAATTTCCCTTAATATCTCACACCTAGAATACGATCACCTCTCAATCTTCTAGATTCCAGTAGATCTAAAACCAATATGTCCAACCTTTCTTCAAAATTAAACCTCATAATAGAATCCCCACATGTGGAAGCAGGCCATTCAGCCCATCGAGTCTGCACCGCCCCTCCGAACAGCATCCCACCCAAACCCCTACGTTATCCCTGTAACCCTGCATTTTCCCTGGCTAATCCATCTAACCTATACCTCCTGAGATACTATGGCAATTTAGCATGGCCAACCCACCTAATCTGGATATCTTTGGTCATCTCAGGAATCAATCAAATGTACCTTCACTGAATTGCATTTAATGTAATTGAATCCTTATAATTTATCCTAATATTAGAATTCTAATTATACCTCTGGCAAGGAGACCAGAAGTGTACATAATACTCATGATATGGCTTAGCAATGTTCTGAACAAGTGAAACAAAACCTCTCTATTTTCATATTCCATATCCCTTGCAATAAACATTATTCCATCTGCCTTCCTAATCACTTGCTATACCGACAAACTAACCTTTTGTGACTTGTGCCAGGACAGCTAGATTCTTTTGTAACATGGAGCTCTGAAATTTTCTCCATTATTTACCTCTCTTCTTGCACAATGAAAATGAAAAGTCCTCGTTAAATAGGAATGATTGAAGGAGAGCTAGTTTGCTTGTTTACAGCATATGTCACCAAAGGAGCTGAGTCCATGTGTATAATTCCAAGAGCAACTTCCTGATGGCGATTGTCTCTGAGGTGACAATGAGGGTTTTTGCACAAAGGTGAGTTTATTGTTAAGACAATTGTTAATGTTCAGCTGGTAGAGTAGCTTTTTATTTGTCATTTCTGCCAAATACAACTGATACAGTAAAAATGAGACAGCATTCCTCCAAGACCGAGGGTGCTACATGGACAGCACAAACTACACAATTGTACACAACATAAAGTGCATAAGAAGTGCAAAACATGCAAGTTATAACATAATAGAAGAATGATAATTACTAGACATTTTTCTAGCAGCAATTTGAAGTCGTGCAAAGAATTTCAGATGGAAAAGCGTCTGATGGCCTCAGGAAAGAAGCTGTTGCACCGTCTGGCCGTGAGACACTGAATGTTCCGGTATCTTCTGCCAGAGAAGAGTTTGTGTGGTGCTCTTCCACAAGAGCTTCCACAATGCTCTTAGCCTTTCAGCTGCAGTGTGTGGAGTAAATGTCTGTAATGGAGGGAAGAGACACCACAATGATCTTCTCAGCTGTTCTCCCTATCTGTTGTAGGATCTTACAATCCGAGATGGTGTAATTCCCGATCCAGACAGTGATGCAGCAGCTCAGGGTACTCTTAATGAGCCCTCTATAGAATGTGGTGAGGATGGGGGTCAGTGTAGGGGGTTGAGGGGGGGCTTTCCTCAGCCTCCACAGAAAGTAGAGACGCTGCTGGTGTTGAGGGTCCAAGTAAGATTATCCGCCAGGTGTCCGTCAAGAAATCTGGTGCTCTTCATGATCTCCGTGGAGGAGCCATTGATGTCCAGCGGAGAGTGGTCGCTCCATGACCTCCTGAAGTCAACAACCATTTCTTTCACCTTGTCCACATTGAGAGACAGGTTATTGGCTCTGCACCAGTCCATTAGCCACTGCATCTCCTCTCTGTATGCTGACTTATGGCTCAAGCTGATGAGACCCACTGCAGTCGTATCATCGTGAACTTGATGATGTAATTCAACCTGAGCAACGCTGCAAGGTTGTGTGTCAGCAGGTGAACAGCAGTGGACTGAGCACACAGCCCTGGGGGACCCCTGTGCTAAGTGTGATGGTGTTGGAGATGTTGTTCTCAATCTGGACTGACTGAGGTCTCCCAGTCAGGAAGTCCAGGATCCAGTTACAAAGGGAGGTATTTAGACTCAGCTTTCCGATCATGGGCTGAGGAATGATAGCAGCACAGCTTACATAAAGATAGGGAACACACAACGTTTTATCTCCTAGACCAAGAGTTGAGTAATTGCATAAAACTTTGAAGTACAATGCATATTAAGGCAATAGGATTACTGAGGATGTATGAGGGAATAATGATCAAATGTTCAGTTTGTTCATTGTGATTCCAAATTCAGAATGCTAGGGTAAAATCTTCCAGACACAGGTTTGGAAGTGGGAGTCACTTTCACTTGGGGGGTGGGGGAAGGTCAGGTTTTCTCATGCAATGAAGTGACTCTCAGTTTATTACACAGGCATGTTTGGTTTTGCACTTGGAGACTTGTGAATGTCAAGATATGCGGTGGAAGGAAGGTTTTTACACCCACTACGATCTTCTAGAGTTGAAGGTCTGTGAGGTATCCAAGTTCAAACAGTAACCAGCCCCATGGTGTAGCATTGCTGCATCAGAGGTTCTTCTCTATGCAGTCCACGAAAGGTGAGTGGTCCTCTTCCACAGGAGTGGTAGCAAGAGACTCTCCTGTCTGACCAAGGCAGCCTGCTCTGTGGTACCAGTGCTGGTCAGCACCTTTGTAGTCCCACATAGAACCTGGATACAGTGCAGGTGAAGGATGAAAAATCTCTTATGCTCTACAAGGGTAAGTGGCCCCATCTGCTCACCGCTAACTACAACGTTTAGGGCACCATTCAGTCCAATTGTGCCAATGCAAAGGGACAGTCACTTGCAAGCCTCAGTACCATTTGGAATATACATTCAACATCCCGCACATTCTGCCAACATTCTACCAGTTCTTGGTCATCTGCTTATGATGGCTTGTTGTTTCTTTAGCTGCTGAATGCTCTGTTCTACCTCGTGCCAGGCTGGCATTGTATTGAGATGTTGGTGGGTAGCATGATCTCTTCTGTACACAGGCCAGATTCAAGGTTGTATCATCCTCTCTCATTGGACTAGAAGATGTGGACGATGCATGCACCTGACCACGCTTGAGCTCCAAGCCATCATCAACACTTTCAACCAAGACATATGAGACTATTGGCCTTGCATCAAATAATCTTAAGACAAAGATCCTTTACCAAACTGCCCCTATCATATTGCACTGATACTCCCAAGTTATAAAAATCTATGATGAAGTCTTGAATAATATGGACCACTTTCCAAACCTGGGAAGCTTACATCAAAATAGGCAGACATTGCACAGATGTAAACGTGCAGGTCACTGTCAACTGGTCACCACTCCCGGGACTAATTAACTGCTTGCTTCCAGCTGAATCTCACTTTGGACATAATGTCAATTGATAGTTTACCTGCAAGTAAAGTTGTCCCAGTGGTTAAACAAACAACAGGGTAAACAGTACATACAATAAGTGCTTGTAACTTGTTTTACAAAGTGCAGCAATCCTTTTCACAATCCTCGTTTTTTTAAAACTGTCCTTTTCCCATTTCAGTCCACAATCAAAAATGCAAAGAATAAAGAAGGTACAGTTTTCATAAGTCCCAGGAGGGCAAAGGAGACGCTTCAAGGACACCCTCAAAACCTCTTTGAAAAAGTATCACATCCCTATTACCACCTGGGAAATCATGGACTAAGAACAACCAAAGTAGACAGAATGCATCTGGGAAGGATCTGTACACCCTGAGTATCATTCCTAATGGCAAGCTGAAGTCAAACTTCAACTGACAAAGGAGCATGTGACAATCTGGGCATCCCACCCTCCGAATCCTCTGCCTTTCCTGTGACAGAGACTGTAGCTCATGCATTGGATTCTTCAACCACCTGCAAATTTATTTTTCATGTGGAACAAAGTCATTTTCAATTATTAGGGCAGCTGAAGGCAGAAAAATCCCCCACAGTGCACTTGTTAATCACTTATTGGGAAGGGCTCATCCAGGGAGCAGGTTAGTGACTAATGAACTGAGGTGAGACAACATGTGGCTTCCAAGATATTGTGCACACAGGTTTGCTTGGGGTAAGGCCCACAATCATGGAATTTGAGATCATGGAGGTATACAGTGGTGCCCTGCATAGTTGTATGCATTTGGCATGAAGAGAAGGTACACAGTTTGGTAGATGCAGGAGGTGGCACTACCAGCAAAGAACAAGTAAAGCAGAACCCTTTCATTCATGAAATAGAAAAACTGCTGTGGTTCTGTTCGCCGAGCTGGAAGTTTTTGTTGCAAACGTTTCGTCCCCTGTCTAGGTGACATCCTCAGTGCTTGGGAGCCTCCTGTGAAGCGCTTCTGTGGTGTTTCCTCCGGCATTTATAGTGGCCTGTCCTTGCCGCTTCCGGTTGTCAGTTTCAGCTGTCCGCTGTAGTGGCCGGTATATTGGGTCCAGGTCTATGTGTTTGTTGATGGAGTTTGTGGATGAGTGCCATGCTTCTAGGAATTCCCTGGCTGTTCTTTGTTGGCTTGCCCTATAATGGTAGTGTTGTCCCAGCCAAATTCATGTTGCTTGTCGTCTGCATGTGTGGCTACTAAGGATAGCTGGTCGTGGCATTTCGTGGCTAGTTGATGTTCGTGGATGCGGATAGTTAGCTGTCTTCCTATATCGTGTTTTGTGCAGTCCTTGCATGGGATTTTGTACACTACGTTAGTTTTGCTCATGCTGGGTATCGGGTCCTTAGTTTTGGTGAGTTGTTGTCTGAGAGTGGCTGTTGGTTTGTGTGCTGTTATAAGTCCTAGTGGTCGCAGTAGTCTGGCTGTCATTTCAGAGATGTTCTTGACGTATGGTAGTGTGGCTAGTCCTTTGGGTTGCGGCGTGTCCTCGTTCTGTTGTCTCTCCCTTAGGCATCTGTTGATGAAATTGTGAGGATATCCGTTTTTTGCGAATACCTTGTATAGGTGTTCCTCTTCCTCTTTTTGCAGTTCTGGTGTGCTGGCAGCATCCAAGGAGCAGGAAAATCAACGTTTAGGGCAAAAGCTCTTAATCAAGAAACCTGATTTTTCCTGCTACTCGAATGCTGCCTGACCTGCTGTGCTTTTCCAGCACCTCACACTCGACTCTAATCTCCAGCATGTGCACTCCTCCCTTTTGTCAATGTAAAAATAGTCAGTCTTGAGGTCTAATGCAGGTTTTTACTATTTCTGTTTCAGTTGTGTGGACGTTAACAGTGTGATAATGATCAGATAACTTATATTGCGATATTGATTGAGAATACACATTGGTCAGGACACTATGGATAGTTTTCCTGATCTTTCTTGATTTAGTGCACAGGACTTTTTATTTTCACCTGAACTGACAGGTGAGACATCCATTTAATATCACATCTGAAAGGTGCCAATTCTAACAGCACAGTTCTTCTGTAGTACTGCACTGGAGTGTTAGCCTTGATTTTGATGCACTCAAGTCCTGGTGTAGGAATTAATTCAGAAGAAGTTTAGAGATGAGAGTGCTGTTGACTGAGTTACATGCAGCTTCACTTCCACAGTTGTAATGCTTGCAAAGCCAGGACTGACACTATTGTTCTCCTGATTTTTAATTGTATCCCTGACCTAGGTTACCTTGACAACCATAGAGCTTTCTATACCATAAGACAGCTTTATTTTTAGACTAAAATTGGAATTCATTGATCTGAAGGACATATTATCTTTGTTACTTCTGATTAATATATAGATGTACCTGTATGGACCATTTAATCTACCTTCCTGAGAGCTAGACACTCCATTCCCTCCTTCCTCATTAAGCCAGCGTCGCACTCAGTTAAGAAAACCTCTCTGAACACACTTCTGAAACTCTTGCTCAACTCTCTCACCTTTACATGATTACTATCCCTGTTTATATCAGGATGATGAAAGTACCTTGCATATGCTACTCTAATTTTTGCACCATTCTGTAACATTGCTGTAGATTTGCACTTCCATGTCTTCCCATGAGTCAGCAGCCACATATTACATATGTTACATATATATCCAGTAGTGTTCCATTACTCTTTCGATTTATCTCCCACCAATTGGAATCCCTGACCCATCCAGGACACCTTCCTTCTGAATGATATTGCAATATTCTTCTTAATCAATACTGCCACCCATTGTCACTTGTTTCCTTCCCTTTTTTTCCTGAAAATCTTGTATCCCATAATATGTAACATCCAATGCTACCCTTTTATAAATGAGTTTTTCATCAAGGCCACCATATTCCCTTCGGGCTATTTGTGCTTGCTGTTTTTTTAAATTTATCATGTTCCCTACACTCTCATACTGACACTGTAAACCTGATATAATCACAAGTCTGATAACAGCTTATGTCTTTGAACTTCTCACGGTCATACCTTTGTTACTTCCCATCCTTTGTTCATCTTTTCATTTTTAATGCTATCTATTAATTCTCATCACCCTGTCATGCGTTTTTACATTCTTGCTAATAGCTGTAGCAAGCTGGACATTGCTCCTGACTCTGCTGAGGTGTAACCCATTAAGCCAATGATGGCTCTATCTTCTCAATTCCAATCCCAATATTCCAGGTATCTGAAGTCCTCTGTCATTGAGTCACAGAGATGTACAGCATGGTAACAGACCCTTCGGTCCAACCCATCCATGCCGACCAGATATCCCAACGCAATCTAGTCCCACCTGCCAGCACCCGGCCCATATCCCTCCAAATAGTTTCTATTCATATACCCATCCAAATGTCTCTTAAATGTTGCCATTGTACCAGCCTCCACCACATCTTCTGGCAGCTCATTCCATACATGTACCATCCTCTGTATGAAAACGTTGTCACGTAGGGCTCTTTCCCCTCTCACCCTAAACCTATGCCCTCTAGTTCTGGACTCCCAGACACCAGGGAAAAGACTTGGCCTATTTACCCTACCCATGCCCCTCATAATTTTGTAAACCTCTATAAGGTCACCCCTCAGCCTCCGACGCTCCAGGGAAAACAGCCCAGCCTGTTCAGTCTCTCCCTATAGCTCAAATCCTCCAACCCTGGCAACATCCTTGTAAATCTTTTCTGAACCCCTTTCAAGTTTCACAACATCTTTCTGATAGGAAGGAGACCAGAATTGCACGCAATATTCCAACAGTGGCCTATCCAATATCCTGTACAGTCGCAACATGACCTCCCAACTCCTGTACTCATTACTCTAACCAATAAAGGAAAGCATACCAAACGCCTTCTTCACTATCCTAACTACCTGTGACTCCACTTTCAAGGAGCTATGAACCTGCACTCCAAGGTCTCTTTGTTCAGCAACACTTCCTAGGACCTTACCATTAAGTGTATAAGTCCTGCTAAGATTTGCTTTCCCAAAATGCAACACCTCGCATTTATCTGAATTAAACTCCATCTGCCACTTCTCAGCCCATTGGCCCATCTGGTCAAGATCCTGTTGTAATCTGAGGTAACCCTCTTCGCTGTCCACTACACCTCCAATTTTGGTGTCATCTGCAAACTTACTAACTGTACCTCTTCTGCTCGCATCCAAATCATTTATGTAAATGACAAAAAGTAGAGATAGAGCAGATGAATACATGGTTGAGGAGCTGGTGTATGGGAGAAGGAGTCACATTTTTGGATCATTGGAATCTCTTTTGGGGTAGAAGTGACCTGTACAAGAAGGATGGATTGCATCTAAATTGGAAGGGGACTAATGTACTGGCAGGGAAATTTGCTAGAGCTGCTCAGGAGGATTTAAACTAGTAAGGTGTGGGGGTGGGACCCAGGGAGAAAGTGAGAAAAGAGATCAATCCGAGACGGGTACAGTTGAGAACAGAAGCGAGTCAAACAGTCAGGGCAGGCAGGGACAAGGACTAATAAATTAAACTGCAATTATTTCAATGCAAGGGGCCTAACAGGGAAGGCAGATTAACTCAGGGCATGGTTAGGAACATGGGACTGGGATATCATAGCAATTACAGAAACATGGCTCAGGGATGGGCAGGACTGGCAGCTTAATGTTCCAGGATACAAATGGTACAGGAAGGATACAAAGGGAGGCAAAAGAGGAGGGAGAGTGGCATTTTTGATAAGGGATAGCATTACAGCTGTGCTGAGGGAGGATATTCCCGGAAATACATCCAGGGAACTTATTTTGCGTGTAACTGAGAAATAAGAAAGGATGATAACCTTATTGGGATTGTATTATAGACCCCCCTAATAGTCAGAGGGAAATTGAGAAACAAATTTGTAAGGAGATCCGAGCTATCTGTAAGAATAATAGGGTGGTTATGGTAGGGGATTTTAACTTTCTAAACATAGACTGGGACAGCCATAGTGTTTAGGGTTTGGAATGAGAGGAATTTGTTAAGTGTGTACAAGACAATTTTCTGATTCAGTATGTGGATGTGCATCAGAGAAGGTGCAAAACTTGACTTACTCTTGGGAAATAAGGCGGGGCAGGTGACTGAGTTGTCAGTGGGGGAGCACTTTGAGGCCAGCAACCATAATTCTATTAGATTTAAAATAATGATGGAAAAGAATAGACCAGATCTAAAAGTTGAAGTTCTGAACTGGAGAAAGGCTAATTTTGACGGTATTAGGCAAGAACATTTGAAAGCTGATTGGGGGCAGATGTTTGCAGGTAAAGGGACAGCTGGAAAATGGGAAGCCTTCAGAAATGAGATAACGAGAATCCAGAGAAAATATATTCCTGTTTGGATGAAAAGGAAGGCTGGTAGGTATAGGGCATGCTGGATGACTACAGAAATTGAGGGTTTGGTTATATGTAAGGTAGCATATGTAAGGTATAGACAGGATAGATCGAGTGAATCCTTAGAAGAGTATAAAGAAAGTAGGAGTATACTTAAGAGGGAAATCAGGAGAGCAAAAAGGGAACGTGAGATAGCTCTGGCAAATAGAATTAAGGAGAATCCAAAGAGTTTTTACAAATATATTAAGGACAAAAGGGTAATTAGGGAGAGAATAGGGCCCCTCAAAAAATCAGCAAGGCAGTCTTTGTGTGGAGTCACAGAAAATGGGGGAGATACTAAATGAGTATTTTGCATCAGTATTTACTGTGGAAAAGGATATGGAAGATATAGACTGTAGGGAAATAGATGGTGACATCTTGCAAAATATCCATATTACACAGGAGAAAGTGCCGGATGTCTTGAAACGCATAAAAGTGGATAAATCTCCAGGACCTGATCAGGTGCACCCTAGAACTCTGTGGGAAGTTAGAGAAGTGATTGCTGGGCCTCTTGCTGAGATATTTGTATCATCGATAGTCACAGGTGAAGTGCCGGAAGACTGGAGGTTGGCGAAGGGTGGTAAGGACAAGCCAGGGAACTATAGACCAGGTGAGCCTGATGTTGATGGTGGGCAAGTTGTTGGAGGAAATCCTGAGGGACAGGATGTACATGTATTTGGAAAGGCAAGGACTGATTAGGGATAGTCAACATGGTTTTGTGTGTGGGAAATCATGTCTCACAAACTTGAGTTTTTTGAGGAAGTAACAAAGAGGATTGATGATGGCGGAGCGGTAGATGTGATCTATATGGACTTCAGTAAGGCATTTGACAAGTTTCCCCATGGGAGACTGATTAGCAAGGTTAGATCTCATGGAATACAGGGAGAACTAGCCATTTGGATTCAGAACTGGCTCAAAGGTAGAAGACAGAGGGTAATGGTCCTGCACTCTCTCACTGGTTTTCCTCCTTTTTCTACACACCTAAGCATATCACATTAGGAGGAATCTTATGATTACTATCTTTAAGGACCTGTTCGAGGTGACTTTCCTATCTCCTCAAAATCTGCCTGTAAACTCTCTTGCTGCCTATGTAGTCATACTGGTATGGTTTACAATCTCTGATAATTCATCTGCCCACTCAGTGTTCTGTAGTTGCTCAGTGACATCCTTGATCCTGCACCAGGAATGCAACATGCCATCCAGGAGTTATGTCTCAGACTGTAAAAATGTCTATGTCTTCCTTTAACATTAAATCCTCGATTACTCATGCAATTCCAGTCTGGCTTCTGCTCCAAGACACAAATGAACCAACTTGTGTGCCATGGACTTTGCTCTGACTATAATTCCCCAGGCAGCCATCACTCCCATCTGTATTCAGAACTTGAATGCATGGATTAATTAAGGAAAACCAACACAGTTTTGTTAAAGGGAAATCAAATCCCAAGCTTTCTAAGAATCTCCCAGAGCACAAAGGCAAATAAATTTACAATAACCTTTATAAAACACTTGTTTAGCATCAGCCAGAGTATTGTATCCAATTCTCAGCACCACACTTAAGGAAGGATGTGAAAGTTTTAGAGAGGGTGTAAAATAAATCCAAGACTAGTCCAGGGATGAGGGTCTTCAGTTACATGGATAGGATTGAGAAGCTTGGGCTATTCCCGTAGAGAACATAAGATTGAGAAGAGATTTGATAAAAGCATTGAAAATCATGTGGGCTGTGGACAGCTTTGATGAGGAAAATTTGCTTTCTTTCAAGAAAAGGTTGACAACCAGAGGACACTGATTTAAGGTGATTGACAAAGATCCAATCGTGACTTGAGGAAAAATATATTTTATGCAGCGTGTGGCCAGAATTTGGAATACACTGCTTACGTGTGGGTGGAAGCAGATTCAGTTGTGGCATTGAAAAGGGAATGGGATACGCAGTAAGGAAAAAAAGTAAATTGTCAGGCTGCAAGGAGCGAATAGGGAGTTTGCTCTTGCAGAGAGTTGACAGTATGTCATTTTGTGATTCTTTGTTTTAAGAAGCCAAGCAACTTACTTTTTCATTTGACGGTTAGAATTAACCACACACTTTCTCTGAGGACCCAGGGTTTTCCACTCAAGGGCTGCCTTCAACATACGTCCAGCATCAAGCAAACCAAATCCATATCTATTGGATGAAAACAAATACACACAATGAATATGAAGAGTTGGCATAAACTAACAATAAGTACACCACCTAGTCCAGTCACATGATGTACACACTGCTAAAAAAGACAGCAGACAGTGAATTATTCTTGTTGCTTTGTTTCACCCAACATTGAAACAGCGGTTCATTTAATTAACCATAAAGACTATTTTACAGCTTGTGCACACATTTTCTTAATCACAATTCAATTTTCTGATGAATGCCACCCAACAGTTACTTTAAAGAGGACTTCAGAGACTATTTTTAGTTAGATGTGAATAGAGCTTTTTATTTACACTCTATTTGATTTCATTGATAACACAAAGAGATTTTCCATCTGTTTCAGCTGTGGATCCCCTTCACAGTCATCGCTGATGCACATCAAAAAGACTGGCAATACATTGGTGAGAAGCTTGAAACCACAGTCCATTAAGAACTGGAGATTGTCCACAATTCACATTTGTTTAACAACACTTTCATCTCGGTAATTTAAGTGCTATCAAATTATTTAATTTTGAAAAAAAATCAAAAGGAATTGAATAAATATTGACAACATATCTCTTGAATAGAAGCTAGTGTTTGGAATCAATGGATGATTTCTTTTTATTAAAGACCAATTCCTGCTGCTTGCAGTCTGACCATCAGTGGTCCACTGTAAATAGGAAGGAAATGAGTAATAAATTTATAGTGAGAGCAAGAGGGAAAAAAAAATTAAGTCAAGAAAAAAGCAAGGAAGGTTCATTGAAAATAAAGATGAAACAGCAGCAGTAGACAGTTTCACATTGGTTTAATATTGCTTTTAATTGCTGCAGTAGTATTTATAACCCCAGGACTAATAAAGATGTTGCTTCTGCTCAAAGACAGGATGAAAATCAACTCTATTTTTAGACCATGAAAATTCCCTTCAAAAATATTAGTGAATTTTATTAATATGCATAAATCATGACCTAAAGGAACACATTTGGAACCTTTGGAGTTGAAGTATTTGCTGGATGTTAATTCTCCTTTATTGTGATCCCAGTTGATGAAAGTGCTGGATTATTCAGATCCCAGTGTGAAACCTGGCTTGATGGATCATAAGTTTTACTTTTTCACAAATTGGTTATCATGATAGTCTTTGTCCAAACATACTCACATGAGACTGTCAATAGTCTTTTAACAAAAGAACTTAAGCTTATTCCACCAAAGAAAAGACAAATACAAAGGTATATCTGTATAATTTGGAACTATCCTGGCAATATTTTATATATATTCAATCCCAGTGAAGAATGACTTCCATTTAACTCCTTACTCAACTGACTCTTTTCTGACCTTCTTGTTGTACTGCAGAAGGAGCTGGGATCTCTTTCTCGTTCTGATGGCCTGGAACTGTCACAACGTGGAGACTTCGACAAACTAAATTCTCAAAGTCTGGACACTCAGAAACTCAAAACTGCTGTTCTGCCTGTATGCTTTCACATCTTCTGAACTCAATCTGCTAGCAAACTTCTGACCACCTGTTTCTGTAGATAATTAACCCAAACCTGCAAACATACAGCAATCAGGGGGCTGATCGAATCATTTAGATTAAGCTGCATGCTTTCTTGGAAAGGCTGTCTCAAGTTCACTGTTCCAGATGACTTTCTCATCCTCTTGTTAAAGAAAAAACAAGCCACCTCAATGGAATGGAAAACTAAAATCAGTTTTTTTTCTCAACTTTCAAATCTATGTTCACAAATAATAATAACTATGTATTACACTGTACTACAGCTGAGGGCAAAACATTGAGGATGACTATCTCTGCCCTCTCCTATAATCCCCCATGATCATCCAAACATTTTTTACTGGTAAGTGTTGTCAGACCACATTCCTGATGGACAGCTTATGCTCAAAACATCGACTCTCCTGCTCCTTGGATACTGCCTGACTGGCTGTGCTTTTCCAGCAACACACTTTTTTACTCCGTTGTCAGAACATACCCAAACTTCTTGAACATTATTACATACCCATTATTACACAACCTGAAGGGTGCATCCATAAAAAAGAACACAAATCATCTGCTAACCTGGTTTATTATCTGGACCCCTCACCATTTTAATGTTAGAGAGCAGAACCTACCTTAGATTATGGAAATTTACAAAGGTTTGACCATATTTGGGTGAAATCAATATTAATCAGTACCCCATGGAACCACACTTCAAACACTTCTGCCTGATGGGGAATTAATAACTAATGAGAACAAAGATATGGAAGAGAAGGAGAAAGAGAAAGCCATATGTTGAAAAGTGTCCATATTACAGAGGTGATGCTGTCTTAAAATTCAAAATGGTAGATAAATCCCCAGGACCTGCTCAGCTGTCTCCCAGAACTTTGTGGAAAGCTAGGGAAGTGATTGTTGGGTCTCTTGCTGAAATATCCGTATCATCAATAGTGATGGGGGAGGTGCTGGAAGACTGGAGCTTGGCTAACATGATGCGTTGTTTAAAGAAGTGGTTAGGAAAAAGCCAGGGAAAATTATAGATTGGTGAGCCTCATGTCAGTTGTGAATAGGTTATTGGAGGAAATTCTGAGTGACAAGATTTATATGCATTTGAAAAGGCAATGACTGATTAGTGATAGTCAACATGGCTTTTTGTGCAGAAAATCATGTCTCACTAACTTGATAGAGCATTTTGAAGAAGTGACAAAGAAGAATGATGAAGCTCACCAGTAGACATTATCTATATGGGCTTCAGCGAGGTGTTCAACAAGATTGTGCATGGCAGACTGGTTAACAAGGTGTTATCGCATGAAACCCAGGGAGAACTAGCTATCTGGATACAAAACTGACTTGAAGGTAGAAGACAGAGGGTGGTGGAGGAGGATTGTTTTTTGGTTTGGAGGCCTGTGATCAGAGGTATGCCGCAAGATATGGTGCTGGGTCCACTGCTATTTGTCACTTATATAAATGATTGGATGTGAATATAGGAGGAATGGTTAGTAAGCTTGCAGATGACACCAAAGTTGATGCTGTAGTGGACAGTGAAGAAGGTTATCTCAGAGTACAACTGGACCGTGATCAGGGGCCAATGGGCTGAGGGGTGACAAATGGAGTTTAATTTAGATAAATGTGAGGTGCTGCATTTTGGAAAGACAAATCACACTTATAAAATTAATGGTAAGGTCCTGGAGAGTTTTGAAGGTGGAATCACAAATAGACAGTGTAATGAAGTCGGCATTTAGTACACTTGCCTTTATTGGTCAGTACATTGAGTATACAAGTTGTGAGGTTATATTGTGACTGTACAGGACATTGGTTAGGCCACTTTTGGATTACTGCATTCAGTTCTGGTCTCCCTGCTATAGAAAAGATGTTGTTAAACTTAAAAGGGTTCAAAAAATTTACCTGGGTTGGAGGTTTTGAGCTGTAGGGAGAGTCTGATTAGGCTGAGGTTATTTTCCCTTGAGTGTCGGAGGCTGAGTTGTGACCTTATAGAAGTTTATAAAGTCATGAGGGTTATAGATAGGATGAATAGCCAAGGTCTTTCTTCCCAGGGTAGGGGAGTCCAAAAGTAGGCATAGTTTTTTAGGTGAGAGGTGAAAGATTCGAATTTTTCACGCAGAGGGTGGCATGTGTATGGAATGAGCTGCCAGAGCAAGTGATAGAAGCTGGTATAATTACAACATTTAAAAGGTATCTGGATAGGTAGATGAATAGGAAGGTTTAGAGGAATATGGTCCAAATGCTGGCAAATGGGACTGGATTAATTTAGTATATCTGGTTGACATGGATAAGTTGGAATGAAGAGTCTGTTTCTGTGCTGTACAACTCTATGACTCTACGACTCTAATTCTAAAGTTGGTTCTTGTATCTCTACAATTGAATCTGTACCCTTTAACATTTCATAATTGGGCAAGGTTTAACAATTGTCCTCTTTGAGAAGGCACAGTGATTCGGCTAGGGAAGAGAATGGCTGATTCAAAACAGCCCGATATTCTGATAAGGCCTTGCTGAATAAGAAGAAATCACCTTGGTCTTTGTCATGGGTATTGTGTGAGGAAATGAGCAGGTAGGGCAGTACAATCGGCTGTGTTCATTGCTCTGTTTGTTGACACTATTTCAATGAATCCCCTTACTATATTTATAGGAATGAAAGTCAGTTTCTGTTGTGTTGATTACTTTTTGCAATAGGGTCCTTTCAAGATCACAATGGAGATTGCATTGGAATTATTCACAGCACAGCATCCAATTTATTCAGGAGCAGATTCTTTCTTCATGTTTCCTTCATGCTTCATTCATTTTTACAGAAAAGAAGAACAATTGTCAGGACGGCAGATGTTCTTCCCTATTGTCGAGTTTCCAATGGTCCATGGTGTGCATGACTACACACAAGTTGAGTTACACACAGTCTGAAAATCCACTGACCATAAAATATTCCACTCCAGAAATATTTAGATAGTTGGTAATGCACAAAATATTATTAGGTTAACTGGTACAAAATCGCATGTTTTCTTTATATTCAATGATTTCTGTATTGCCACACATGGGCAAGATTCAAAACCATGACAGTACAGTGAAAATCTAAATTATAAAATTACAGTCAACCACAAAGGGCAGCCAGATGGTTGGAGAACAGACCATTACAATGCAGCAATATAGCTGGCATTGTCTTGATGGGTCTGGCAGCACCTCATCATATTAGCTTGACTAACTATACTAAATCGTTATTGTGTGTTGCATGTGATGTAGTGAGGAAGGGCAAGCTACTGCATTTTTAATGCAGTGGAAACACGGCCTGAGAATCCTCAAGGAGTGAGCTCAAAATACTGTCATTATTTAGACGCTTGTTTAATTTAATAATTGAAACCTTTTTTTGGAATTAACTTTTCTGACAAATAATTTTTACTTGACAAGTGGTCAGCTTTAAATTGTTGAATAATGTTTAAACACGCTGTCAGTGGAATATCAATTCTGGCTGAGTGGGTAACACTTTGTCTAAATCTGATGCTTGTTGGTTCAACTCCCAACCCTGAGATTGAGCATGTAATCCAGGTTGATGTTTCTTTTCCAGTGGTGAAGGAGCTCTGCATTGTGAAAAATGCCATCTTTTGGATGCAATGTTAAATCTGTCTATTCTTTCAGGTGCATGTAAGATGTGCCCTGGGACTTTTTTGAAGATGAGCAGAGGAGGGTACATCCTGTCCTGGATAAATCTTCTCTTTTAACCAAGGTTAATAAAACACATTATCACACGATTTATGGGGGCTTTGTGTATGTACACATTTCCCACCTTACAATGATAGTTATTCTACCAAAGGCTCTTCATTGGCTATAAAACATCCTTTGGTAACATTCTGAGGTTGTGAAAACACTACGTGGATGGCAGTCTTTTATTTTCATTTCTTTAATGCCCCTAATTTAGTTCCCTACAAGTATTGGCCTTTTTAATTCTAACTTTCTGCTTCTGTTCTTCCTAGAATGGTACGAGGTTGTGAGGCAAATGACAAATATTTTCCAACAGGCGACTTAAGAAATTGATGGGATTAAAAGCAAATGAATCTCCAGAGCCTGATAGTCTACATCCCAGAGTTTTTAAGGAAGTTGTTGGCTATCTTCCAAGATTCTAGCTAATGTAATCCCCTGATTTAAAAAGGGGGGTAGAGAGAAAACAGAATTATAGACCAGTGAGTCTGACATAGGTAGTGAGGAAGATGCTACAGTCTAATGTCAAGGCTTTTACAGCAAATCACTTAGAAAACAATGGTCGATTCAGATAGTCAATGTGGGTTTAGAAAAGGAAAATCATGCTTGATAAACCTAATGGAACCTTTCAAGGATGGATCTAGTAGAGTTGATTCGGGGAGCCAGTGGATGTGGTTTATTTGAACTTTCAGAAGCCTTTCAACAAAGTGCCACATGTGTGATTGATGTGCAAAATTAAAGTGCATGGGATTGGGGGTAGTATATTGAGATGTGTAGAAAATTGGTTAACAGACAGGAAACAAGGAATAGGAATAAATGGGTCTTTTTCTGAATGGTAGATAGTGACTAGTGGGGTGCCATAAGAATCGGTACTAGGACTTCAGTTATTCACAATACATATTAATGATTTAGATGAGGGAACTAATGTAGTATCTACAATTTACAGATGATACAAAGCTAGGTGAAAGGTGATCTGCGAAAGATGCAAAGATTATTTGGACAGGCTGAGTGATTGGGCAAATACATGGCAAATAGACCATAATATGGATAATTGTGAAGTAGCAAAATAGGTAGGCAGATTATTATTTGAATGTCTATAAATTGAGACAGGAAGATGTTTAACGAGACGTTTAACAAGGTGTTCTCATGCACCTGTTGCTGAAAGTATGTTTTCAGGTTCAGCAGACAGTGAAGAACCCAAACTGTATGTGGCCATCATAGCAAGAGGATTCAAGTACAGGAAAAAGGATGTCTTGTTGCAATTATACAGGGCCACACCTGAAAAACTGTGTGCAGTTTTGGTCTCCTTATCTGAGGAAGGACGTTCTTGCTCACAGGAGTACAGCAAAGCTTTCCCAAATTGATCCCTGGGAAGGCAGGTCTGACAAAAAGGAGAGATTGAGTTGGCTCGGATTGCATCCATTGGAGTTTAGAAGAAAGAAGGATATCTCATGGAATTGGAACAGAACCAGACACTAACTAGGTTAGATTCAAGAAGGATGTACCTGATGCTGAGGGAGTCCAGAACCAGAGGTCATAGTTTATAGATAAAGGTTAAACCTTTTAGGATTGAGATGAGGGGGGAAATACCTTCACCCAGAGAGTGGTCAGCTTGTGGAATTCACTGCCACGGAAAGTGATTGAGGCCAAAAAGTGCTTTTCTGAGGAGGTATATGTAACTTTCAGTGGTTAAAAGGATGAAGGAACATTGGGAGAGAGCACGATTAGGATATTGAACTTGATGGTCAGCCATGATCATATTGAATGGCAGAGCAGGCTCGAGGGGCCGAAGGGCCTACTCTTGCTCTTATCTCCAAGCTTCTATGTAAGAACTTGAGGTAGAAGTGCTGGATTTTGTTTCTGCTTCCTATTTGGACTAGAACATGCATTAATGCTCAAATCCCACTTTGGGTATTTTAACCTGAGTCCACTGAAGAAAATCTTGTCGGTTCACAGTCATCAAGGATCCTAATTTCTTACACTCTATGGCATAGTGTCATCAGGGTAACCATGGTGAGATCATGTGGCACGATACAATAACAATTCCAGTACAATTATGGCAGTAACATCCACCCCGAAGTAAAATTCAGTTAAAAGTATGACCATTTCAACAAATTAGATAGTGTGAACCAGTTACACATTTTTAAGTGCTGCAATGAAGCAGGTAACTGAGTGATAATTAATTAGATGCATCAAATTATTGAACTTATGGCCTTTTCTACTGTGAGTGCAGTCATTCTACTAAGGATGGAAACAGCACGATACTGGGGAGTCACTTTGTCACTTGCTGCCCAATAATGGCCCCAATTCTCAGGGGTGCAAACCCAATCAGAGAGCCAGCAGCTCAGCAGTTCTGGTGGTGGTGTCCCTGCTGATTCTTCCATGACAAAGTAGCATGAAGAATATACACAGTTTGTGAGGAAGTCAGGGCTGGAGGTGAGTGTCATTGTCATAGTTCACCAGTGTCACCGCAACATAGAGGCAACATCTTTAACTCTATCTCTCCTTCCAGACCTGCTCAGTTTCTCCAGCATAATGTTTTTGTTTCAGATTTCCAATATCCACAATATTTGGCTTTTCGACTTTTAAATAGTGTTGCAGGGTGCCCTTCATGCTATTGAATGCATTTTCAGGTGTTCATATTCATGGGATGTGCTGTGCTTCAAAATGGCAGCACTAGCTATTTAACAGCTTATACAGTCTACTCTGCATATTTCCAGCCAATCCTCCAACTTCCTTTTTGCCAACACAGAAGACCAATACATGGCCTCTCGCACGATTAGTTGTCGCTGGCCGCTATGGTTCCAATTGTGGGCTGGCTAAATTTAACCTCTACCGTGCTTAGTAAAGTGACAATCGGAATAAACTGATAATTTTATTTGGGAAGGCAGGGAAAAAGGAAAAGGAGATTACCTTGCAGAACCCAAAACAAAACGTCTATCAACAGAAGCAATTCTGTGACTGGGCAGCACAAGGTGAACAAACCTGAATACAATCACAATGATAATAACAACCAATTTAAGGTAATCAGTCAAGGCGTGTAATGTGTCTTAGTTACACTTTCTAGAAGTGCCATGCGTTCATGCATAAGGATTCATTCCCTGCTATCAATAAGATTCAAGTCTTGCACATTTAAAAAAAAAATCTAATAAATCTGAGAAAGCTATGGTTTCCTGATTATTTCTCAATAAAAACTGCTTAACCAGAGTTAGCTTACCAACCAACCAATTAGGAGTAGAAATTGTGATTATTCAAAACTTGTTGAATGCCAAGAGAAAATCTTTGACAATTCTCTCTTTTTACCAACATTCAGATTTCAAGACTTTGAATTTACAATGGTGACATGCATTTTTATAAGAGCATTTTGTTACTTTCGATGAAGTTTTATATTGCATATGGGCTTGAGCATCATGAGTGGTTTTTAGTTTTGCAATAATTAACAGAAGATTTAATTACTTAGTTAATGAATGTCAGAATTCTTTGGTACGGTACAGTATAATGTTCTCATTTGACCACACAAGCTGCTGAATGTGGTGTTCTGAACAGGAACCAAAATCTGCCAACACAATCGATCAGCCTCTGCCAAGAAAGATCTCTTTTTGACTGTAGTTTACTAAAGGCTATCCTGTTGACATTGGTATCAAACTGGCAATCACTGCACACCATTTAGGAGTCATATCGTTTAGTCATTGTTTAACCAACTTCATTTCCTACTTTTACGATTCATCATGCTAATTTATAGGAGTGAATTTTCCCATTGCTTTGGCAATGGCTGGAAACCAGGAGGACTTGCAGTATTGTAGGGGAAGAAACTGGGAAGACAGCCTGACTCTCCTTTCGGAATTTGGGTTTGGGGGCCACAGATACCTAGGATGACCAGCCAACTATTTGTAAGTAAATCTATAAGATCTGTTAAGTTTATTAAGGAGCAGTAGTTTAGATATGATATATTAGCAAAATAGACAGGAAATGTAAGCAAGCCATCAAGCAAAGGACAAATGTAGGTTACATGTTACAATCCTTATATCTTTTTTGTTGGATAGAAGGAGTTGTTTAATATTGCAGCCCTGGCTTTTAAAAAAGCTACCAATGGTGTAACAGTGGGAAGATTGTTTGGGGTAGCTTTATAGAAATGTGTCAGGTTTCTCAATTCTGATATACACGTTTGTTTCCTCCCAGCAAATCTTCAGTTTATTTACATCTCTGCAAGGTCCACAAGCACTGGCAGCCATCTGGTACAGTTAGTTATTCCTGTACATAAGCCCAAATAGTGAGTGCTGCTGAACTTTCAATCATAAGGACCTGAGGGTAGAAATTACAATTGGTGGTACTGGGAATAAACCGACATCTGCTACTTCAGTGGGAGCACAAATCCTTTAAAACAAAAGGATTAAACTGTCCATTGAAGGAGAGTGAACTCTGGTGGGTTTGATTAAAAAAAATTAAGTGACCATAAAGTTTTAGTTGGCAAGAATAATTCCCAATATTTCTGAAAATTTTAGTTTCTTTTCCAAGAAAGGCCTCTTTGCCCCAAGTTAAGTCCAACACACTTTGTTCAGGGTTCTTTTTTTCTACATCGAGAAGTGCTCCTACACAAAGTCATTGAGTTGTACAGCATGGAAACAGGCCCTTCAGTCCAACTCATTCATGCCAACCAGATATCCTTAACTAATTTCGTCCTATTTGCCAGGACCTGGCCCAAATCCCTCTAAACCCTTCCTATTTATACACCTATCGTGATGCCTTTTAAATGTTGTAATTGTACCAACCTCCACCACCTCCTCTGGCAGCTCATTCCATACAGGCACTACCCTCTGTGTGAAAAAGTTACCCCCAGGTCTCTTTGATATCTTTCCCCTCTCACCCTAAACCTATGCCCTCTAGTTTTGGACACCCCCAAACCCAGGGAAGAGAACTTGTTTATTTACCCTATCCATGCCCGTCATGATTTCATAAACCTCTATAAGGTCACCCTTCAGTCTCTGACACTCCAGGGAAAATAGCCCCAGCCTATTTAGCCTCTCCCTGTAACTCAAACCCTCCAAACCTGGCAACATCCCTGTATATCTTTTCTGAACTTTTACAAGTTTCACAACATCCTTCCGATAGGAGACTAGAATTGCACACAATATTCCAAAAGTGGCTTTACCAATGTCCTGTACAGTCGCAACATGACCTCCCAACACCTATACTCGTTGCTCTGACCAATAAAGGAGAGCATATCAAATGCCTTCTTCACTGCCCTACCTACCAGTAACTCCTTTCAAGGAACTATGAACCTGCACTCCAAGCAATACTCCCATAACATTTTTTTTCCCATCGTCAAGTTACCTATGATAAGCTCCAATACATTATTCCTTGACCTAGACATGGTTGAACTTAGATTGTTGATTGTTAATTACTTCAATTATACACAAGCTTAGTCATTAACTTCTAGGATCTGATGGATTCAATTTTACATTCTCCAGCAATGGCCAAGAATGTTTCGGCTAGTTGGGGGTTGAGGAAATATAACCTGGAGTAGACATCTAGCCCACCACTATCTCAGTCACCTCAACAAATTCCCATAATACAGTTAGTGGGGTGCAGTGGGGGCCTGTTTTGCCAAAACTGGTAGCTTGCCTGACCTTTTGAATAAATAACCAAGAATCTATCAACAAGCTATATGACACTGATAATATGCTGCCCTTAGTACAATATGTAGGCATGGGCAGGCAGATGGAAATAGGTTGCTTACTTTTGTTTAATTGTTATTAAAGAGGAAGGGGTGAAGTAAAGTGTGGTATTACTTTTATATTTAGAAATCTATAGGGCCTTTTTCGTGCTCCTACCCACAATCGCAGCAGCGCCCACTACTAAGTTCCTGGTGCTGTGGGCTGCAGAACTGTCCAGCAGTTCCTCTACATGGTACTTCCTCCTAGTGAGGGGCAGAGCAGTCACTTGCCACTCATTTAGTCAGCCTGTTCTCTGTATCTGCTGACAAGTTAAAATACTGGCGGGATGTTGCAATGTCACTACATGATTGCATTTCTGTAGGTTAGCACAGGAAAGTTGTGGATGATGAATTTTCTTTAAATTTACCTTTGTGCCCATCAACCTGAGGGATATCAGTCCTTTGGAGGAGAGTTTGCAAGTACAGCCTGCTGGCATCTTAACTGAAGTTTTCTTTTTGTAATCTGCACAGCTTCCCAAAAACTGGGAAGACAAGAGTTACTGGTCAGTAGCAATCTGACATCAATCTAGCAGCTAGTTAATTCAACCAGTTCAATTTGATAATCACAACTGAACTCATTAACAGTGTTAAAAATGTGTTGCAGCAGGTCAGGCAGCATCAAAGGAGAAGGAGAATCGACGTTTCAGGCATAAGCCCTTCTTCAGGGCTTTACACATTTTTAAGCTCTGATCCCCAGATTCTGCAGTCCTCACTTTCTCCTCATTAACAGTGTTATAAAGCCTTCAGTTCATCTAGTCCGTTCCCATCAAGTTTCTCAAACTAGAACCACTTGACTGCATTTGGCTGATATCTTCTAAACCTGTCCTATCAATCTACCTATCAAAATGTCTTTTTAAATGTTGTAACTGCACCTGCATCAACTATTTCATCTGGTAGTTAATTCCACATACGAACCACCCTCTGTGTGAAAAAAGTCACCCCTCAAATCCTTTTTAAATTTTTTTCCTCTCACCTTAAAAATATGCCCCCTAGCTTTGAACTCCCTCACTCTAGGGAAAAGGCCTTTGCTATTCACCTTATCTCTGCCCCTCATGATGTTAGAAAGCACTATAAGGTCGCCCTTCAACGTCTTATGCTCCAGTGACAAAAGTCTCAGTGTCTCCTTATCACTCGAAGCCTAATAAGCTCAACAGATCTCTGGAACCAATCTCCACACATTAATTGAATAATCTTGACATGTTTTTCAGTAAAACGTAAACTGCAGTTCTTAAATCAAGAAGGTCAGGTGTTTCAGGCTTAGGATTGTAATTCATCATCAGGGTACACAGGAATACACCCTTCTCCCCATTGCTTGGCAGAAACTATTCAGATTTAGAATACCTCTGCTGACTGATGTATCTGACAAGTGCGGGAAACAACATTAGGACACCCAGTTGAGCATCAAACAAAAATGATCATCAAATACCAGGCTGTAATCACTATCAGTGTAGGATCACAGGATGTAAATTGTGCTATAGTGGAAGAGATTTAACTTGAGACTCTGAAAGGAGTAACTAAGGCCAAAAATATCTTCTTATGTCTGTATTCCATACTTTATTTGACATGAAGCACAGACTGGAATAGCTGAACACATGTAAATACCAATATTTGCATTAACTATCGATGAATCTATTTTTAAATCTCTCTCTCCCTACCGACCTAGTTGTTCTAGGGTTGGTAGTAGTTGTACAACTTAATGGTTCTGAAAGAGTTAACATTGAGCTGTATTGCGCTCCACCGAATGTGATGATGTCACAAGATCTTTGGATGGACACGGTTGAATTCTGTATGAGTACCTAAGGAAGAAGACGAACTCTGTACAGCTCCATGCGTTCCTGAGTAATTACACCTGGCAAGTTAATATAACTCATACCAATTGCTGCCATGCAATAAACTACCTTGTTTTGTAAGTCAAGTGCCTCTTTTGAATAGACTCACCAGTCAGCTATCCTCTATCACTGATCATTAGGACAGCCTTAGACTCAGCACAGCAAAAGGAGGATTGGTGGCAGCAAGCTACTTAAACCACAACAGCACAGGGGCTACCAGCATTAGTATATGACAATACAACAATGACCTTTGCTGCGATTTCACTCTGAAGAATGGCAGGAATTCAGGCCTCAAGAACTATTTCATTCCGTGCAGAAACTGAACTTGGCATTATTATTCTCTCTTACACTGTTGCAGTCTAGCCAACTTAGCTTCCATTATGTGTACTTTGAGACTATTTATAACCATGAAGATCCATCAATGTTTTTTTTTCATTGAGGTGAATTGCCTCAGCATATCCACACATTGCTGAACAAGAGTATTGTAAAAAAAGATTCTTCTGATTAAAGTTGGGTCAAAACTTCTACCATTTAGTTTCTGTATTTGAAATACTTCCGGCTGAAGCTCCCTTGCACTTCAGCAGCTTAACTGCCATCTGCTGACTAAATTTTAATTAGCTATATTTGATTATGTCATAGTGAAAGCCAGTGACGAAGTACCTGTGAAAGCAGTTCTTTTACACAGGGATGTCAGGGAGGTCAGATAAGAGCTCAGTCATGAGAAGTTTAAAGGTGGAAATGATGGGCAGTGTGTCAATCTACTGTTCAATTTAAACTGCTGTTCAAGAACGTAGTGTGAATAAAGGCAAGGCTAAAAATTAAGTGTGAGTCGTGCAGAAAGTGAAGTAAGTGGGGCAAAGATAAGTGGTTTCTAAAGTTCAGGAAGAGATTTAGGGTTGTTCATATAAACAATTACTGTTATATGCTGATTTGAAGCCCTGCTAAACAGACAGCATGGTGAAAGTTCAATCATGGAACAGTTAATTATGTTCAAGCCTGCCACTGATTGAGTTTTTGAGCAAGTAATCAAAAAGAAATTGATGAGGGAAGAGTGGGTTGACATTGTTTACATGGACTTTAGAAAAAGTTCCACATGGTAGACTGATTAGTAAAGTTAGATCACATGGGATTCAGGGTGAACTTGCCAGTTGGACACAAAATTGACATTTTAGGAGGAGACAGAGGGTGGTGGTTGTGGAGGGTTGTTTGTTTGGACTGGAGGCCTGTGACTGAAGGCCAGTTTACGTTGAACACAGACTGGTATGGGTCCACTTTTGTTTGTCATTTATACCAATGATTTTGGACGAGAAAATAGGTGGCACGGTTCGTAACTTTGTGGATGGCATCAAAATTTGTAGTATAGTCAACAGTCGACAGTAAAGAAGGTTATCTAAGATTGCAGAGATCTCGATCAATTGGATTAATGGGCTAAGGGTGGCAGATGAAGTTTAATTTGGATAAATGTGAGGTATTGCATTTTGGCTGAACAATCAATGACAGGACTTAACAATAAATGGTAAGGCCCAATGTAGTGTTGTAGTGTAGTGTTCAGGTGCATAATTCTTTGACATTTGTGTCAAAGGTAGACAGGGTGGTTAAGGTGTTTAGCACATTTGCCTTCTGTACTGATCGGAACTAGTTGTATCTTGTTGACAACAAGGTCCTTGTTTGGGATTGTTAACCTTGGCCTATCAGGAAACCCAATGTAACCAGGAGATTAGAATCTCCTCAGTTCGGGGGACTGACTCTGAGCTACCTAGTCACAAACAATGTTCTGTGCATAAGTAAATAAAGGGTGACGTGACTTCTGTGCATTTGTTTCATCTTCTTTGCTCAAACCTGAGTATAGGAGATGGGATGTCATGGTGAAATTGTACAGGATAATGGCAAGACCCCTTCTGTAGTAGTGTGTGCAGATCTGGTTGCCTTCTATTAGGAAAGATGTTATTAATTTGGATAGGGTTCAGAAAAGATTTATCAGGATGCTGCCAGGAATGAAGAGTTTGAGTAATACAATTAGTGAAAAGACTTGGACTTTTCACTGGAGTGTAGGTGGTTGAGGGGTAAACTTATAGAGGTTTATAAAATCATAATGGGCAGAAATAGGGTGAACAGTGAGGGTCTTTTCCCTAGGGTGGGAGAGTTCAAAACTAGCAGGCATAGTTTTAAAGTGAGAACAGAAAGATTTAAAAAAGACATTGTGGCAACTCTTTTACAGATTGGTTCTGCAATGAACTGCCAGAAAAAGTGGTGGGTGCAGGTATAGTTATAACATTTTAAAAGACATTTTGATAAGTACATGAACATGAAAGACTTGGACAAATATGGGTCAAACGCAGGCAGGTGGAACTATGTTAGTTTTGGAACATGGTCTGCCTGGACTATGTTAGTTTTGGAACATGGTCTGCCAATGGCTCTATGGTCGATTGCTGCTTATGAAAAACTTCAAGGGGTATGAGGATAGTCCAGGAAAATTATGACAAAGTCGAAGATCAGCCAAAATTTAATGGAACAGTGAAGAGGGCTTGAAGGACTGAATGGCCTACTCCTGCTTTTATTTCTGATGTTTTATTTCAGTGAAGAATGTGCTGTTGCCGCGGATGGGTGAAGAACAAAGGTATATGTGACTAAGGAAGTGGAACTGTTTGTGACATTGTTCTATTGTCCTAGTGGTAAGGGCAAGTGGTGGTCAATGTTAGCTCTTGGGGGAGGGGGGGAGAGCATAAATGAAAATTATTGATGATTTAGCAGCACTTACATCCAAGGTCTATTTATCCTGCTTCAATGCTACTCAGAAGGCCGAATGAGTGAAATGTTGTATTTTTCATCTTTACCTTGATGCCGAATTATTTGGACACAGTGCGCAAGTTATCATATTTCTGAACTAATGTAAAAAAGTGACAATAGTGAGCAAGATGTTTAGATCTTGAGGTGCAAAAGCCATGAAGGACAGCTCCTACTTTAACTCTTGGTCTTGGACTGAACCATGCCAAGTGGACTGTCTTTGCAAAGGAAACACAGAAATTTCTTAATCGTTCAATTGCTTGCACCAGTTTTACACTAGAAAACCTAGGAATGTCCTATACATATGATATGCGGACAAATTTTAGTTGGAATTTGCTTTTCTAAAAGCTGCAACATTGGCTTCAATTATTTAAAGGAAATTCTAGAATTCCAGAAGCTTTTATCAGTTGAACGAACTTTGCTTATCCAATAGTCGATGCAAGGTGAAAGTCACCACTCTCTGATGGATCACAGGCAGCCACACCAATTCTGATTATCAGTTCTGTCAGGAAAGGAACAAAAGTTTAGATGCAGCATTTTCAGCCGGTAACCACTCATTAATAACAGTGATTCTGGGCTATGCAGATTTGAATGTTGAAATTCCTACTTGGCCAATCCATCTTCCACTAATCGGAGAAGAGCAACAAAAATAAACAGAAATATAAACAAAGACGGATTAAAAAGTTTTATTTGTATATAGCATAAAGATCAGATGGATGAACTCCATCCAGACTTAATAACTGAGACACATTGATGAACTTAATGCTCTCAAATTGATGTAGATCATGAATTGATATACAATTTGTTGACTTTTTAAAATAACCCATCTTTTAAAGGAAGATAAAGCAAATTTCTGAGCTGTTGCTTTATCAGTTTGAGAGTGTTATATTTAACAGTAAGTTTCTAATATTAACTTTGAGATAAAGTTACTCCAACTAAATTTTTAAGTCAGCACTAGGCCATCAGATGACACCAATGTAACTCCATTCATTCTGCATTTACACTAGGCAAAACATTCACACTTAGTCTTACTGGTAGACAACAGAAGCAGCATCAAGAAAGTGATTTAAAATGTTTCGGATGTTGCAATAAAAGTGATTTCACTTCATAAAGGCATCATTGATACAATTTAGCTTTATTTTTAAGAAGATAATTTAAAAGTAATATAACCATAACGAATTAAATATGCCTGTTTGTATGCCATTCTGAAGAAGGGTCCTTGAACCCGAAATCGATCCCTATGCTTTCTCTGCACTGAAGCTGCCAGACCTGCTGAATTTTCCCAGCAATTTCTGGTTTTATGTCCATTTAAAAACTGTACATATGTACAAGGCATTTAATATTGTAGCATTTTACTTTTGCAAGAGTCATTTATATTATTTGAATAGAAGGAAAATACTATTAAATAATCAAAAAATATTGACATCAGATATAATTAGCGTGATTCATATGTTACACTAATAGCAAAATGGTTCTAACCTCCAAATTCTATTCAGATAGGACAAACATTTTTTAGCTTATTGGTGAAACTGTACTTTGTAATTAACCTAATTTGCATATATAAAGTGTGCCTAATGAGCAGCATGCACTGATATGCTGCTTCTTAACATAATGAATATATTCTGCAACTTTCATAAAGATAGGCCTTACTGTTTTTGAGTTATAGAAGGAAATCTATTTTGTAATTAACCTAATTAGAATATGTAAATCAGACTAATTAGCACATTGTTAATATGTTCGCCCATGTAGCATAAGAAATGTGCCCTCTAAGTTTCTCAAAGATAGTGCACTTATTGTGCAATTATTAATGAAAATGTGGATAACTTTCCTTTAACAATTGTGGCATTTCAGAGACAAATTTTACTTCTGCTTAGTTATTTATCACAGTTCAAAATTAAAACATGCATTACATATTGAAAACTATGCTAAGGAGAGTATCCATTTCATCAGAGACATTTAAAGCTGCATTCCTGAACTGTCTCTTATTTTGTTAGAACAAAGATGCCACACTAATTTAACTTAGGCACTCTGTTGTGACTTAGATTCAAATCTATCCCAAATTAAGGAGCATTTAACCTCTTCATCAGTTATTGTGTGATTTTTTTCCAATCCATTAAAGATCTTAATATGCCCAAAAGACAAAACAATGAAGAGCTGAATTTTCATGGAATTGGGACAACTCTGGAGCATTTAAAAATGGCAGGCAGGACCAATTCGAGGATTCCTGTCGTCATTTCCTATACTGCAAATTTCACCAGAACATGTTAAGAAAGCAGACGGAGTGCGTCCAGCCTACATTCTAGAAATGGCTGGCTCTAATGCAGGGGTAGCCATCTCCAAGCCCCCACAACTTTTGTGGAGATCAACTAGCTCCTCCATGAGCTGTGGCTCAGCCTCTGCTACACCTCAAGTAGTCTGGTCCAGATATCTGGCATCCTCTACCTGTATTGTGGCCTTCAAGAAGAAATGGATATGTAAACCAACATCCCTTTGCACTTTCTTTACTGTTCCAGGTGGTACTGCTATGACCAGGGAACAGCTGACTATTGGACAACAGCATTGAGTGGCAGGATGCTGTTGATTGTGGCAGAAAGCCTGCCTGAATTTAATTGACAGCTGAATGGCCAATAAATAGATGCATGGCAAACAAGCTAAATGGGGTCATGCCTAAACACAGCCTGTGAAATCTGTGAAAAACTGTGGAAGATATCGCCACATCCGAATGCATGTTTTTCATGTAACTTTAATGGGTCAAAGAAATATTTTCACCCTACATTTTAAAAAAACTTGGCATGAGGATTTGGTCTCTCTACAATACTACATTGCCCATGCTAAATAGGTTATTAAAGGAACATCATGGAGAAATAGTTAGACTCTCATTTGGGATGCCAACTAGGTAATGGGGAGGAAATTTGCCAATGATGAGCTCATGTGTATGAAAACATAAACATCATTTTCATGAATACTGCAGCTGAAAGTCATTTCACCAAAGAGTCAGTGGAAGGAATCATGTAATGAGTGATGAAATGCTGCATCACTTTTTTGCTAATCAACCACCCCTAGCATGGGCAGTTTGTACAAATAATTCACTCTGGAGTGCTGGAGGGTATAGCTCCTATCAATTAGTCTATAGGCAGAATCCCAAATTGCCTTCTGTTCCATGTGATATTCCACCAGCATTAGAGTTTAGATAATTAATTATATTTTTTTTGTGCACACTTCAATGCTTTATTTGCAGTGTGGGGGAAGCAGTCATTAAGACTGACATCTTGGAGAAAGTTTGATGAGCATTGAAGCATCATATATGAATATCTGAATGAGACTTTAGTTCATGGGACTTTGTATGCTAGAAAAGAGAGGGTTATAAGGAATGAAAATGTGCTTGTATTGTCATTATTTATCAAACATGATAGTCAAATAAAAATGTTCATTCTGCACATCTTTGTTGAAATTAATTTCAAAATCTCAGACTCTGACCAACTGAGAGATGTAAGGTGCTTTGTCCGTCAAATGTTCCTGAGTTGTATGTTGGATGTCCTGAGGAAAAGAACGTGGTAAATAAAACCTGGATAGTGACAGAGTGATCAAGAAACATATGTTAGAATCATCATATCCATGGGCCGATTGCCTAGAGTGGGTAATCGAACGACACATATTCCAGAGGGATCTAGTAAACAGGAGTTTGCATCAATTGTGGAACAGGCAGGCAAAGGTTTTGGAAAGCTTCAACACAGGTTAAGCATTTATATTGCTGCTCAAGTGACACAAAGTAGAATTGGAGAGTAAGAAGGTGTGGTGCAAGTATGGATACTGAGTTTGAGAATTTGGAAGTGACTTGCGTCAGAGAACAATCATGGATCAGAGAAAGCGCTTCCAATAGTGCAAGAGGGAGAACTCAAATAGTTTCAACAAGAAGTGGATGTAAGCCACAGCTTGAAAAGAAATAAAGGCCACTGAATACTCTCAAAACAGAACAAAAAGCAGAAACCCTCTTGCCTGTGATATTTTGGTAGCTGGCAATAAACATGAGGATGAAACAACATGAGAGACAAAAGTAAGAGAGTCAGATAGTTGGACTAAGTTTGCAGTTTAGTCTGCGGTAAAAGGTAAGAGTCAATTAAGCCTTTTCATGTACTGGGATTTGCACTGAATAGGTCCTTGCAGAAGGGACTTAAGGTTAAAATGAGAATTATATCTTGGAATTTTAAATAGTGATTCTGCTACAAATATTACAGTATATTCTCTCCCACAGACAGAAAAGTCATCTCAAAAATGTTGCTGGCTCTTTTGGCCACAGCAGTGTTGCCCAGATAAAGTAAAAGCCACATTTCTGCAGGGCGTCACATTTTAGACAGAAATACTTCCAGAATTATCCAAAGTGGCAGACAATGAAGAAGGAAGTCCATGTAAACTAAACAGATGCATCTCTGATCTCAACAGTGCCTCCAGTTTCATTTTTGCTGAAAATACATCTTGCTCTATTTTTAATGGTATGTTAAAAGAAAACTTCTGGGCATATTTATGATGCATGTTCAGAATCCCTTTTAGAGTGCTATGGCAATATTTTTAAAATTACCTTATTCATGGGTTTTTAATAAAATTTCAAATTGAGATTTAAACTTGTGAGGTCTTAAAATATATAGGTTTATATATTATACTTTGTGGGTCCAGAATAACTTCAAAATCAACAATTACTGTTGGAGAGTGTTACTGCTTTTCTGTTTATCAATACAGTAATGGATTATCACAGAAAGGAAATGTTATGTCTAAAGAAGACACAGAGCAATTATGAAGCTTAATTATTCATTTGAACAGGTTCATTTGGACATGGTGCTAGGTTTGATACACTAGAATTATAATTAAACATTGCAGAATGTACTTTCGCTTTTTCAAAAAAATTAAATTTACAGAAATGAATATTTAAGTTCCCATTAGCTGAACACAGTGTAATACAATCACTGACATCCTCCCTTCTCTCTTGTAAGACAAAAGTGACGCAAAATCGAAGATAGTAGATCTGAACCAGTGGGGAAGAGGTATGATTGCACCTCTGAACCCTTTGAAGAAGTTGTTGTTCAATGTCATGCAACAGCTGTGATAGAGTCCAGTTGGTTAACAGCATATTGCTACCTAATATTCCTTGACAACTTACAATGAACATTCATCCAGAGGCATTGCAATCTCTGCCCCCATAACATTTTAAGACTTAGGAAGCCAATTCCTTGGCTGTTCTGATTGAATGTATCAACTCACCGACAGATGTCTAAAATCAAACCAATGTACTTTCATAAAAGGAGACATAAAGCAAGAGCTGCTAAATACATGCGATCAGTGATTGCATGATGAGCTTTGCATGATTTGCATTGGTATTCACTGGACCTACAAGGTCCATGTTTGAAATATATACCTTTTATCAGATGGAATTACAGAAGGGGTGGTGTTGGATGTCTTAAAAAACATAAAGGTGGATACATCTCCAGAATCTGATCAAATATATCCTAGGACATCATGGGAAGTTAGGGAAGAATTTATGGCGCTCCTAGCAGAGATATTTGTATCCTCTTTTGCCATGGGTGAGGTGCCAGAGCTCTGGAGGGTGGCTAATGTTATGCCTTTATTTAAGAAAGACTGCAAGGAGAAGCCTGGTGAGTCTGACATCAGTGACAGTGAATTGTTGAACGTGATTCTGAGAATTAGGATCTACATGCATTTGGAAAGGCAAGGACCGATTAGTGATAGTCAGCATAGTTTTGTGGGTAGGAAATTGTGTCTCACAAACTTGGTTGGAGGTTTTGAGGATGTAACCAAAACGATTGATGAGGGCAGCCTAGTAACTGCAGTCTATATTGACTTTAGTAAAGCCTTTGACAAGGTTCTGCTTGGTAGACTTATGAATAAAAGTCCGATCACATGTGAATTTGGAGAGATTGTCAGTTGGATA
The DNA here is from genome assembly GCF_004010195.1 of Chiloscyllium plagiosum. Classification (NCBI taxonomy): domain Eukaryota; kingdom Metazoa; phylum Chordata; class Chondrichthyes; order Orectolobiformes; family Hemiscylliidae; genus Chiloscyllium; species Chiloscyllium plagiosum. Next base: position 67,390,816 of record NC_057715.1, on the reverse strand, counting down.
CAAAATTGGGTTTTCGTAGAAGACAGAAGGTGGTGGTGGTGGAGACTTGTTTTTCAGAATGGAGGCCGGTGACCAGCGGTGTTTCGCAGGGAATGGTGCTGGGTCATTTAAATCAATGATTTGGTTGAGAATTTAGGAGAAATGGTTACTAAGTTAGCGGATGACACTAATATTGCTTGTATAGTTGACAGTGAAGCAGGCTATCTAAGATTACAAAAGAATCTTGATCAATTGCACCAATACGCTGAGTGGCAGATGGAGTTTAACTTGGCTCAATGCGTTATGATGAAGAGAACAAGGACAGAACTTACACAGTTAATGGTAGGGCCCTGGGTAATGTTGTAAAACAGACAGACCTTGGGGTTTTATCTCCTCTTTGCAAGTTGCATCACCAGTAGACAGGATGGTTAAGGAGGAGTATAGCACACTTGCCTTCATTGCTCAGCCTATTGAATACCGGAGTTGGGACATCATGTTGAGGTTGTATAAGACATTGTGGAGGCCACTTTTGAAATACTGTGTACAGTTCTGGTTGCCCTGCTATAAGAAGGATATTATTTATTTTAAGAGGGATCAGAAAAGATTTTCCAGGATGTTGCCAGAACTAGAGGGTTTGAGAGGCTGGATAGACTGCAACATTTTCATTAGAGTGTAGGTGGTTGAGAGGTTTATAAAATCATGAGGGGCATTGATAAGGTGAATAGCAAAGGTCTTTTCCCAAGGGTAGGATAATTTCAAAACTAAGGAGCATATTTTTAAGGTGAGAGGATAAAGATTTAATAAGGGACCAGAGGGGCAACTTTTTCAAATAGAGGGTGTTTTATATTTGGAAAAACTGCCTGAGGAAATGGTAGAAGCAGATACAGTTACAACATTTAAAAGACATTTGGGTAGGTACATGAATAGGATAGGTTTGGAGGGATATGGACCAAATGCAGGTAGGTGTGACTAGTTCAGTGTGGGAAACTTGCTCAGCATGGACTGGTTGAACTGAGGGGTCTGCTTCATTGCTGTATGACTCTGACTATAACCAATCAACATCCTAATAAAATTACTTCCGATGTTATCAGATGAGGTCTGTACAGTCTTGCCCATTGCTCTGATACAGGCAGGGAAGAGTTTAAAAAGGTGACAATGCATTTCCAAGGTAAAAGGGGTTTATGTATTTGAATGCAGCAACTCTACACAGGCTAAGAAAAAACTCAGAATTGAGAATTCTATCAGGTTCAGGGGTTATCATCATGTGCATCAGAAAAATGGGAAAGACTGTTTGAACTCTTCTTGAGGGTGGATGTAGCTGCAAATAGCTGGTGTACCTTCATAAATTGAGGCTACTGCAGATGAGGATCATCAGCCTGCACTGAAAGGTCAGAGCTGAAGACATAAGCCATTGACCAGAGGAGAAAGATGAGGGATGTAAAGGACACTACGCTTAGCAACGGCCTGTGGATCACTGAGAATTGGTGTTGAAGGAAATTGATTCTCCAGGATAGGCATGGGCTTCTGTGCTGTCAACAATGTGGAACTCTGCACCATATCACCAGGTGGCTACACATTGCTGCATCACTCAGGTTAGAGATACTTTCTTTATGAATACTGGACCACAAGCATATTAGGATCACAACCAATGGCTATTGTGATCTCAGAAGGTCTGATGAATGGTGTTTTGGGTAGTGATGTGCAATACGGTCCTGCAAGAGTCCAGTGGTTGGCACTTGCACTTGTGGTCTCATGCATTCTTCATGATACAGACCTACAAAAATTTGTGGACTTTAAAGATGCAGAGTCCCTGGAAGGGGGCAGTTTACCAAGAGAAAAACAAGGGCAGGATATGACAGAACAGGAATTGGAGACAAAGGGAAGATGACGTTGAACACAAAAATTGGCTCTGCTGCATGATGATGTAACCTTTGTATCCCACTCTCAGGGAAGAGGTCTTTCCTTCTCTTCCTTCAGTGTGCCAAGCTTCTGGCTTTCCTGAATCAGCTTGGCTCCCCATGTTCCATTGGCAAGCTTTTGTACAAATTCTACCCTTCAGGCCAACCAGCAGCTACACTATGGCAACCTATAGTTGTCTGAAAACTGCCTCCATTCTGCCCCACTATCTAGACAGGAAATCTATCTCTATATCAACTAAGGGTTCATCCCAGAGGAGGCAGGTTCCTCATGCAAAAACTGATTAGGCTCCTGACACCTGTCCCTTAGAGGAAAAACCTATCCATCATGCCTGAAAGTTACAGTCTAAGTAAGATATTTCAAAAATTGCAACAGGAAAAGAAAAAAGGCACAATTTGCAAGAATACCAGTTCAAAGGAAAACCAATTTTCATATAGCATCAACACTCTCCACTCATGCAAATTGTCCCAATGAGTACAATATGAAAAGCTTCTACAAAAATGTGTCTTTTTCCACAACACTCAAGTTCTGTACTATCAAGCAACTCTTACCAATTATGCCTATCAAATCATTATCTTGTTACATCAATGGCATTGTTGTAAGTTAGAAGCTAGCTCCTCTGTATGAATATAGTAGAGTTGTGTGATATATCAAGATTAATACAGTGTAAAAGAAAGAAAGTGTCTTTTATGCTCTAAAACACTTAAAACCCAATGAAGTATGTTTGAAGCTTAGTCTGAGCCAGAGACAAGAGTACTGCAACTATTCCAAAGCTGACATCAACTGAGAATTCAATAATTGTTAAACATATAAAGGCTAACATCAATGACTACTAATATTTAGAACTCTCACATTCCAAAATATGGACTTCTTCTTGAATCTACAAAATACCTTCCATTTACAAAGGGTTAAATACTCCTCCATGACTGATTAAATAAAATCTTTCAGGTATATTGCACCTCCAGCAGTGTAAAATACAGACTTGATTTGTTTGTATTAGATTACTTACAGTGTGGAAACAGGCCCTTTGGCTCAACAAGTCCACACCGACCCGTTGAAGCACAATCCACCCAGACCCATTCCCCGACATTTACCCCTGCCCCTGACACTACGGGAAATGTAACATGGCCAATTCACCTAACCTGTGCATTTTCGGACTGTGGGAGGAAACCGGAGCACCCGGAGGAAACCCACACAGACACGAGGAGAATGTGTAAACTCCAGCCTGAGGTGGGAAATGAACCCGGGTCTTTGGCGCTGTGAGGCAGCAGTGCTAACCACTGTGCCGCTAAATTTGACTAATTTTAGTCTAAATAAAGTATATGGTTTCAATAAATACTCTGAACATTATTATAGTTGTACCTTTTAAAAACCTCTTTTTTTGAGTCTATAAAATGGATTAGCAGCATTTTAAGAAATGTATGATTTTTTTTAAGACATCACATGGCCAATTTTGTGCAGTCACATGTATGTGAGTGCATTGTATCAGAATTTTGAAATGTTGTCACAGCAATTAGAAAAAGAGATGCTTCACCTTCTCAAAAATTGATGTCCTTTTTTCTTTGACCTCGACAGACTGTATTTAATGGCTATAATGAAAAATCAGGTTTGGACATGATTCTTCCATATTTCACTACCATTTCAAATTTAAATATAACACCTGTACTGAATCTTTCCAAATGTGATTCAATGATCACTTTATGGGTTGTTTACTTTTTACACTGTAAAACTTTTAACCATAAATTTATCAGTGGCAAAAATTGTTTCATTATTCATCAGGCAAAGAATGCCAGCCAAGAACAATATAATTCTACTCCATGGTTTAAACAGACATTTACCCAACAGAGACAAAGGTATTTGGCAAGGTTATATGCGTCATATTAAATAATTCAGTATGTTTAACGTTTTAAGAAAAGTTGTCAATTCATTGGAAAGTGATTTTCTATCATACGCAGGGATCAGTGATTTTAAACACTAAATGGCTAATGATAATCTCATCAAAATTCAGTGAGCAAACTATTTTAAACATTTGGAGCTGAAATAACCAGTAGCACTTGAACTATGAGTACAAGGAACTGTTCTGTGTGCATCATCATTCATTTACAACTGACTAATGTGGAACATTCACGATTTGTAATACAGTTGTTTCTCTGATTTTTAAAAGATCTTCGTAAAGGGTTTTCTTTGTCATCTTGCAAAATCAGGTAATCTTAAAAGAATTGCATGAACAAATAGATTCTATTAGATGCTTTACTTTTTTTTAAATAAAAATGGAGAAACTCTGACCAAACATCTGTTTACAGTATGCTTTTCAGCATTGAGCTGTTTCAAAGCTCAATTGTGCATTTTGCAGATAAAGTGGGAAACTACTGGAGGCTGTATTGTAAGCAGTAGTTGCCATGACAACTCCAGTTTCGAGAGCTGGTTCTCCATTACCACTTAATTTAGGCTTCCTAATTGCATTCCACTGAATCAGTAGCGACAATATCTGCAGAGCTAAACTGCATGCCCAGTCTAGCGCAAACCTCTTTGAAACAGGCTTTTTGAAAGCCAGGAGCTATAAAAACCCAGCATGATGCAGAGTATATGAGAAACCTGTAGCTTGGATGTGCTGCTGACTGCTTTCTCATCCTCAGGAAGTTCAGCCGCACTACTTCAATCTACTAGTTCATCCTACATAAAGATCATAAAGCACGGCCATGTGGAAACTTGCATCTAGACTGACATTTCTGTGTAAAATACATTTAATTGTATGCAACACTTGGTGTCATTGCCATCCTATTTCACCACACATCAGCAGGTAGTCAGCACAAGACTATACTTCCTTTGAACTGTCCTTGTCCCACAATACAAGGAGAACAATACTTTCACAGCTTAAATTATTTGCGACTGTTCAGCTGTGTACTGAGCAACCGTCTGTACGTGATGTAAAGAGAGTCTCGTCAGAACCATAGACATAAAAGCATTCCAATTATCGACCATGCTGCTTTAATAAGAGGCAACTAACATGATAGTGAAAGTGATTCTGCCAGCAAGGAGCTTTTTGTAACTGTCAGATTAACACTTGAGCTAAATTCTTGTAAATCAATCACATTATGTTACTGAAAATAAATAGCGAAGCTATTCTGATTATAATACTGTAGCGTTCATTTCTCTTTTAGGTCTTGGGTTTCAAGTCCTAAACTATTCTGATTTTAAGTGTTTATTATTTTACAATTAACAAAACTACATTACAAAAGATTTAGGTTTATTGATATTACACAATGTTTGCACATATCATCTGTAATTGTAGTCTGCTCTTACGTAAATTAATATTTATCATTTCTAATTTACGTGAAAATGAATGCAGAAAGTGAACTGGGTTTCTCAGATGTCACATTCAGACCACAGCCAATTCCTCTTAAGTGGACAAACTATTTTATATCCTGTGGAATGGAATGCACTTGTCAGAAACAAACACTGACTCAAACTTATGCATTGCACTGAGCAATTAGCATTGAACTAACTGTTTTGTAAACTACACTTTACAGCTAATAAAGATAATTAAATATTAATTACATATTGACTATTTAGTTAACTCATTCTTGCTGATTAACTGATCACACAAGAGCCACACGCAGCAGCAGTGGACTGGAGTGGAGGGGCGGGAAATTACAAATAATTTTTTTCTCTAAATTGGCACACAGTATAATGTCAATGGGATTTTAGTTGTGGAGGGGGTACTATGTTGTACTAATAAAGTTTTCAACAGCAAAGGTGAATGCAAATACACTGCACATTTTAATTATATTTACAATATAATTTGGAGAAATAAAATTCGAGCGCAATTTGCTGTTAAACTCTACAATTAATAGAAGTAAGCGTGCAGACAGGAGTATGGTTTGGAAGATATGTATCAAAGTGAAATATACTGTGCCAAAATCATTTAAAAATTACTGGACTAACGGAAGATTGGATTTTTTCTTTGCTAAACAAAAAATCAATTTTTACTCCTTGAATTGCGTGTTTGACACTTTTGTGGCTTCTGGGGTTTAAATGCGTGGAGCAACATGCATTCTAATGCCTGAAAATTGTGGTGTGATTTCTTTATAAAACAGTGTAACTAGTAACATGTTTTCTCTTGGTCTTGCATTCACCTCTAAACTGAAATCCCACTAACCCTATCTTAACAGTATTTCTGCGCATATGAGAATCTCGCATGTGACAAATTAATTATTTAGACCACTGTACCATTCTCCTTGTATTAGATATCAGCACTCTTAAAATGTAATGGATGTTGTGTGCTACACAGCACAGTACTCGATTTTATAAGGAACAACAGACCTGAAATTTGGGTTATGCTAGTTTTCAGGCCTGAAATGAGAGTATTCTCACAGACACCAGAGTTACAAAGCTCATATAAAATTGAACAATGGCCTTCTTAAGAGGTCAGCAGAGCTGTGAACATCAGATGGACATCCACAGACAGTTCACCAGATTGGGGTACATCTATTTGGGCTAGTGGTAACACTGAGGTAGATCCTACAAAGTGGGAATGAAACTGGGGAAGAGGACAGAGCATGGGTCAAAAAGAGGAAGAACAGTGTTGTGGAAATTCTCGTTTCTTTGCATTATGGTTAAGTTCAAACTGAAAACTCTACTTGATAGTTTATATCGTCCAATGGTCCCTTCAAGGACCAATAGTTCAGCCATAGTCAGAGTCTGCGACACTATGCATACACACAGAGGGTGACCAACTTTCTGAGAAGAGGTGTCAGGTTGCCACTAGCATCTCACTGGGATCCAGCTCCTATTTTAGATGGCCTGAATTGATAACACCCTTTGCATGCAGAAAATAGGCTCCATCGGCTGATCATTTGTGCACCACGTTCACACCAAAATGTGGTTCAAAGCCTTCTTCAATAGATTTAGACAGAATACAGGTTCTGAAGCTTAGGAAGGCTTATTCTGCCTTCAATCCTTCAATCAATCTTTGTATGCACAGTTGTCTTAACTAACAATATGACCAGATATATTCTTTTTGATTGCATAGAGATTTTGAGAAATTGTATTCTTATTTCATTCAAAGTATCATACTGAACATAATTTGGAGTGTAAAATCAATAGTCTTAATTTTGACTACACTACAGTTTTAGAAGTTGAATTATGATACCTGTTTCAAAATAAAGTCCAGACAGTATTTCAATCATTTACATGACTCTGACTGACTTCCTACTCAAGTGGCTGGTCATTGCTGGGTAGTGGGCAAACCCATGTGATTCATTCTCTTCCTGATCCACACAAAGTTAGAAAAAAAAAACACTGAAAGCTTACATTTCAGCCTCAGTCCTTGCAGGAATGGTGCTTTAAAAACTTATTACATTTTCTGGGGCTGTTCTTGCAACATTTTAAAAAAACAATTTACTCGTGGGATTGGACATGGCTGGCTGAGCCAGCATTTATTGCCTGAATATAGTTGCCCTTGAGAAGATGGTAGTGAGCTGCCTTTTTGACCACTGTAGGTAAATGCGCAATGCTGTTAGGAAGGGTGTTCTAGGATTGTGGCCCTGCAACACTAAAGGAATAGCGATGTTCTTCCAAGTCAGGATGGGGAATGGCCTGGAGGGGAACTTGCAGGTGGTCGTGTTCCCATGCATCCGGTGCCCTGTTCTTCTCGATGGAAATGGTGCTGTTTAAGGATCTTTGCTGAATTTATGCAGTGTATCTTACAGGCAGTACACACTGCTGCCACTGAGCATCAGTGGTAAAGGGAGTGGATTTTGTGGATGTGCTGCAAATCAAATGGGCTGCTTTGTCCTGGATGGTGTCAAGCTTCTTCAGTATTGTTGGAGTTGCAGTTATCCATACAAGTATGGAGTATTCCAGCACACTCTGAATGAGGGTCACTGGACCTGAAATGTGAACTCAGTCTTCCCTCCACAGGTGCTGCCAGATCTGCTGAGTTTCTCCAGCAACTTCTCTTTTTGTTTCTGGTATTCCAGCATCTGTAGTTCTTTGGGTTTATTCAGGCCACATTCCATCACACCTCTAACCTGTGCCTTGTAGATGATGGATATGATTTGGGGAGTCAGGAGATGAGTTACTCACTGCAGGATTCTTAGGCTCTGACCTGCTATAGTAACCATCATATTTATATGGCGAGTTTAGTTGAGTTTCTGATCAATGGTAATGCCCAGGATGTTGGCAATGGGGTAATTTGGAGATGGTAATTCCATTGAATGTCAAGGGATGGTGGTTAGATTGCAGGTGGTAATTGCCTGGCATTTATGTGGTATAAATGTTACTTGTGATTTTTCAGCCCAAGCCTGGAAATTTCCAGGTCTTGGTGCATTTGAACATGATCTGCTTCAACATCAAAGGAGGCATAAATGATAGGTTCTGTGCAATCATTGGCAAACATTTTTACTTCTGACCTTAATATGGAGGGAAGGTCTTTGAAGCAGCTGAAGATGGATGGGCTGAGAACTCTACCCTGAGGAACTCCTAGAGAGATGTCCTGGAGTGAGGATGACTGACACTGTGCAAAAGAAAAGGACCTTTGGTGACCCTGCTGCCGGTACTGACCATATTGGAGACCTACATCCCAGCTGCTCAATTATTATTTTAACCAATTGAGAGAATTTATCTGGCCACCTGCTTGCTTTCCATATTATAAGAACTTCAAATATCTCTGAGATTTTGATATGATTTGGTCACTATACAAACAAACATCATTTTCAGTCATTTACAATACCAGCAAACATTCACATCCTGCTTTTGAGAGAAATTAAAACAGAAAGTATGAAAAACTCAACACATTTGGCAGCTTCTGTGGAGAATGAAACACAGTTAACAGTTTGAGTCCAATAGGATTTATTTTTGAGAGACTTTGAAGCAGAATTAAATATAAACTGAATACTTGTTCATTGATTCACGAAGTGGAATTCAAACGAAAAGGTAAAGATGGGAGTGTTTGTTTAGACAATTCAAACTACTTGAATCTGCTTGTTCTTAGGTCAGCCTTCAAATATTGCTTCGGAAATATAACACTGGAGTTTGCCTTTAGAGTTATTAAAGCTCATTTCTTTTTGAATGTCATGAATCCATCAAATGGAGGAGGAAGCATTGTCTCCCCAGTTATTTTTTAAAAATTCCTTGAATTTCACAATATAATTCTAATATCAAAGTCATTCTGCAAATTCAATGATGTGTATCTGAGCTTACAATTGTTTTGTCAGTGTTTGTTTACAGTTGTTTGATGGATTCTGTTTTTCATTGTTACTCATTAAATGAATTTTATTAAAAGCATCGCAGCCCATATTTACTTGTTCTCAATTGTTACAGAAAGCTTAGACAAATATTTACTTCCAGTGAGATACTATGGGACACATAATGAGCAGTTTGATGCTCATTCAAGTAAAAAATTAGTTTCATACTGATGTTTCATTGCTTTGTAGTTTGTTCCTTAGCTTTACACATTTTATATCAATGAATTCACACTGAAGAGAAAATGAGCAGCCTTGGATAGTCAACCAAGCTGAGTAAATTCCACGCATGGGCAATAACTGTGTAGACAAGTATGTGAAAAAAATCTTTTATCATTATACAATGTTTGGTACAGATTAACAGATATAAACCTAAGAAGAATGACACAGTAAAAAGTTGTCAAACTCAAAAGAAAACCAAACATCAGGCTCTAGTCTTCACATAATGCAGGAAAATGGGAATATAATCAAAACTTGACCAAGTTTGAAATGAAGAGCTGGCTGGAGTTTTTTTCTTTGGTAAGTTAAGAGTAAGCAAAGAGATTCTGGACGGTTCCAAGAAGATAAATGGAGCATCAAAGCTTGAAATTTAAGTGAGTGATGTTGGACTTCTTATGAGAGGTTCCTTGTGACAATTTCAACAAATAGTTTAATTTAAGTATCATATATGGCTTTGTTTTGATCACTGTTGCAAAGGATGACTTCTGATTGCTACCCTGGAAAATGGAAAGTTTATCAGGGATGTATATTTTGCCCAGCAAAATGTGGTTTCTGTTGAAGGATTAATATTCAGTAGCACAGAGAGGAATGATTGACATCCTGGATTAGTGGTGCTGGAAGAGCACAGCAGTTCAGGCAGCATCCGAGGAGTAGTAAATTCAAGGTTTTGGGCAAAAGCCCTTCATCAGGAATAAAGGCAGAGAGCCTGAAGGGTGGAGAGATAAGCTAGACGAGGTTGGGGGTGGGGAGAAAGTAGCATAGAGTA
>NC_057715.1:67344057-67380341 GCF_004010195.1 Chiloscyllium plagiosum | reverse complement strand
GGGAACGGTCTTTGCGGGAGGCGGAGAGGGGTGGGGAGGGAAATATATCCCTGGTGGTGGGGTCTGTTTGGAGGTGGCGGAAATGTCGGCGGATGATTTGGTTTATGCGAAGGTTGGTAGGGTGGAAGGTGAGCACCAGGGGCGTTCTGTCCTTGCTATGGTTGGAGGGGTGGGGTCTGAGGGCGGAGGTGCGGGATGTTGACGCGATGCGTTGGAGGGCATCTTTAACCACATGGGAAGGGAAATTGCGGTCTTTAAAGAAGGAGGCCATCTGGTGTGTTCTGTGGTGGAACTGGTCCTCCTGGGAGCAGATATAGCAGAGGCAGAGGAATTGGGAATATGGGATGGCATTTTTGCAAGCAGTAGGGTGGGAAGAGGTGTAATCCAGGTAGCTGTGGTAGTCGGTGGGTTTGTAAAAAATGTCAGTGTCAAGTCGGTCGTCATTAATGGAGATGGAGAGGTCCAGGAAGGGGATGGAGGTACAGAAAAATAGCATCAAAGTTGCTATTTTAAAATATTAAAGGAGTCAGAACATTTCCAATTGAAATAGAAAGAAGCTTAGGATCTGAGCTGTGCATAGGTCTATGAAATTAAAACAGATGAGAACACAATGTAGGTTATGGTATTAATGTGGATAAGCTTTGTTATACAGAAAGTAGGTGGCCTGTGCTATGTGGATGTATTTAACGGAAGTTTCAATGTGAAGAACCACATGATAATGCAGATAGGGACATAGAAACAGAAGGAGGCAGTACAATCCTGTTTTGTCATTCAGTGTGATTATGGCCTATTTGTATTTTTGAATAATGTAGATGTTAGGGTAGTTAATGGGGAGTCTACCACGAGTTACACAAATAAGTACACCCTTATAATTTGTACATAGAGAATGAACTTAGGATTTTCTTGTTCTTTTTACTTTATCTTTCTCCCTTTCTTTATGCAGAACCTTTCCAATTTTCAACTTCTTACCATCAATTCCATTTTATCTGAAATTTGTTCCACAAAGCAACTATTAACCTCTCATTTCTGACAACTTTGGGTCAGATTTCTCAACATCCACTGGCCAATCATGAAGAGCTAGCTATCTGACGAAGGAGCAGCACTCCAAAAGCTAGTACTTCCAAATAAACCTGTTAGACTATAACTTGGTGTTGTAAGATTTTTAACTTTATCACTGGTAGAAACAGGGTGGTAGCACCCTAAGAATGCTGGGAATGAGGTTACTGTATCGTTCCTACTCAGGCTAAAGCCAGCTTCACAACAGTTTATTGCTATCGGCTGGAGCATCTGCTTAATTCGAGTGTTGAGATTTTTAATTGTGAAGCAGTACCTTATTACTTAAAAAAAAATCCAAATGTCATTTTAGGACATCTGCTGGCTATAACATTTTGCATTTTCTGCTGGCAGTCCAGCTGAAGAGAAGACAAGCAGTGAAATGTTAAATTATTTTTAAAAGACTGGGAGGAGCTGCAGTCCTCATCCAGACTCGATAAAAACAAACCTGGAATACTGTTATTCTGGATCTGTACTCCATCTTCCAACCTGGATGCTGTCCATGCTGCCCAATATTTCAGTGATTTGGAGCCAGTCAGACATTCCTGGAAGCTTATTCTTTATGCCCACAGCCCCATTCGTCAATGCCTAGCCTCAAAATGGATTGTGCTTAACCTTGTGTTGGCAGTCTCTAGACAGCAGCTGGTATGCCCTGCCAGTCAAATGCTTCAATCATCAAATTCTAGTCCCTTCATTTCTATGCAAGACAGGAGAGTGCCCTCAAAATATAGATTATCCTTCTGACCACCTTTCTGCTTTCCAGTTTAGATAAACGTGGACCTTGAAGTTCAATATTAATATTGGATTCTGCCAATGTTTGTATAAAGTTTGAATTGATTTTCGGTAACCATGTAGACTTAGCTTGACTTTGTCACAGCCTCTCTAATACAAAACAAAAAAAGGTTCTGAAACAGTATGAAACCACATTTCTTTACAATGACTCAGTCAATTAGAGCCATTCCTTCTTTTCACCTATAAACTAATTGAGACACCTATAAACTAATTGAGATTTCTCCTTGTGCTTCCCCCCCCCCATGTATGTAGTAATCTTTTACAGTGTTGTAGTGTTACAGGTGTTTCTATGAATTTAAAGTCTCCCATGGAACTGTTGCAGTGTGTGCAACTTCTGTCAATAGAATGCACATTCACCATTCTGATCAATTTGTATATACAGAACTTGACATTTCGTAATTCATTTTCTTTCTTTTTAGAAACAGTTTTGCTGTTTTTTGCAAGTGACCATTTAATGAACAAGGCAGGAAACTGTGTAAGAAATTACAATTTTCAATGCTAGCTCTGATCTCAGTACCCAAGGTAAAAGTTTTTCTTAACTACCGAGAGCAGAATGTGAATTAAAGGCATTCATTACCTTCCTTAACTCAGGTCATGAGCTCGCTCTGTTTCACCACACAAGTTTAAAAGCTATATTACTTTTAATTATGTGTTGTAAAAGATGAAGTCTTGAAGGCTCAACAGCCTGTTAAAGTTCTGTTTTACATAAAGAGGATCAATTATTCTTCACAATGTTAAACCTTCTTGGAGTATAATAAAACCTGGTGCAATTATAGATAACTAGTAATCTTCATTTCAGCTGTGATTGACAAGTGAAACCTACATGACGCGAACTCACCCAAACTTGGGAAGCTTATAAAGTCATGGAGTTGGCAGAGTAAACCTCATGATTCTTGTTTAAATACTTCAAATATCACAACAAAAACATACTTGCATAGCACTTTTAAGGTGGAAAACTGTTGCAACATCTTCACATGCATGTGAGGAAGAAATGGACATCAAACAAAAGGAGATGCCGGGAAGGGTGAACAAAAGTTGTCAAATAATTTATGTTTAAGGGCCGTCTGAAGTTTGAAAGGAGGGAAAATGAAAGAGTTTATGAAATAATTCCACAATATGAGGTTGGTGACTGAATGATTGGCTCCTGATAGACATTCCTCTTGTTTTAATTAAATCTGGATTTTGAGGACTATGGAAGTTGGTGCTGGGTCATAACGCTAGAGGTATTTAGAAAATAGCAAGCTTATGGACAGATTTAAACATATGGATGAGGAATTTAAATCTGAGGCAAATGTTGACTGGGAGACAATGTAGGTGAAAGGGAGGACTGCAGATGCTGGAGATCAGTGTTGAAAAGTGTGGCACTGGAAAAGCAAAGCAGGTCAGGCAGCTTCTGAGGAGCAGGACAATCAATGTTTTGCACATCAGGAATGTGAGGGGCGGTGGGGAAAGGGGACTGAGAGTGGGGTGGGGCTGGAAGTCTAGCTGGGAAGGCGATAGGTACATGCAGGTGGGGGGTGATAGTGATAGATTGGAGGGGAGGGTGGAGCAGATAGATGGGAAGGAAGATGGCTAAGAAGGAAAGTTCAAGAGGGCAGTGCCAAGTTGGAGGGGTGGATCTGGGATATATCTGGGACACATGCACCAAACCATCCTCTGGCCGACCACATAACTCCCCCTCTCACTCTGACGAAGACATGCAAGTCCTGGGCCTACTTCAGTGCCAAATCCAACCCATCTGACGCCTTGAGGAAAAACACCTCATCTTCTGCCTTGAGACCCTTCAACCAAATGGCATCAACATCAACTTCACTAGTTTCCTTATCTCTCCTCCCACCAACCTTATCCCAGATCCAACCTTCCAACTTGGCATCGCCCTTTTGAACTGTCCTACCTGTCCATCTTCCTTCCAACTATCTGCTCCACCCTCCCCTCTGACCTATCTCCATCAACCCTCTCCTGCATTTACCTGTAGCCTTCCCAGATACTCCTCCCAACCCTCACCCTCCTATTTATCTCTCAGCCCCGTTCCCCCTCTGCTCCCCCCTCCCCAATCCCCACATTCCTGATGCAGGACTTATGCCAGAAACATCAATTCCCCTGCTCCTCGGATGCTATCTGACCTGCTGTGCTTTTCCAGCATCACAGTTGAAGACAATGTAGGTGATTGAAAACAGGGATGTTTGGTAAACTGAAGAGATAGAAATAGAGCTGGAAATAGTAGGAAACCGTGAGTGCAGAAAAGGGGTTGTTTTTCAGGTTGGTGATCTGTGACCAATGGGGTTCCACAGGTTTCAGAGCTGGGACTACAACTGTTCACAGTATATATTAATGAGTTGGAGCAAGGTGGTAAAGGTACTGTAGCTAAATTTGTGGATGACAGAAAAATAGGTGGAAAGGCAGGTTGAGAGAGAGATACAGAGTTTACAGAGAGGTACTGATCGATTAAAGCAGTGGTAAAAAAGTTGACAAATGGAGTATAATGTGGGAAAATGTGAAGGAAGAGTGAAAGAACAGAGTACTATTTATATATCCTCTTATTTCAAGGGGATTGGAATATAAGAATAGGAAAATCTTACTGGTGCTGTACAAGCACCAGTACAAGGTGCTGGTGAGACCATATCTGGTGCATTGTAAGCAATTTTGGTCCCCTTATGTAAGGAAAGATAATGTTTCATTGCAGGCAGTTCAGAAAATGTTCACTGGGATGATTCCCAGTATTGAGGACAACCAATGCAGTTTCATTTTCCAAGAAAGCTGCTCAAGATAAACCATGGAAATACAGACCAGTACCAATTACTATTCTCACATCAATAGTAGAGAAGCTTTTGGAAAAAACATTCTAAAGCAGAGAATTACACTATACTTGGAGAGGAAAGGTTTAATCAGGAATACAGGGCATTCTGCTCTAACATGCATTTTGTTAAATCTAATTTAACAAGATTGATGAATGGGACACTGTTTCTAAAGTGCAAATTTTTAAAGAACTACTGCACTACAGAAGAACCAACTGTCGTCAGCACAACTTTGTCAGAGATTGGCTATGTCTAACAAATCTGGTTGAATTTTTTTGAGGTGGTGACTGGGTGTAGATGAGGGATCAACAGTTGATGTAATTTATCGAATCTCAGCAAAATCTCTGACAAAGTCCCAAATGGGAAACTGATTAAAAAAAATAAGACCACATAGGAACTAAGGTAACTTGGTAAGTTAGATCTAAAATTGGGTTACTGGTAGGAGACAGAGAATGGTGGTAGAATGATGGTTGTGTGACTGGAGGCTGGTGTCCAGTGACATATCACAGGGTCAGTGCTGGGTTCCTTATTGTTTGTGATAAATGATACAGAAGAAACACAGACCAGATGAGGATGATAAGTAAGTTTGTGCATGACTTAAATATTGGCTGGATGCTTGACAGTAAGGAAGAAAGTCTGAGGTTGCAGGAGGATATAGATGGATTAGTTAGATAGGTGATCAATGGCAGGTGGAATTTAACTCTGATAAATGTGAATTGATGCACTTTGGAAGAAGTAACAAGACAAGGGAGTACTCAATAAATGGCAGGACACTAGAGAGCTCAGAGGAACAGAGGGATCTTGGGTGCTTGTCTACAGAGTTCTGAAACTGGCTGAACAGGTTAAAATGATATTTAAGAAGGCATACATGACACTTACCTTAATTAATTACGGCATAGATTGTAAGAGCAGGAAGGTTATGTTGAAGCTGTATAGAACATTGGTTAGGCCACTGCTGGAGGAAGGATGGATGTGATTGCACTGGAGACAGTGCAAAGGAGATTCACCAGGCTGTTGCCTTGTTTGCCGTGGAGAGAGACTGGATAAGCTTGGGTTGTTTGTTTTCTTAGGAGCAGAGATCGCTAAGAGGGGGCCTGCTTGGAGTGTATAAGAGTATGAGGAGCATGGACAAGGTGGATAGACAGCTGGTGTTCCCTTTAGTTGAAGGGTCAATAACATGGGTACATAATATTAAAAGCAGGATGTTTAGAGGGGATTTGAAGGGTATTTGTTTCACCCAGAGGGTGGAGCGAATTTGGAATGCACTGCCTGACAGGGTGGTTGAGGCAGGAAACCTCACAACCTTTGAAAGGTATTTGGATGAGCACTTGAAATGTCATAACGTTCAAGGTTATGGGGCACATGGTGGAAAATGAGATGAGTGTCGATTCAGAACAGTTTTTATGTTGGTGGAGACTTGATGCACCAAAGGGGCTCTTCTCTACTTTATGATTATGCGATTAAGTTAGAGCAAAATGGGATTCAATCAAATACAATCTAAATAGTGAATAGCCAGTAACAGTGGAAGTGCAAAGGGAGCTTGAGGTCCATGTAAATAGATCAATACAATTCTATTGGTAGATGTGGAAGGTGAGCAGAAAAACATTTGGAGTTCATACCTGAAGGGTTAATTTACAATGAAATAGATGTTATGATAAATTAGATCACATTGGAGTACTGTGAACAGTTCTGGGCACAATACATTAGGAAAAATATGCTGACAGATTTTCTAGATTTATCAGCAAATAATAAATTATGAGTTATGTGGAGAGATTGCACAAATGCAAATTTTTAATTTGAATTTTAAAACCTTAAAGGGCAATTTAGTCAAAGTTTTAAAAGTATTAACAAAGAGTTAATAAGGTAGATAGAGATAACTACTTCCATCATTTGGAAGTTTAGGTCTAAAGTGGGGTTTGATTACAGACCAGCCGTTATTATTTGGAATAATGCAACAGACTCGAGGAGTAAATGACCTCTGCTTTCTTATATTATCCCAATGTTAACCAAAGCAAATTTTATCTCATGCAAGAATGTATGTTTGTCAAGCTATCAAAAAAACAAGGCAGCATTGATAGGTCAAGAAGGTTGTGGAGAGGTAGAACTGTGATTTCTCAAGACATATTTTGAAGCTGGTTTGATATTTATGGTTGATGTTGCATTGGATAACCTACATGTAAGCAGACATCAAGGAACTGCCAGAGTGTCAGTTCAGGGGTGGAAATAGAACCCAATGACAGAGGTAATGTTTTGATAACCAAGAGTGGGTTAAGTTCCATCAAGCTGGAAAGTAGAATAGAGTCATTGAAGAAAGCTGGTAAAGGCTGCAAAGAATTTGAGGGAGATGACAGATAAAACACAATGGTCACAATCTTATACCTCAATTATATTTATGCAAAACATTGACAAATGATGTGAATTTGCACCATAATTATGGAAATTGAAGAAATATAAATGAATAACTACTTAAGTAATTAGTCTTTGATGATTAAAAACTCCCAAGTCTTACTTATGGTTTTATTTGGAACTATAAAACACAAGATTCATATTAGGCTGGTATAACACCTGATGCAAATCACTTATCGATTTGAGCTGTAAATGAAAATTCAATGCATGTTTCGGGCAGGTAATTAATTCTATTTAAGACTTTACAATATCAGAACTGACGAAGTGCAGCCTCAACTATAAACGCAAGGGAAATCTTATTCCATTTGGGCCATCATGATGAGAACTGAAGTTGATCGCAAAAGTTTGAAAGTAAAAAGATGAAAGAAAATCTTCATTTTCTGCATGTCAATGCTAAACCCTGCTACCAGTACTGGGGGGCAGGATTTTTGGATGCACTTACCCATTGGTTAGCAATCTGAGATATATTAGAGATTACACTAGCTAGATTGCATGTGTGTTTATGCCACAGGGTGACTGCTAAAGTCCTGTCTGAATTCTCCTAGATAGGAGAGAACGTAGGAACATAGCATTATAAAAGAGCACACAAACTCCTTTCAAATTTACATATTAGGTTAGAACTATGGTATATGAGACTGCCTTTTCTCCTGGCAGCAATCTGATCCAGAACAGGTCTAACACTGGTCAAATGCAGAGGTAAGATTCCATAATTTATCACCACAGTTTAACAACCAGATTTTAGCAGAACGCCCCTCATTTTATCCCTATTAATTTTTACACTTCCTTCAATCAGATTGGCCCAATTGATATCACTTTCATCAACTGACCAAACAGACTATGTTTCCAGTTCCTTCTCCAGGAGTTCAGTGTATATTCCAGGTTCATCTTCTAATCCCATTCTGAGATATACTGGAAGTGGGAGACATCAAACTATGTCTGACCTGCAGTTTCAGGGGAATTTACATATCTCAGGATACCAAAGGAAGAAGAATGGGGAATCAGTGGTAAACAATATTCATCCCTCAATCAACAGCACAAAAATGGATTAATTGAGGACTCATCTTGTTACTGCTTCTTGGATCTTGTAAAATGATCATTAATATTGCTCGCATGAAAATGGTGGGCTGGAATTTCACTATTGCAATGGTAGCTGAAATCGGGAAATTTCCTGACTCACTGGACCTACCTTAGAAAGGGAAAAAGTGAGGACTGCAGATGCTGGAGACCAGGGTTGAAAAATGTGGTGCTGGAAAAACACAGCAGGCCAGGCAGCATCTGAGGAGCAGGAGAATCGATGTTTCGGGCATAAGTCCTTCTTCAGGGGTTATGCCCGAAACGTTGATTCTCCTGCTCCTCGGATGCTGCCTGGCCTGCTGTGTTTTTCCAGCACCACATTTTTCAACTACCTTAGGAAGGCCAAAGTATCCTGATACTTGCTTTGGGGAGCCAGGTATGGAATGTGATCAAATCCACCTACTCCATATTCAAATCCTAGGAAACCATGGGAGTTGAATGCTGAGGTAGGGTGGTTAGAAAGCCTACCTTGGTCCCCTAGAACTTTGCTCCAGTTGCATTATAAGGCTCTTAGACCATCTAACCCTCATGCTTCAAACCCCCTCATCTGTTTTCTGTGCCACAAATGCCCCCCAACCCAATCCAATCTCATGTCCCCTCATATCCTCCTTCAAACTTCCATGGTTAATCAACCAATATGTATTATGCACTGTACAGTCCAATTAACTAGACAGTAGCAATGGGAAGTGTGGATCTGCTCAGAAAACATTCATTTTTTGGAAAATAATGGCAAGTCCAATAACCCCATGAAAGGATAAATCAGACAGAAAATTAACATATCAATAACTGAAGCTTAATACACTTAACACCTCTTAATATTTTGCAAATACATATTGTGGCCTTGACAAAAAGACTGAAAGAAAGAACACCCTATTATAATCACTTAAAGCTTGCAATTAATCAATGTTAACAGTTTCCTCCAGATAAGAAAACCCTTTTGTGAGCTTGGTCTCTCACCCAAGCAGCCATAATGCCATGAATTGCTATTGAAAGAATTCTTATTCTTCTCCTTCTTAAGGATTAGCAAAAAGCTGACAAAGTTAAGCTTCTTGCTTTTGGCTCTGAAGATTACAACAAATAAATCACTCTGGTATTTCTGATGATTACCATCAAGATTAGTACACCATGTTTCAGATTTTAGAAGATAAACTAAAAGTTCAAGTCAATTTCAAGATAGACATACTTGAGTTCATGTCATACTACCGACAGACATATGGACAAATCAACCAGTTCATATACATGTATTGACGTCCAGGTCTGGAATGTGATTTTACCAAAGCTAACTTGGCTGACAGGCTTGTGGAAATGGTCATTGCCTCCACACCTACCAAAATCTTCAGAAAAGAGCAGAAGTAAGTAAGTTTGAAGCAATTCTAGCAGGCCAGCAGTATCAAGAAATGCTTATCTCTGGAACAACTGCTGCGGCCATTGACAAGTTCAGTGAAACATTGAAATCTTGTATGAGGTGTGGCTTGACTCACCCATCAAAACAGTATACAATATTTTGTCACACATTCAATCTGTGTTCCACAAGAGGTCAGTGAGACAAAATGTGAGGCAAGTCCAATCACTCGAAGTTGCTCAAAGTACAGCACAATGATCCATAGTAGCATGTGAAGAAGATCCAACCACCAACCATTGTTAAAGAACATCCAAACTTCCATCTATGGCACACAAGCATCAAACCTAAGAGGTAACCTCAAAGTTGCAGCTTGCAGACAATACATGTTGGAACAAAAACCGAAGTTGCTGGAGAAACTCAGCAGGTCTGGCAGCATATGCGGGGGAAAAAGCAGAGTTAATGTTTTAAGTCCGGTAACTCTTCATCAGAACTCATCATAACTTCTGATGAGAAGTTGCCAGACTCAAAACATTAACTCTGCCAGGCCTGCTGAGTTTTGCCAGCAATTTCAGTTTTTGGTTCAGATCTCCAGCATCCACAGTTCTTTGTTTTATTTTAGTATGTGAGGAACATAACACACATGTACACTGTCAGAAAAGCTGAAGCATTTTCCTTCATCGCTCATCCCAGAAGGAATAGACAAGATGAACTATATGCCAAGATCAACACTAATATTAATGCAAATATTCCTTTGTGCAACTTACATGAGATGTTCTCTGGGAATTAGCAAATGTGGTGCATTCCACACTGGACAAGCTAACTGTTTCCAATGGAATAGCCCACGCATTGTCATTATGCATTTTAAATTTCAATATACTTCCATTGGATTTACCTTGATCCTTTTCAAATTA
Source organism: Chiloscyllium plagiosum (assembly GCF_004010195.1). Classification (NCBI taxonomy): domain Eukaryota; kingdom Metazoa; phylum Chordata; class Chondrichthyes; order Orectolobiformes; family Hemiscylliidae; genus Chiloscyllium; species Chiloscyllium plagiosum. Next base: position 67,369,968 of record NC_057715.1, on the reverse strand, counting down.
CTGAAACAGATGCACCACCAATAATCAATCAATATGTAGGTATGCACTGACTTTGTGATATAACTTCACTCTACAGTGAGCTATCTGTTATTAGGAATGGGTGTGTATCACTTGTAGATAGGTGATTGTTGTCTGGCATGATATCATACTTTATCTGAATAAACATAGTGTGTGATGGGTGACTGATAGATATGCAGTTCGGATATATTGTCTATTTTGTCACAGGACTTGACTGTTGGTTATTATAACATCATATGACCAGGGGCTGGATATAAAAACATGGGATCTTTTTGTGAATCCATGCATTTGTATGAAAATCTCAAACTCATTTGCTTTGCCCTGGTTCAGGTTGGAATTGTCTGCATCCTTGTTGATCATGTCCTTGCACCATTTTGTCCCTTCTTCCCAACACTGTTTCATTCACATGTATTTGGGTGGTGAGAGTGTCAGAGGAACGTTCTGTCTGCATTTTTCTCCCAAGTGTGAGAGCTGCTGGCGATGGAAAAAACATTGCCTGGAGGAATAACACATAAATTTAACATAGCTGTTTGAAAATATTGGCACATTGCTTTACATTTAATAATCATGGGATTTATGGTATGAACAGTGCATTCTGCAAGAAGGTTTGACTGAGGGTAATGAGGAGAAGAGGTGATGTGTTGAGCACCTCATTTCTTGCACATCTTTGAAGATAACCATTTATTTAGCTCACCAAACATAATGAATAGAGCAGCCAATGTGTCAATAGACATTGCATTGGTGGTATTTTTAATTTGTCACACAAAAAGCAGTTTAGTGGATCAGCCACCAGAATATAATTAGTTCCTTGATCATGGAAAGTATCAGCCATGATCTTGCAACATGGCTGAGAAATAATCTTACGTGGAAGGAGACCTCTTCTTGATTGTTGGATTTGGCGAACTTAGCATGTTTCAACAACTTGATTAGTCGATTGTTGTCCTTATTAATCCCAACCAATACATGGATTAAATGTCAGTCTAAGGATTTTTTTTCGCATCTGTGTGACCTATATGCATATGGTCTGGCATGTCTCAACATAAAGCATGTGGATTTATGATTTGTTTGCCAGTGAAGATAACGTTTTTGGAGAGTTCATCTTAGAATGGTCAGAAAGCACAAATTAGCTCAGGGCTGTGTTCAAGCCACTCACTAATGACAATTTCTTTGAGCTGTTCGTTTTCTGATGTGGCTTGCTGAATCTGCTCTTCTTGAGTGTGACCAGAATGTTTGGTTTGGAATCTTTGGTGTTGCAACAAATGATTTGTTATCCTTTGTTTATATTAATATACAATTCCAACCTGAACCAGGGCAAAGCAAATGAGTTTGAGATTTTCATACAAATGCATGGATTCACAAAAAGATCCCATGTTTTTATATCCAGCCCCTGGTCATATGATGTTATAATAACCAACAGTCAAGTCCTGTGACAAAATAGACAATATATCCGAACTGCATATCTATCAGTCACCCATCACACACTATGTTTATTCAGATAAAGTATGATATCATGCCAGACAACAATCACCTATCTACAAGTGATACACACCCATTCCTAATAACAGATAGCTCACTGTAGAGTGAAGTTATATCACAAAGTCAAGATAACTGTTTAAGAACTATATCTGGTCATACACCCACCATGGTGTTATCTGAATGAATAACTGACAATATACCTGAGGCATTCATGTGTGTATTTATTGGAAAGTTCCCATTCTTTAAAGGGAAAAAGTGGGATGTTATAATAGTGCATAGCTTTCATATCATTTGGCCTGTACCATAAATCCAGTTACATGACATCATGATGTATGACATTCCAGTATAAAAATACTGCTTTGCCTTCAGCCTTGGCACATAATAGATTCAGCATAGCACCTTCAGTCAGCTATGATTGTGCAAAGTACACTAACATCAAAAGCAGAGAGCCTAGCGTATTTTTGTAAGTCTGTAACATTGAAATCATGTACATAGTTAGTATTGTTATAAACCTTCATGATATTTGTCTGAACCAGAAACCAAGTCCATGTGGTATATGATATGCAGGCTGACATATTGAAAACTACAAACCACATCATCCCCTATCAATTTTAAAACTAAATCATTGCATCTTTTTCAGAAGAAATGCATTTTCCTTACTCCCACACCACCTCATACAAACTACAAATGTTTACATGTAGGCCACATTTATTGCACATTTCTAGTTATCTTGAAAATATGATGTTGGGCCTTGAGATGATGTAACTTTGGGGGTTTCTTGTCAATAATCAAAGCAATCGTTCACAATTGATAATTTGCTTTAGTGAGCATTAATGGTTATTTAGACAGAGTAGAACATTGAAGCCAGGAGTAGGGTAGGAGTCTCCCCCTCCAGAGGACGCTGCCCGACCTGCTAAGTTTCTCTAGCATTCTTTGTTTTTATATTAGTTAAATTAGTTCCTTTTGACTAAAATCTCTTGCATTTCATGGTTAATTCAGGATAATAAATTAACTAACTCACAAACGAATCATGCATGACCTTCACATTTCTGAATGTTTATCCACTTAAAATGTGCTTATCCATTTTGCTTATCCACATTGAGAAACAAACAAAATAAAATTGCATTCATATGTTGCTTTCCCTAAACATGGGATGTCTTATAGTTTTTTTTACAGCCACTGCAGTACTTGCAAGTGTGGTTACTGCTCCAAAGAAGGAAACACAGCAGTTAATTCTGTGCACAGCAAATAGGAATGTGATAATGATCAGTTAATCTGTGTGATGTTGATTGAAGGATAAATATTGGTCGGCCACTGGGGATAACTCCCTTGCTCTTCCTTGAAACAGTACAAACATACAAATTACAAACAAGAGTTGGTCATTTGACACCTTGAGTCTGCTCACCATCAATAAGATCATTGCTGATCTGACTGTGGCTTCAACTCCACATTCTTGCCTGTCCCTGTCAACCTTTGACTCCCTTGTTAGTTAAAAATCTATCTACTGTTGCCTTGAAAATATTCAATTACTTTACCTCCATCACTCCATCACAAGCTTATTTATATTCACCTGCATAGGCGTATATGGCCTCAGTTCAACATCTCATTCAAGACCCTATCTCTGACAATGTAGCATCCCTCCAGCAGTGCACTTGTGTCAGGTCTGATGCATGTGCTCAAGTCTTGAAGTGAAACTTGAACCCAGAGACCAGTGTTCTATTAACTGTGGTACAACTGACAACAAACGCATTACAGCAACAAATTTTTCAGTGCATAAATATTTTATTTCCCAGAACTACATTTCATGTGACAAGAATGCCATCAAAGCTGTGTCAGGCCGTGCACTTAGAGCATGCACAGATCAACTGGCAGAGGTCTTCTCCAACATCTTCAACCTCTCCCTACAGCAGGCCACTATACCTAGGCAAAAATGAGGACTGCAGATGCTGAAGATCAGAGTCAAGATTAGAGTGGTGCTGGAAAAGCACAGGAGGTCAGGCAGCATCCGAGATGCAGGAAAATCGAGTTTTAGGCAGGAGCCCTTCATCAGGAATGAGGCTGCCTGTTTCAAGAGGGCCAAAATCATCCCTGTGCCTAAGAAAGCTCATGCAGCATGTCTCAATGACTACTGTCCAGTGGCTCTAACATTGGTGGTCATGAAGTGCTTTGAAAGGCTGGTCATGCATTAATCAACTCCAGCCTCCCCACTACTCTTGACCCACTCCAATTTGCCTATCGGAACAACAAATCCATGTCAGATGCCATATGACTTGTCCTTCACTCCTCCTGAGAACATCTTGACACCAAGAACAGCTACATAAGAATCCTACTCATTGACTACAGCTCAGCCTTCAACACTATTATCCCCTCGAGACCGATTACTAAACTTAGTGATCTCCGACTAGGCCTCACTGTCTGCAACTGGAGCCTCAGTTTCCTGACCCACAGGCCCCAATCAGTGAAGACTGGGGACAATATTTAATCCTCATTAACACTCAACACTGGAGCCCCCAGGGGTGCATACTGAGCCCCCTACTGTACTCACTGTATACCCATGACTGTGTCGCTAAATCGCTAAATACCAGGCTAATACCATTTACAAGTTAGCTGATGGCACCACCACAGTTGGTTGAATCTCAGATAGCAATGAAACAGACTACAGACGGGAGATGGAAGATCTGGAAAAATGGTGCACTGAGAACAACCTAGCTCTCAATTCCGGCAAAACCAAGGAACTCATTACTGACTTTCAGCGGGATGTTACTCATGCCCCTCTACATATTAACAACACACAGTTGGAATAAGTGATAAGTGTCAAGCTCCTGGGAGTGGTCATCCACAACAAGCTTTCTTGGTTACAAAGGCCCAACATCTCTTCTTCCTTAGGCAGCTGAGGAAATTTGGCATGACTGCGAATACCCTTGCCAACTTTTAGGTGCACCATTCTGTCTGGATGTATCACTACCTGGTATGGCAACTGTACCATTCAAGATCGGAGACGGTTACAGGGAGTGGTGAACTTAGTCCGGACAATCACAAAGGCCAACCTCCCATCTATAGAATCCATCTACCAGGCCCACTGTCAAGGAAAGGCTGCCAGCATTCTCAAAGATCCATCCCACCCTGGCAATGTTTTTCTACCACCTTTATCACTGGGGAGAAGGTACAGAAGTCTGAACACACGCACCAGCCAGTTTCGTAACAGTTTCTACCCTACTGTTGTTAGAATACTGAAAGGACTCACAAACTCTTAACATTCACGTTTTTGTTGCTGTTTACCCATTATTTACTTATCAATGCTACCTAACTATGTGATCGCAAGATAAAGCTTTTTACTGTGCCTCGGTACTTGTGACAATAAATTTAATTTAATTCAATTCAATCCAATTGATTTTTGACAAAACACTTATTTTTAGGCTTGAAACAAAAACAAAAATTGCTGAAAAAACTCAGCAGATCTGGTAGCATCTGTGGAGAGAAAGCACAGTTGATATGTCAGTAGATGCGAAGGGTCTGTTCTGAAGAGGGGTCACTGGACCTGACTTGTTAACTGTGCTTTCTCTCCACAGATGCTGCCAGACTTGCTGCCATTTCCCAGCATTTTCTGATTTTGTTTCTGATTTCCAGCAGTTCTTTTGTTATTTCCTTTAGGCCTGATCCTGACTAAGTACAGATATTGTGGAATTTTTTTCAATTTAGAAATTTAGTTGAAAGGCTATATCCAAGAGTGCTGATTGAAAAGAACTGATGAAAGAATAAACCAATGAAACAAGTGCACGGTTAGCAGGTATTGAGCTTGTATTTTAAATTTCTGTTAATTGTAAAAGGAAGAAACTGATGGCAGGAGGCAATGAGCTGCATTGTTTGAATGAACTAATATAGGTAATCTTATGATGTGTCTTGACTTCAATGCAGTTAAAAGTTTCTTCAGCCAATGCTCCTAGATCTCCCTTGCATAGCTAACTGCATGAACAGAGCAGAACATTGACAAATACTACAAGATTCAATGATGGAACATTTATTTATTCACTTTCCGCATGATATAATTCCACATATTATGCAGCATGAACCCTCAAGTGAAGAGCACTGGACTAAAGAGCTTTCTTCATGAATACATTGATAGAATGGCTGCTTTCTTCTGGTGTTCAAGCCATGTATAACAATGCAGCATGGCGAAAAGTAACAAATATGATAAATTAAAGAGTCTTAGAGTCAATTGGTATTCAACTTTATGCATCTTTTCAAAAATTGATATTGTCAATGAAATAATAAATGGAAATCAAATTAAAGCTCACCACAAACTTCCCAAGAAATATTCAGTTAAGAATGCGAAAATGTAATCCAATTAAACTGTTTTTAAGTTTTGTAATGTAACATTATCTTGATCCCAAATCTTTGATGGAAGATAATTGATTATTTCAATGCTTGACATATATACAATTGCTAAAATATGTAAGTAGAGAAAAGAATTCCTTGGGAAACACAATCTGCTTGTAGCAAGTGTACAGAGAGGATTCTGGACTGGAACATGGGAATTTAAAAATGCATCTGCAGATTTAAGACTGTGAGATAACCATGTCATATTAGAAATATAAAATATCCTGTATTGTCCTTGTAGCTTGCATTTAAGAGATAGAGTTAAAGGAGGACTCTAACAGTTTGAATACAAATTTGAGCTTCCAAGATGCAAATGAAAAAACAATGGAACTGAAAAGGGAAGCCCCTTGTCCAAATGCAGAGCTAAAGCACAAATCTGAGAATACTGAAATTATCTGAGGGCACATTTTACTTATAGATCATATTAGGAGTGTGCAAGCATGTTATATATAAAATTATTATCTTTCCAATTATAACAAGAGCACATTAGATTTATTTTTAAGCTTACGAGTTATCTAAGGACCGTGCAAATTTCAGCACATAAGGAGGTTTCTGACCTATTATATCAGACCTAGTGCTCATTTCATATCAGAGCTATCTACTTTGCTTCAATTCCCAGCTCCTCTCCAAACCCTTTCAGGCTTTTTTTCTAAGTTCATTCATAAAAAATGTCTGTTTATATTCTTGGAACTTGGGAATCGTGGATAAGAGCATTTACTGCCCATTCTTAATTGCCCTTGATATAGTAACAATATTTTCTCCGTGATTAAAGAGTTCCATAATGGTGTTAGGTGGGGAAACCCAGGACAGATTTTTTACAGTCTAGATTAGAGTGGTGCTGGAAAAGCACAGCAGGTCAGGCAGCATCCGAGGAGCAGGAAAATTGGTGTTTCAGGCAAAAGCCCTTCATCATTTAGGGAAGGTGATGGTCTAGCTGTATTAGCACTTGGCTATTAATCCACAGATTTTTCACAGGCAGGTTTTCAGGCTGAATGGACTGTAAAATTCTGTGTTGTCTTTCATCATGGCAGTTCACTTGCCACTGACCAGATGACGACTTAACAGGAAACAGGCACAACCTTGGTCAGCCCATTCCTCTTGCCAATTAAGCCTCTTAAGTGGCTATGTTATGGCAGGAAGAGGTCAGCAATGGACTGGAAGCTTGGCTGATAAACCTGTTGGATCTCTGTTCTCTTCCTCAAGCCCACAGCCTATGAAACCTCTTGCACCCCATCAAATTTTCTGGCAGATCATAAAGGTGGGACTTATTCTCCAGATTGGGCAAGAAGGCTTGTCTCAGGTGAAGTAACACTCAACATCAGAGCCTCAGAGTAAAACTGGTGATGAGTCGGGGGATGGTGGAGAGAGGGTTGGGGTAGGCTTTAAGGCTGGAAACTCCATAACTCTTAAAATACTATTCTAGGAATCAGATCAGGCAACACTAAGGAACAGTAAAAGAACAATGATGCTCTAAATCACATCAACATAGCTAATGTGTTGGGAAATTGTCTGTAGTAAACAGTATATTTTATAAACTTGTGTAGTGCATCAACGTAATTGAAACACAAAACATGCTGGTGTCAAGACCATACACTTGGGTTCTCTGACAGAAGGCAGCTTCTTGGTGAGTATTTGTCACACCATGGAAAAGTGTTAAAGATTTTGAACTACGTGTAGGATGGAGAAACAGACCCCAAGTCTACCTCAACTGGAACAGGGATCAGTTCCCATACTGTTGGTGTTAATCTGACCCACATGCCAACTATTTAACCAACTAAGCCAAAAAGTTGCCACCTTTTATGCATTATTCCATACAATCTATCAAGGAAAATGAGCAACACAGTTGAAGATAATTCTCTTGCAGGCTCTAATGACTTGCTCTGCAGTGCTCCTGCACTATGTGATTTTGTAAAGCAATTATAAAGTTCTTTTTCCATTGTGTTGTGAAAGTACTGGATGTAGGTTTGCTCACTGAGCTGGAAGGTTCATTTGCAGTCATTTCGTCACCATACTAGGTAACATCATCAGTGAGCCTCCAAACGAAGCACTGGTGGCATGGCCCACTTTCTATTTGTATTAGGTTTCCTTGGATGGGTGACATCATTTCCTGTGGTAATGTCATTTTCTGTTCTTTTTCTCAGGGAGTGGTAAATGGGATTCAAGTCAATTTGTTTGTTGATGGAGTTCCGGTTGGAATGCCATGCTTCTAGGAATTTTTATGTGTGCTTCTGCTTGGCTTGTCCTATGATGAATGTGTTGTCCCAGTCAAAGTGGTGTCCTTTATTATCTGTATGCAAGGATGCTAGTGAGAGTGGGTCATGTCTTTTTGTGGCTAGTTGATGTTCGTGTATCCTGGTGGCTAGTTTTCTGCCAGTTTGTCCAATGTAGTGTTTGTTACAGTTCTTGCAAGATATTTTGTAAATGACATTAGTTTTGCTTGTTGTCTGTATAGGGACTTTCAAGTTCATTAGCTGCTGTTTTAGTATGTTGGTGGGTTTGTGAGCTACCATGATGCTAAGAGGTCTGAGTAGTCTGGCAGTCATTTCCGAGATGTCTTTGTTGTAGGGGAGAGTGACTAGGGTTTCTGGACCTGTTTTGCCTGCATGCTTGGGTTTGTTGCTGAGAAATCTGAGAATTGTGTGCATTGGGTATCCGTTCTTTTTGAATACACTGTATAGGTGATTTTCCTCTGCTTGGCATAGTTCCTCTGTGCTGCAGTGTGTGATGGCTCATCAAAATAATATTCGAATGCAGCTTTGTTTGTGGGTGTTAGGATAATTGTTTCTGTAGTTCAATGTTTGGTCAGTATGTGTTGTTTTCCTATAGATGCTGGTTTGAAGTAACCCATTAGCTGTTCGCTCCACTGCAACATATAGGAATGGCAGTTTGTTGTTGTTTTCATCCTCTTCAGTGAATTTTATGCCAGGTAGGGTATTATTGGTCTTGAAGGTTTCCTCTAATTTGTTTTGTTTAGTGATGACAAAGATGTCATCCACATAGTGGACCCAAAGTTTGGGTTGGATCTATCACCACTTGTTGGTAATTGTTGGTATCTGCAAGTAGTGTGTTTGCTTTCTCAATGTAGCCTCTTTGATTTAAAATGACTGTCAAGCGGCCTACTCAAAAAACTTCAGAAATCTGGAGAAATAAATAAGCCCGACTTCCAAAAAATGAAACCAGATAGATTCAACACACCATGCTTCTACAGATTACCCAAAATTCATAAACCAGGAGCCCCCCTCAGACCCATAGTCTCACTACCTGGAACACCAACTTACAGATTGGCCAAGGATCTACACCAAAGACTAAAACACTTAGTAGAAGACTCATGCCACTCCATCCACTCCACCCAAGAATTCCTGAAGACCATCAAAGACACCAAGGTAGAAGAGGATGGAATAATGGTCTTATTTGATATAACAGCCCTGTTCATATCCATCAACATCAACCTGGCCAAGGAAACACTGACTACACTATTAGAGGACCCAAAAACACAAACACCAAACATCACCAACTTCATCAGCAAGGAGAATATCATCAAGCTAGTGGACCTATGCCTTACCATCCACTTCACCTTCAACATCAAAACCTACTGACAAACCAATGGAACACCATGGGATGTCTGATATCAGGGTTCTTAGCAGAGGCAGTAATGGAGAGACTCTAACAAACAGCTCTGCCAACCATCCAACCCAAACTTTGGGTTTTCAGTTAGATTTCGGCAGTTTTTGCTGGGGGTCTCAGCAGGGTTGGAAGGCAGTGAATCTCTTCCGACTGTTACACTCTCTCTGTGAGTTTTCTCTCAGAACTGACTTTTGATGTTCCTTCCTCCTGGATTTGAGACCTGGATATGAAACAATTTGTTTTCTGAATTTGCCTTTTGCCAAGGGTGTGCTTATGGGATGCTATTATATTGGAACAATTACTCTTTAGTAGTAAAGTAATTTATTATCCTGTTAAGTTTTCCTATAGAGTCAAGTCCCTCTTTTTTTTGATATATTTTAACTATTGAGTTTAAATAAATTAGGTTTTGCTTAACATTAGTGATTTGATCAATTGAATTGGATCTGGCACATATTTACCTTTAAAATAAGAAAAGGTTAAGGTCTAACCTACCTTCTTAATATATTATGAGAGATCTGCTCTGGTCTACAACAACATAAATAAGGAAAAATCAGATCAATCATCATCTTATTGAATGTTGAAGCTGTCTTGAGGGGCGAAATGGCCTACCTGTGCTCCTATCGCATATGTATGCTGAGTCAGGACTGTACCCTCCCTCCTCCCAGTTGCTTCCTCAATTTGAGTCATCACAGTCACCCCCTCTACATTTGCACTCTATTATCCCTCCCTATTGCCATCTCTATTAATTGCCTATATTCTCCTATCACCTATTTCCCTTTGGTGACTTCCTCTCACTTGCCCCTCAATTTGTGTCATTCCTTCATTTTGCTCCTAATTTGTTCCTCCCTCCCGATCACTCTCTCTCTCATGATAGCCAGCTCTTCTTTCTCAGTTTCCTTTTCCATGCCCCTTCCATTTCTTCAAAGAATGAATGTTAAATCTGGAAAAGAAGCAGGCATCCACAGCTCACATGATCAAATGTGCCTCAGTTTCGCACAGGAATTGTTCAAACAACAGACAGCAGTATTATCCAATTTCACCTCCTTTGGTGTTCAGTGATAGTATCAAGTTTTCTTCTCACAGTTGAGATACACGATTAATAAATTACTCACATGGCAAGTTCAGAGTTGGAAGTGTGGGTACATGGGCAATAAACCTGCTGAGGGTAATTTTACAAATTTGCACTCCTGATATTGGACTTTACCTGATGGGATTGCATATGAAGAATTTTGATGGAAAGGTCAGTCAGGCCCTTAGGAGTTCCTACTTATTAAAATTAAGTTTGGTACCTACAACCTATGTTCAAAACTAAAGTATGACCAAACTCTTCTCATGCACAGCAGAGTTAGGGACTTTCACCTCAACATTGTCAACTGGATTTGAAACTCACTCAGTAGAATGAAATATCACTACCACATCTAGTTCCTTGTCCAATTGCCTGAAGTTAATCAATTTTATTGTTGCAGAACCCACTGGACATCTTTTCTCTTTGGATCTAATGACAATATAATCATATGCTTGTTACCCAGCGACATGAAAACAGAATCAATAATTCAACAACAACTTGCATTTACATCACCCCTTTTCTGTGATAAAACATCCCACATTTTTCACAGTATTAGTATGAAACAAAGTATGACATTGATCCAAACTGGCAGTACATTCAATTCAGATATTTTACTACATTCAGATGAAACACACGTTTTTATAAACATCCACTTTTTCACAATTGTAAAGTTACATAGCTATGGCCAAAACCCCACCAGCATCTCTATTTGACAAGACCGTTATGATTCTTTTCATCATGACACTGAATCACAATTCATATATATCACTCACAGCACAAAGCTCTGCTGGAGGCACATAGAAGTGCAGGTACCTGAGGTGGACTTTGCGTTGAAGTGGCAAACATTAAATCTCTTCCTCAGGCTCATAGTCACATTGACAAATCTCCTCAATATGACATTTTAATTGTCTATTTACTTTTGTATGGCAGAAAACTGGAGGTAAAAGGGTAGCCATGTCCAGACTAAATGTAGCATTAGTACATCAGCACACTGCAGGAGGAAGAGTATCTTCAAGCATGTCACATATCACACAACATATAACAAAATAGCCTTTCAGCCTCACCAATTACAGAACTGTTGTAATTTCAAAATATGACTGATGCCCAGAATCTCCTGTGATAAGTGTCTGTTAAGATTCCTGTTGAAATCTCTGAGCACAGTAAGAATTGACATACAATAGGATTAATTTTCATCACTCCCATAAAAAAATACTTTATAAGCAGTTCAGGACTTTTCCATGAAAAATTTGTTGATGCTGTTTTAGTAATGGTCCCCGCAACAGATGTAACTGCATGTGAAAAATAGACATTACTTCATACTTTTGTAATCTTCATTCTCCAAATACAGCGATATATTCAATACAGCTTCATTAGAAGCTGAGCACTGATGTAATTCCAAATCATGTCACTGGGATTGGATGGAATTTGTGGTCACACACTCAAACACTTAAATGTAGTCATTGAGCACTGTTGATCAATTGAGTGAGAAAAAAGACTTTGTCTTTGTGAGTGCACTGTTCTTAGAATGATTGCTGATCCTTTTACTGTTTGTCTATAAAGAGCACAAGAAACAATGGTGGAAAAAGAAGCAGAAGAGATAATATAAACTATTATCACCACACAAAATAGATCCACAAAATGGAGATCATTGGTGATCTTCATTACTTTACAGTAGGGTTGTCAGCAATAGCTCATATGCTGCACTTTTGCATCTCAACCACAACTCCCATGTTTTATCCTGTGACAACACATTAAAACCAAGACTTGGAGGTGCTGGTGTCGGACAAGGGTGGACAAAGTTAAAAATCACTGAACACTAGGTTATGGTCCAACATGTTTATTTGGAAGTACTATAATGGGAAATGCTGGTTTCTGTTCTTTGATATGTAAATCCCAGAACTTTTTAAAAATTACGTTCTCAAGATAGCTCAGCTTTTTAAACAATAGGTGTGAAGTCTGTCTGTGTCCAAATGCGATGTCAGACTGACAAACCCTCTGTATAGTTTTACAGAGTTTTACATGGATTCATGCAGTTTTTGAGCAAAATAAAATGTTCTGCAAAAACCAATTCACCCCATAAGCTTATATGTGTGTGCATGTAGGAGCAACAGATTAAGAGTGCATATGAATGTGTGAGTATGAGTGCACATGATAGAGTGTGTGTGTGTGTAAATTTGATTAAGTGTGTGTGTGAGTATGATGGGGTATGTGTGAGATTGTTCGTGTGTTGGTGTGAGTGTGGAAGATGCATGTGTGTGCATATGAGAGACATCTTGTGTGTGAGGGAGGGTCTGTGTGGGTGTGAGAGTATGTAGGAGTGTGTGTGTGTGTGTGAGAGAGAGTATCGTGCAGTGGGATCACCTGTAGTGTGACATGAACCCAAGGTCCTGGTTGAGGCCATTCCCATTGGTACCGAATTTTGCTATCAGCTTCTGCTCAGCCACTGTGCATTTTTGATTGTCCCGAAGTCCACCTTGGAGGATGATCACCCTAAGGTCCAAGGCCGAATGACCTGGACCGGTGAGGTATTCTCCAGCTGGGAGGGAACACTCCTGCCTGGTGATTGTTGTGCGGTGTCTGTTCATGGTAACGAGTACTCATGTGACTTGGCCAACATGGTCTATCTCATACGCTACAGGCAAGGATGCCCTGAGGCATGGTACATTGGCGAGCCCGAACAGAAACTACCACAACTGACGAATACACAGCGCACAACAATCACCAGGCAGGAGTGTTCCCTCCCAGTTGGGGAACACTTCAGCGCTCCAGGATATTCAGCCTCGAACCTTTGAGTGATTATTCTCCAAGGCAGACATCAGCATAAGCAACAATGCAGTGTGGCTGAGCAGAAGCTGATAGCAAAGCTCGCTACCCATGGGGAGGGCCTCAACCAAGACTGTGGGTTCATGTCATACTACGAGTGACCCCACTGCATGATTCTCTATATCGCTGCCTCTCCCTCTCTTTGTGTGTGTGTGTCTGTGTATGTGTGTGTGTCTTTTTGTCTCTCCGTCTCTCACACACACACGTGCACACACACACGCAGAATCTCATATGCACACACATACACCCCCCACACCCTCACCAGCACACGCACTGTCTCAAACATACCCCATCACACTTACACACACACTTAACTAAACTTACGCAGATATATACATATAAACACTATCTTGTGCACTCACATGCACACACTTACATGCACACTCAATCTGCCGCTCCTACATGTGCAGACATATAAGCTTATGGGGTAAATTTGTTTTTGCAGAATTACATTTTATTTTTCTCAAAAACTGCATGAATCCATGTAAAACTCTAACATTTTAGGGAGGGTTTGTCAGTCTGACATAGCATTGAGATACACACAAAACACCTGTTGTTTAAAAAGCTGAGCTCTCTTCAGAATGTAATGTAATTAAAAGAAACCAGCATATCCCATTATAAAAGATGAAGGTTTTAATCTAAGATTGTTTACTGCATCACATCTCCATGACACTGGACTCCTTTGGCTTTAAATTTTGTGAGCATGATCTTAACCTCCACAACCACCTGATGAAGGAGCGGCGCTCCGAAAGCTAGTGCTTCCAATTAAACCAGTTGGACTATAATCTGGTGTTGAGTGATTTTTAACATTAAAACCAAGGGTGACACTGCAATGTAACACTGAAGGAGCACTGCACTGTCTGAAGTTTTGCTTTTCATATGAAATGCTAATCGGAGGTCCCTCCTGTATGTTTAGGTGTGTGTAAAAGAATCAATGGTACTATTTCATCAAGAACAGGGTCAGCATTTTTTCAGTCAATGGGCATCATTAAAAAAATCTGGTCTTTGTTGCATCGCTAACCACAATGCAATAAAAATATTTTGATATAATATGGGTGTCGGTCTATGACACCAACATAGTACAAGGATGCAACTTAGGTGATCAAGACTCTGGAGAATGTAAAAATCACACAACACCAGGTTGGGCATCCCTATGACAACCACCTGATGAAGGAGCAGCGCTCCGAAAGCTAGTGCTTCCAATTAAATCTGTTGGACTATATCCTGGTGTTGTGTAATTTTTAACTTTGTCCACCCCAGTCCAACACCAGCATCTCCAAATCTGGAAAATGTAGAACTGCAGAAACAACAGTTGGTCATCTCACCTTCAACATGCTCTTTGATTCAATGGCTGATCTGCAACCCAACTTCACATCCCCTATTAATACTTTTGGTAAACAAAAATCTAAGCGTGTAAGTCAGTGCAGCACTCCTAAAGTATTGAAGTGATTCATTGGCTTGGGTTGTGGATTCCTGTTTGTAGTGGGACATGTGCCTACACTCTTAGGACTCATCCCTACACTGTTATGATTCAGAGTTGAGAAAGCCAGCCAACTGAGCCACAGTTGATTTATTATCTGCTTCACTAATAGAGCTAGTCAGGCTTTATGTTTTCCATTGAAGACTTTCACCCAAATTTGACATCGGTATCTCTTTTAAAATTAAAAACAATCTTTTCCAAGACCTCTCACCCTTCCTGCTACTTTTTAAGGACTGACACAAGGGTTATTTTCAGTAATTGTGCAGAAAAATCTTCAAGGCCTCCTCTCTGGTGAGTGCACATCAGGTGATCAGAGTTTGCAAGTTTGATTATACCAGTTGTTTCTTGGACCTGTCCACTTAGCTCTAGAAATTGTTCTTGAGATGCCTACAAACCAAATTTCAAGCACACAGGAGATCAGTTGGCCCAGTTGGTTGGACAACTGGTTTGTAAGGCAGAGTAATGCCAACACCATGGATTGAATTCCCACACTAGCTGAGGTTATTGTGAATGACTCTTCTTCTAAACCATTCCCCTTGACTGAGACATGGTGACCCTCAGGTCAAACCATCACCAGGTCAATCCATCTCTAATGAGACGGCAGTCCTGTGGTTTGTTAAATCTATGGTAACTTTATCTTTTATCTTGATACATGAACTGACAATCTAGCACTGAGGGTAAGAATGATTTCAGAAATACTGAGGAATCTGGTATCTGGCATTGGTTTTATCCTGTGTTTTGAGAGAGTGAGCTAACTGTGCCACTTCCTGTTTACCTTTGTGATATGGAAGCAGTTTTTGGTCAATCAGTTGTGCTGTTAAAACTGCCAGTCTGCCTAACTGCAAACGAGCCCTGATTCTTTGGTCAGTATGCATTGATGAAGTATTGCCTTCACAATACTGTATGAAGAAGTCACTCTGTTAATGCCGTTCTACCACAATGTCACTCGCAGTGTGCAGAGGTGCGTATTTACTGACCTCAGAGGTTGGAGCATACTGTAGCTTTGGGTTATCAATCCATAAAAATCTACTAGATTTATTTTCATGTGGCTCTAGCTTTACAAAACTCACATTATGATGTCTGATACAAAAGCTGCTTGAACAAAATATACAGACAACACAAGATTAGATTAGATTAGATTAGATTAGATTAGATTACTTACAGTATGGAAACAGGCCCTTCGGCCCAACAAGTCCACACCGCCCCGCCGAAGCGTAACCCACCCATACCCCTACATTTACCCCTTACCTAATACTATGGACAATTTAGCATGGCCAATTCACCTGACCTGCACATCTTTGGACTGTGGGAGGAAACCGGAGCACCCGGAGGAAACCCACGCAGACACGGGGAGAACGTGCAAACTCCACACAGTCAGTCGCCTGAGGCGGGAATTGAACCCGGGTCTCTGGCGCTGTGAGGCAGCAGTGCTAACCACTGTGCCACCGTGCCACCCACAAGAAATATACATGCCAAAATTTTCTTATGTGTCGACTTTAAATTTTTTCTGTGGGAACCAGAATCAGCACTTCTTACGCGAGAGAAACTGCACTAATAGAAGGTCTTCTGGCTGATTTTGAGCAATTTATTTTAAGGGTAAGCTAAACAAGATTCCAGGAGAAAATGAGGACTACAGGTGCTGGAGATCAGTCCAAAAGTGTGGTGCTGGAAAAGCACAGCAAGTTAGGCAGCAATTGAGGAGCAGGAGAGTCGATGTTTTGGGCACACGCATGTCCTAATGAAGGGCTTATGCCCAAAATGTCAACTCTCCTGCTCCTTGGATGCCGCCTGACTTGCTGTGCTTTTCCAGCGCTACACTATTTGACACTATTTAAGATTCCAGCCCAACTGGATGAATTGCAACAAGGAATTCATCTTTATGTAGCAAAATATTCCAAGGCATTGTACAGGAGCGTTATCAAATAACATCTGATCCCCAGCCACCTGAGACATTATTAGGCTCAATCAGGAAAGGTTTAGTTAGGAGGCAAGTTTAAGGAACATCTTAAAGGAGAAAAAAAAGTAGAATTTTAACCTGGCTCCATAATCCACACAAGGATTCTGATTTTCACAAGGACACCCTACATGCACAATTACTCACTTCTACTTTGACAATTGACACACTTCCAAAAGATCCTGGCAATGGGAGATCCTGGCAATGGGAGATCCTGGCAATGGGAGATCCTGGCAATGGGAGATCATGGCAATGGGAGATCCTGGCCTGAAATTTGTCCCTTCAATATTGCTTTCAAAAACACAGTCAAAATGATGTTGAGTCATGACTCATCTGAAATTTCTCTCTGAACTATTTTAGCAGAGACCTTAGAATAAACACGATGACATCAAATAAAGCAGCGGTGAAATGAATTTTAAATGATCATATTCAGCATCTCCACTCTAACTGACAAGCAGGTATTTATGGGATGGAATGACGGCTCCGGCACAATTTAAACTACCCTTTATAGTTGTGAGCAAAGGCAAGATAACCTATTTCCAATTCTTGCTAAACAACTGCATCAAATTAATACAACTGCACGGTTAGATTCCCTGGTAAATTTTACATTTGTGTTGGGGGATGACAACAATTTGAAGATAAAAATACCAGATTCATGAGCAACTAAAACTTACTGCATATTTGATCATTTTAACTGTTGATTATTTTGGTTTTGAAGTCAATGTTTTTCTTTCTAAATTCTCTTTAGATTGTGCTTGTGTCATACACTGCAGAACAAGCAAAGGGGTAGGTATGTGAGCAATTCCCATTCTGCGTACACTGCCCTGTACACTGTCAGAGGGTGTGAGAACTTTCCAGAGAGAGCTGCCCTCCAATTATTCCTCCCTTCCTGTGAAGTGCGTGTCCTTTACTTGGCACAGCACCTCAATGACACACTGAGATCAGAGCATTGTGTATTAGGTTCAGACGCCTGCCACTTGAATGGTTGTTGAGCAATAACTATAGATCAGAGAGGAATCTTGGATTATGTTTCATCACTATTTAATATAAGGTGGCTAAAAGTTAAAATCTAATCAATAGAAATGGTTATCAATGAACTAAAGAGCTGCCTTTAGCAGCTTGATAAGGACCTTCTTGTTTCCAATTGATAGCTGAGAAACCCCTCCTCCTTAACTCTTTGACTTTTGCACTTTCCCTTCTCGGACCACTGCTGTTCCAATGTTTTCTTTAATTCAGTCATGCATGACTTGGAGGTCCTAGGTTAATATTCCCTGGTGTTATTCAAACCGGGAACCTTTCATTGTTCCAGTCTGCTGACCTTTGCTACTCTCACATCTAACAAGGTGATCTGAAAATAACACATTTTTCATGTATTATTTCACAGATCAGCTTTCACTTCCCTCTGCCACTTTCCCCTTTGAAATTTGCCAAAGGTTCAACTTGCAAAGCCCTTGTTTATAGCAACAGCAATGTCATTTCTGAACCGTCACAGTATAGTCAAAATGGTGCTTTCCTGACCTGAGAAGCAACTTCCTATATTTCAGTTGTTAACTCATTAGGTTTGGAAGACCAGCTGGGAAGAAAATGACTTTTCCCACAGTGACCTCCAGTGAGGAACTAGGGGTGGAGCTGGCAATTGCCATAACTTAAATAGGTCATTGATAATCCTGCCATCAATCAGCTCTCTTGGCATTAAACACCTGTAGAATTGCTTAAAAACAATAAAGGTTCTTTATACTTACATTTACACTCATTATAGTGTATGCATCCATACTTTCACAACTGATTATTGATCTGGCTTCACGTTTTTAAGGTATTAATACTTCCCTTTAATTACTTGCTCACACAGTGGTAGTGTCCCTACATCTGAGCAGAAGGCTCAGGTTCAATTCCCACCTGTGCTAGAGGTATGTGTATATCATCACACATCTGATCAGGTTGAACAGCAATATCTATATCTGTCACAACAGAGAGTGGCTCTATTGGAAGGACAGTGCACTTCTGAGGAATCTGTGTTTGTGTGATAAAGTAACAAAAGTACAACTAAGGGCAGGAATTCTCATAACAACTACAGACACAAACTCCCACTCTTCTGCTTGGTGGCAAAGTGTAAAGGAAACATTTAATCCCATTCCTTACAGAGGTCAGAAGACAGTCATTACCATACCATTTTGTTTTAGTCTTTGTCACACAGAACAGAACATTTTCATCAGTGCTAGAGAGAGAAGATCATTGTTTCCCTCCAGCATTGTATCTGTTGCATTATGGCACCACTGGGTCACAGAATGAGGTGTGGCTCCTCTGGACCAACAAAACAGTGATGACTCCTCTTGATTAATAACCACTCTGATTCACTGATTGAAAGCCTCTCCTTGTTTCTTTCAGTTTTCACTTAAAAGGATGTTTAAAAGAATTAAACAAGAATTCTTCCCACTGGTTCAATGAGTTTATTCAGCTGAAGGAAGCACACCACAAAGATTTTAGGTTCAATTCCCAGTTCTCAGTAAGCTTGCTGAATACAGGCTGGGAGATGTCAGAAGAGATTTTACAATTACAATGATACAAAGCTTGGGATTTTGCTCCTGATTATGCCAGTAAACCTTGCTCCAATGAGGGATGCAGGCAGTGTCTATGGGTTTTGGGTGAAGGGACAATTGGATGCCTCTTCTGTGATGCCTCTTATAGTTAAATAGCCTCGTGGTTTTCACTAGCTGGGCTCACAAACACTTGCCTGTGTTTACTGATCACACATAGAACCATAACCAGTGAGGGATCTCGTACTTTCATAAGAAGGAAGTGTAAAATATTGAGAAAGAGACAACAAAACACAGGAGAGGAGGATTTTTTTCTAAACGTAAAATATAAACAACTAATCAAAGCTATCAACTGAATAACATATTTAAAGCATCGATGTTACCAAAAAACCTCAGTCTCATCATTACTGATCTCACCATTTCAAGTGTTCTCAGGGAACCTAAAGGGCATGAGTCTGCAGTTACAGTGACGAAACTGGGCAATTTTCTCCTTTTTTTCACTCTGTGTATTCTAATCCTAAAAACACATTATTTTCACAGCCATCTTTGACAATCTTCTGCTTTGCTTGTGAGGGGTTAGGTTCAGTGTAGCTGTGTTATTTTCGTTATGCTGAAACTGTACAAATGGCATTACAATGTGTGTCAATGCAATTCATTTCATTGAATCATGCACTTGTAAACTAATGCAGAAAGGCTTGCCAAATAAGAAAGACAGTGACCAACTGCTGCTTGCTGGCTGCTTATGGAGTAGAAACTCCAACTGGTTTATACATCAACACAAGGCAAGGATAATTCTCTGCTCCCAAAACGTGTGGATCAGATAACAATGCTGGGAGCATGACATAATTAACAGAACCCATATATTCCTGTGTGCCTTTGTTTAGTGTTGTTGTTAACCCTTCAATATTAAACAGATTGATATCTGTATAGAATAAGCATGCAAATGGATGTTGCACAGACAAACTGATTAAAACTTTTACTTGAATTATTATACAAATTTTGCATCCATTTGCCAATCTAATGGTGAAAATGTTGTATTTGGAAAGGCAAGGACTGATTAGGGATAGTCAATATGGCTTTGTGCATGGGAAATCATGTCTCACAAACTTGATTGAGTTTTTTGAAGTAACATAGAGGATTGATGAGGGCAGAGCAGTAGATATGATCTATATGGACTTCAGTAAGGCGTTTGACAAGGTTCCCAATGGGAGACTGGTTAGCAAGGTTAGGTCTCACGGAATACAGGGAGAATTAGCTATTTGGATACAGAACTGGCTCAAAGATAGAAGATAGAGGGTGATGATGGAGGGTTGTTTTTCAGACTGGAGGCCTGTGACCAGTGGAGTGCCACAAGGATCGGTGCTGGGCCCACTACTTTTTGTCATTTATATAAATATTTGGATGTCAGCATAAGAGGTATAGTTAGTTAGTTTGCAGATGACAAATTTAGAGGTGTAGTGGATAGTGAAGAAGGTTACCTCAGATTACAACAGGATCTTGATCAGATGAGCCAATGGGCTGAGAAGTGGCAGATGGAGTTTAATTCAGATAAATGCGAAGTGCTGCATTTTGGGAAAGCAAACTTAGCAGGACTTATACACTTTCTGGTAAGGTCCTAGGGAGTATTGCTGAACAAAGAGACCTTGGAGTGCGGGTTCATAGCTCCTTGAAAGTAGAATCGTAAGTAGATAGGATAGTGAAGGCGATGTTTGGTATGCTTTACTTTATTGGCCAGAGTATTGAGTATTGGAGTTGGGAGGTCATGTTGCGACTGTACAGGACATTGGTTAGGCCAATGTTGGAATATTGCGTGCAATTCTGGTCTCTTTCCTATCAGAAGGATGCTGTGAAACTTGAGAGGATTCAGAAAAGATTTACAAGGATGTTGCCAGGGTTGGAGGATTTAAGCGACAGGGAAAGGCTGAACAAGCTGGGGCTGTTTTCCCTGGAGCGTCAGAGGCTGAGGGGTGACCTTTTAGAGATTTACAAAATTATGAGGGTCGTAGATAGGGTAAGTAGGCAAAGTCTTTTCCCTGGGGTTGGGGAGTCCAGAACCAGAGGGCATAGGTTTAGGGTGAGAGGGGAAAGATGTAAAAGAGACCTAAGGAGCAACTTTTTCAAGCAGAGAGTAGTATGTGTATGGAATGAGCTGCCAGAGGCAGTGGTGGTGGCTAGTACAATTGCAACATCTAAAAGGCATCTGACTGGATATATGAATACGAAGAGTGATATGGGCTGGGTGCTGGCAGGTGGGACTAGATTGGGTTGGGATATCTAGTCAGCATGGACGGGTTGGACCGAAGGGTCTGTTTCCATGCTGTACATCTCTTTGACTCTATGAGTCTAATTCCTTGGCAAGTTCTATTGTGTCCTCATTCACATTCTCTTGCACTGAATTCTTGCATTTTCCTTATCTACTTGCAGTATAATTTTGCCTCTTTTGATATGTGCAATTTCTTTCAATTCTACACATCAAAGTATACCCTCAATTCTTGTGCACATCTTAGCTCAGTTCCAACTTCCACATTCTGGAGCACTCTTCCTCCGCTTCTTGTACTTCTCTGTCCTCACAATCACATACAGACCTTCCCAAAATCTCACCAAGCGCATCAGGCTTTCTGTCACTTTGCTTTACTCTTCCCCACTATTTTGTGAAAACCCTTAGTCCATTTTAGCTTGTGAAAGGAGCCCTATACATGGAAGAGTTTACTACAATGATGCATTGAAAAGGTGGTATAGGTTTACTGTCATGCCTGTATTGCGTATGTGAATTCAACTGCAAATACAAAGCAAGCCATTAAACCTATTGTTATATAATGTAGTGTATTTTACCGAAGATGCGAGATTGACATAATTCATAATAAAATAAATAATATTATAAATTTGCATTCCTGGTGCAGAGTTCACCATGTGGGAATGCTTATAGGTATTTTGAGTACATGTTTTACATTGTTATCTTTTTTGTTTACTTTAATGGGCTAAAAGTCACAAAATAGCTGCAAAATGTTTAATTTTGTTTACTATGCAAAATTCCCAAAATATGTTCTAGTAAGGTGAAGCACTGCCCTGAGTGCAGAAATCACTTACTTTTACACAATAAAATCCATGGCGTAAGCTACACGCAATGTAGACTGTGAATATTTCACTAATGTACCTTCCAAAGGAGCTTGCAAGTAGTGGATTGGCGAGTGGTGAGAAGAGAGTATTTCTTTGGTCTCAAATCGTCCTAAAATAATTAATTTCATATTTTAACCAGAAATAGGTTGTGTGCCAGTCACAGTTCATAAAGATGATCAGTATTGCTTTCTGCATCCTGGTATTGTGATGCACAATCTACCCAGACCCATTCTGGTGGGGCCAGCAAATATAGATGACTCAGCATTCTGAAGGGGTCTGAGAAGTGCATACAGAAGGTGGTTTATCCATTTTAAAGGGATAATGCAGTGAAATACAGTAGACTTATGTTAAATTTAATTGTTGCTCTTATAAACAAGGAAAACGAGGATAGAGAGAATGTTCAGAATCATGGGTGAGCGATTTAGCGGTAAAGTAAGAAATATGAGAGTTTCATTGTTCCAGACAGGGGACTAGGGATGGGGACAGGAGACCTTTAAGGACCATACTCGAAAGAGTTTTGGAGAAGGTGATCAGAGAGGTCAATTCCCGGTGTCTGGATCTGTGGGTCTGGCAATAGGGCCATCCTAAGTCTACTGAGCTTGATTAGTGTTCCAGTTTGGTAAATGCTTCTCTTATTCATGCTCTACCAGCCACTCAAGCTGTTCAATGCACCAAAGCCCAATCACTCATCCAACAGCACTCACTGCCACTCACAATTCATGCCTCATATCCAGATACTCCACGTCATACTAACATACATTCAGGTGATGTCAACTACTCACCCAGCTCAAACTATCCCCACATTGCTATAGATATCAACCAAAGTCAGTGGAAAATGCTCACTAGCATTGATCTCTTTCATGCAGGACAAGGTGGTTCATAATGGAAGAGAGAAGGAATGTGGAATGAACTTCCTGAGGAAGTGGTGGACATGGGCACTGTCACAATGTTTAAAAAACACTTAGATATGTACGTGAATAGGAAAGGTTTGGAAGGAAATGGACCAGGAGCAGGCAGGTTGGACTAGGTTAGTTTCGGATTATGTTCAGTGTGGGCTGTCTGGACCGAAGGGTCTGTTTCTGTGCTATATAAGTCTATGAATAAGACAGGGTATGCCAATTTGTACAACAAAAGCTACCATATTCAATTAAGTTCTTAAAGGTCCATGCTTTTTTGTTGGTAAGTGAATGAAAGAGTGCACGTATAGATGAGTGAGTAAGACAACTGAGGAGGAGGATGAGTTGGATGAGTTGATGAGGAAGAAAGAACTGTAATACATTGGCCCTGCGGGAAGTGATTGTTTGGGAGGGCGGAGAATGGTGTCAGTTCAGTTACACTGGCTAATCACAGGGTTCGACCATGTATTAACCAATGTGACCTTTCTAGGGCAAGTATCCAGCTAAGTTCTGCATATTGGTCCCAGAGCTCAGTTTCAGAGGTTTTGCAAAAGATCCAGGACAGTGCAAATCCGTAATTCGATGCGGTGTCTCCATCCACAAAAAAAAAGCATATTAGGATCGCAGATAAACTTGTAAACCAGTTTACATTGTAAAATATATCTGATAACATAGAAAACTAAAGACATCAATTTTATTTAAAACGGAGAAGCTTTTCCACCTGTCATATGGATCCTTATAGCTGAATGTTTTTAAAAATTTCACCACAAGCATGCACCATCCTCTTTGTAAATAATTATACTACTCATTGATTCCTCACCTTCATTAAAGCTCAAATGTTATTTCTTGTTTTCACAGGAATTGAATCTGTTTTAATCTGTAATCTACATAAATCTAAAAATGTCATAAACTTAAAAGGAGCGTAAGCCTAAATTCAGAAAAAATAATTTTCACCAAACAGTGTACAAAATAGAAAAGCTTCATTGCGATGGACGCACTAACGTGACATCAGTTTGTAGACTAAGCTCCTGAAGCTGAAACAAATGTATCTCGACTCCGTTCAAATGGAAAAAAATAGTCTGCTGTTCTAAGGGTTTTCTGGTCACAGCAGGAGAGGTGTAGTTTCTATGCAGGTCCACTCAATCAATAAAAAAAAAGCCACAGGAGGAATGATTTATCTTGTTGCTTACAGAAGCTGTCACAGAGAAAAATTGTAAAAGATCAATTTACACAATCCAGTGTGAGAAAGCTATTGATGTAACGTAGCTGATCAACATTTGGTCAAATATACAACACTACAATTCAGTAGGCAAGCCTGAGACATAGTGCTGTTCATGATAAGTTTCCTAGTCAAAATATAACTGGACTTTGTGCTCCATAAAGTGAACATTTGGGCAATGGATAACAAGATTCTTTGACCTGTGATAAGTTACCTCATGTGACTGGACAGAGCTTGATTAGTTGTTTGTTCTTATGGATTGCATGCATCAAATTTTCTGTGAGAAAATTTTGCTCTGAGACTAACTGGCTTAATTACAGTCAACCCTTTCAATACAGGTCAGAGGAGTCTGGCACGTTGCAGGAAATAAGGAAACATACTACCTTCCTGCAACAAATACTAACGTGCAGTTTTAAAGTAAGTTCAATGAAGCTTATCTCAGCTGCTTTGACTGCTCAAGGTGGCCAACACACTGCCCGATCTAAAAAAAGGTTCATACAGAACAAGGAGGGCATCAGGTGTGGCTTGATGCTGAGTGACCTGGTTATAACTGGTCTGTTAACGAGGCACTTGAAGTGGCCTCAATATCTGGGAACTTGAAAAGAGAAACAGATCCAATACTCATCTTTCAGCTGATAAGTGTGCATGTGTCGATGTTAACACTGAGCTGGTCTGTGATACCTCTCACACAATGTGTCAGTGTCAACTGGAGCATAAAAGTGATGCATTACAATTCAGATTTGTCTTTATTGTGAAACAGGCAAAACTATATATATTTGTGTAATAGTTATTCTCATGTAAAAGTCAACATTATGAATTTTGGCTAAGAAGAACTGTAGATTTTCAAATGTCTCACGTTAAAGTCATAGTAATGATTAATTATTTACTAAAACAAAATTATCAGGGTTCATTAATTTAAAGGCATGTGCAGGAACCTTTGGATTTTCCCTCATTAGTTGCATGAAGTGTAACAGTTGGTGATGTTATAAAATCAATAAATTGGAGGATTAATTAATTAATTCCTTTTTACATTACTGGAGTCATAGAGATGTACAGCATGGAAACAGACCCTTCGGTCCAACCTGTCCATGCCGACCAGATATCTCAACCCAATCTAGTCCCACCTGCCAGCACCCGGCCCATATCCCTCCAAACTCTTCCTATTCATATACCCATCCAAATGCCTCTTAAATGTTGCAATTGTACCAGCCTCCACCACATCTTCTGGCAGCTCATTCCATACATGTACCACACTCTGTGTGAAAAAGTTGCCCCTTAGGTTTCTTTTATATCTTGCCCCTCTCACCCTAAACCTATGCCCTCTAGT
>NC_057715.1:67296500-67342023 GCF_004010195.1 Chiloscyllium plagiosum | reverse complement strand
CTTTTTCTTAACCAAACCCTCAATTTCTTTAGTCATCCAGCATTCCCCATACCTACCAGCCTTCCCTTTCACCCTGACAGGAATATACTTTCTCTGGATTCCTGTTATCACATTCCTGAAGGTTTCCCATTTTCCAGCCGTCCCTTTACCTGCGAATATCTGCCTCCAATCAGCTTTCGAAAGTTCTTGCCTAATACCGTCAAAATTGGCCTTTCTCCAATCTAGGACTTCAACTTTTAGATCTGGTCTATCCTTTTCCATCACTACTTTAAAACGAATAGAATTATGGTCGCTGGCCCCAAAGTGCTCCCCCACTGACACCTCAGTCACTTGTCCTGACTTATTTCCCAAGAGTAGGTCAAGTTTTGCACCTTCTCTAGTAGGTACATCCACATACTGAATCAGAAAATTGTCTTGCACACACTTAAGGAATTCCTCTCCATCTAAACCTTTAACACTATGGCAGTCCCAGTCGATGTTTGGAAAGTTAAAATCCCCTACCATAACTACCCTATTATTCTTACAGATAACTGAGATCTCCTTACAAGTTTGTTTCTCAATTTCCCTCTAACCATTGGAGGGTCTATAATAAAATTCCAATAAGGTGATCATCCCTTTCTTATTTCTCAGTTCCACCCAAATAACCTCCCTGGATGTATTTCCGGGAATATACTCCCTAGGCACTGCTGTAATGCTATCCCTAATCAAAAATGCGACTCCCCCTCCTTTCTTGCCTCCCTTTCTATCCTTCCTGTAGCATTTGTATCCTGGAACATTAAGCTGCCAGTCCTGCCCATCCCCGAGCCATGTTTCCATAATTGCTATGATATCCCAGTCCCATGTTCCTAACCATGCCCTGAGTTCATCTGCCTTCCCTGTTAGGTCTCTTGCATTGAAATAAATGCAGTTTAACTTATTAGTCCTATCTTGTCCCTGCCTGCCCTGACTGTTTGACTCACTTCTGTTCTCAGCTGTACCCGTCTCAGATCGATCTCTTTCCTCAGTATCTCCCTGGGTCCCAATCCCTCACCTTACTAGTTTAAATCCTCCCAAGCAGTTCTGGAAATTTCCCTGCCAGTATATTAGTCCTCTTCCAATTTAGGTGCAATCCGTTCTTCTTGTACAGGTCACTTCTACCCCAAAAGAGATTCCAATGATCCAAAAATGTGAATCCTTCTCCCATACACCAGCTCCTCAGCCATGCATTCATCTGCTCTATCCTCCTATTCCTGGCCTCACTAGCTCATAGCACTGGGAGTAATCCAGATATTACTACCCTTGAGGACCTCCTTTTTAACTTTCTGCCTAACTCTCTGTAACCTCTCTTCAGAGTCTCAACCTTTTCCCTTCCTTTATCATTGGCTACAATGTGGACAATGACCTCTTGCTGGCCCCTCTTCCCCGTGAGAACATTCTGCACCTTCTCTGAGACATCCTTGATCCTGGGACCAGGGAAACAACACACCATTCTGCTTTTTCTCTGCTGGCCACAGAAACGTCTGTCTGAACCTCTGACTACAGAATCCCCTAACACAATTGATCTCTTGGAAGTCAACGTACTGCTCATTGCATTAGAGCCAATCTCAATACCAGAAACTTGGCTGTTTGTGCTGCATTCCCCTGAGAATCCTTCACCCCCTACATTTTCCAAAACAGCATACCTGTTTGAAATGGGTATATACACAAAAGACTCCTGCCCTAGGTGCCGACCTCTCTCACCCTTCCTGGAGTTAACACAACTATGTGACTGTATCTGAGACTTTCCCCCCTTTCTCTTACTGCCATCCATCAGATACTGTAGCTGTTGCAAATTCCTCATCGCTTCTATTTGTCTCTCCAACCGCTCCATTCGATCTTATAAGATTCGCATCCAACAGCATTTATGGCAGATATAATCTGCAGTAACCCTTAAACTCTCTTTAAACTCCCACATCTGACAAGAAGTACATATCACTGCAAAGGCCATGACAAACACTGCCCCAAGTTAAGTTAATAGCTATGGTTTATATTTTAAGTTTAATCAAGAGACTTGTCTCCAAAACACTATACTCACTACTACAGCCTTTCTCTTGGACAGACTTAAAACAACAATTAACTTATCTAATTCTGGGCTGTGAACTTTGCCCAACAGTTCCTCCAAGATTAGTTGTGAATTTCACTGTTTGTTAATTTTCCCAGATGCACTCCGATGTCCCGCGATACACGAATTCAAACAGCAAAGGCGGTAACTGTGCAGGTTCTCTTTCTCGCTCCTGCACTGTCCTCACCATATGCTTCCTTTATCTGCTCTTCTACCTTTTAAACTGCTGTTGTTTTGACTTTTTTTCCCAAAGTTCCAAAACAATGCAACAGCCTATAAAATAGTAATTGCTGCTCCTGCAATTCGAGGAAATCACCCCCAACATCTAAAATACCTCAAAAAAAAAAGGAGCAGCTCTTACAGCCAGAAATTTTTCCCATCCCCCATCTTGGATTACCCAGAATTCTTTTTTTTTTCATTTTTGAAGCATTAATCAAGCATACATGTCGACCTTTCAAAACCATCACCAAAACAATTATTTACAAAGAATTTTGTTTAATGTATCATTCAATAATTGATATCTCTCTGACAGAACAGTATTCCCTCCATCCTGCCGTGTAGTGTCAGCCTAGGTTATAGGCATCCACATTGAGTAGAACCGAATCCATTACCTTCCAAACCTGAGGTAAGTGCTGCTGCTGAGCCAAAGTTGAGACCATTACAATAGAATATCTATGCTTAATGTAAACTCCCAATTTTATCTCTCTTCCCCTCCCTTGAAAGTGGTCAATCACAGCGAGGCAGTGTTACCAGGGCACAATTTATCATATTTCATCTTAACTAAGCAGTGGATTGAATCTTCTGCCCTCAGAGGTGGAAAATGTGGAGGTAGGTAGGGCACTTAAGCAAAGTGGTGGTATACCTAATCCCTGCCACTTTTCTCTCTCTGGACAGGAAGGTTACCAATGTTTGCCAAAAACTAGCCAGTTTGAAATGGGCCAGTGGTGAGTTGAGGCCTTTAAGTGACCATTAATTGACAACATAAGGGCTTTTATTGTACCCAGCACTTAATTGTTAAGGCGGCTGAAAGGAGGCGAGTGTGTCATAGGGCATCTTGGCCAGTTATTTACCTTTTTCACCACCTTATTCACCTCCATGGGTGGGTAATTGTGCCCAAAGTAATTAACTCCAGCTCATGTTTTATTCAATTTGGATGCTTTAACTTTGTTAATAAAGGTTCTCTTTGAAGATGCACGTACCTATCGATTTTGCAGAATTAACAACCAACAGAAACATTGCAGTTTTATTAATAAATAATTAATTTAACAGACACAAATTAACTGCATATTTCATGTAAACTTTTAATCCACCAATAGATGATGGTCCAATACACCCAGTAATGATAGAAGAAACAAACACACAGAATTGTGTGTTTGGAGGGCTTGTTTTGCTCGGGTATATGCGATGGCTGGATTTCGTTTTGCTTCACTTGAAAGAATAGCAAAATTGAGATAAAAATGGAATGGACAAAAGCATCAGAAAAGCCGAATAGTTACATGCATTTCAACAATTGTTTGCATTTTCAATTAATCTGAAGAAAATAAAACAAACAGCTATTTTCATTGGACACAATTATTATTGTCCATGTTTGACATGCTCTGGTTCAAGTATTATTGCTACCAACAAAGTTAGATGCAATTTGTAACATAACTGCACAGACATGTCATATTGTGGCAGACAGCCACCATAGAAAATAGAAGCAACTCCTTTCAATAGTCATTGTTCTTCATTGACATCTGAAACTGATGGAATAAAATTGGTTTCATCAACTTCTTTGCAGTAAACTGTCTAACATACAGTTTTAATTTCAGAACTTTATGTTCATTTTTATTTTAGTGGTTATTGGGGAATAGGAGAGAATATTTTTAGGGCATTTACACCTGAACTCATTTGGGTTATAGGTATCTGATAATATAACTCAATTTTCCTCACTCATCCAGAATGTGCCTCCTGTCATTTTCATTAATTCTCCTTTCGCTAAAGTTGACAAATTTTTTTACATCTAGATTTGCTTATTGTACGTTGCAGCTGAACTTGTAATCCAATATTATCTCAATAAATGATGTGAATCATGAAACTGGGAGAGCAAAGAGGCACCAGCTGTAGTTTCGCTACTGACTTGTGAGATCCATCTCAGATTATAGGAAGCTAAGAAATCCAATTTTCACTCTGGGATGTAAGAATGCGATCTTCCAAATCTGCAAGTAGATCCTAGGCATCCATATTGGGTGGGAGGCCATTGGTACAATTGGACTGCTCATCTCAGTTCCCTTGTTTTTTTTCTTAACGTTTCTTTAGGTGCAATTAGGCCATCTTGCCCTCATCCTCATGCCTCCGTGTCTATAACTTTCATAATCTTGCACGTTACCTGCATGACAACGTACATCCACCATGCATAACCTATGCCTCATGTTTCCTCATTAGCCACTCACTCAGTATTCAACATGAGTGGTCCTCAGAAGCCATGCGAAGATCAAAAATAACTCTAACAATTTAACACAAAAATTGAAACTGTTGGAAAAGCTCTGCATGTCTGGCAGCATCTGTGAAGTGAAATCAGAGTTAACATTTGAGGTCCAGTGATCCTTCCTCACAACTAACAATTTGTTTTAAGGCTATACATTTGTAAGTGAAAAACTCACATTCATGAAACCCGCTCAAAGGTTTTATATCTCAAGAGGTTATTCTCTTATAAAAAAAAGAAAAAAAACTTCTATTCACAGTTCACTTCAAAGATAGTTAATTCTTTAATATTCTGTTTAAGTTGTCGAAAAAGTTACAGACTCACTCGTGGAGATAATTTAGCTTTTGAAATTCAGGCAAGCATTCATCACGACATAATAATCATCCTTGGAGAAAGGTGACAAAAGAGTTCTACTGAAACTATATGACCAGGTAATTTTTTGTATATAATCTACAACAGACAACCTCTCAATCTGAACATTCCAGCAAAGGTTATGTTTTAAACCATCACTGCTCTAGCCTTTCCTTTTATGTTTAAAGATTGGAGAATTTAAAGGTAAATCTTCAGATCTTGATAATTAAACAGATTTTATCTATTCTTCAACAACATTTCCAGCTACAAAATGAATTGTTGGCTCCCATAATGCAACTTATGCTTCGGAACCAGCAGAACGTGGGTGCATTTGAACTCAGCATGAAGTTCAAATGGACCTTTTGAGCTTGAGTTTCCTTCTTTTGTGAACCTGCTCCTTCCTCTTCTGACTGCCAGGGAAGATCAGAGTGGCTAGAAATGGTAGCAGGACTTCTGCCTCCAGATGCTGGTTGTTGTAATCAAAGTTAGACTTCCAAATTCTGGAAAAAAGTCTCTCCATTATGCTTCTGATTTTAGTCTTCTGCCATCTTTGTCAGTGCTATAATTAATTATTTCCTAACATAACTTTTAAGCATTTTTAAGGATTTATGTGTTTTGTTAATTATTAGTGAAATACTACTTTAATTTTAAGTACATACTTGTATAGTTCTTATTTGTATCAAACAGAAAATGGTCTTTATTTTTCTTCTTTCTTGGACTGTGAACATTACCAGCAAAATCATCATGTATAGCCCATTCTTAATTGCACTTGTGAAGGTCATGGTTATCCATTTTCTTGACCCTATGCAGTTCAAATGGTGCAGGTACAACTTCAGTTAAGGACAGCATTCCAGGATTTTGACCCAATGAAGAAAGTGTCCTATAATTTCAAGCCAGGATGCCAGGGGACTTGTTTCCATTATTGTTCTTGGTTGTAAAGGCCAATTGTTTGACAGGCACAGTCTTGGGGGAGAAGTTGAAGGAAGCATTGTATGTTGTTTCAATAAATCTCTGAATCCCCTGTGCACAAATAGTGGAGGGGGTCAAGAGTTTGTTGATGTTTGGGGTGCCAATCAAGATGTCCATTCTTTTCGAGAAAGGGTCAAGCTTCTTGAGAGCTATTAGAGCTACATTCATCCAGGTAAGTGGAGAATACTTTATCACATTCCCGAGTTTTGCCTTATAGTCAGGAGGTGAGTTACCCACCAAAACAATTCCAGCCTCTGACCTCCACAAGCAGCTATAGTATCTATATGGCTAGTCCATTTGTGTTTCTGGTTAACATTAACCACAGGGTGTTCATGCCACAGTAATGCCACTGAATATTAATAAGAGCTGGTCAGATTCTCTTTTGTTGAAGATAGTTATTGCCTGACTCCTGTCTGGTGCAAAGATTAGTTTGCATTTATCAGTCCAAGACCAATTCTTGTTCAAGTATTACTGCACGTGGGTGGGAATTACTTAGGTATCTGAGGAGCTGTGTAACCTCTCAGCTTCAAAACATTCATATTGCGTAGACTAACTGGAAGCTGCTGATGATACACTGCAGGGTATGGAGATGGACTGCATGCTGTGGAATACTGGCAAAATAACAGACAATGTTGACAAGATATAGTGAAAACAGAAAGGTAAGTCACTAAAATCCAGAGGACCATAGGGCTGCCCACTTATTAGATACAGGCAACTAATGGTGAGTTTAATCCAAGGATTACCATGCCTCAGGTAAGGAGTGAGGTTGAGAAGATGGTAACCTCAGCCAGTACAGGAATTGAACCCCTGGTGTTTTGAACCCCTGGTGTTAGCATCAATCTGCATTGTAAACCAACCATCCAGCCGACTCACCCCGTTAAGGAAGAGAATGGAGCAGCTGCAATAAAAATTAAGGGCTTGGTATTGAGTTATGTGGTATATTGAGCAACATTGTGATGCACAAAGTATTTTCAGAAATTTGGAGCATGGTGGTAACAAGTTTGTATAAAATGGCGACTGCAAACACCTGCAGGCACAATGGATAACTGATACAGTGCTCTGTGCAGTTTATTGTATATTTTTAGTCCATTTCTTCTCTTTGTAGAATATGATTGGGAGTTTCTGCAAAGTTCCATTTGATTGCGTTTTGCATATTTATATTGCAACTGCATCATGATGACAACTGTAACAAAGCCACAAATTTGAAGTTTACTTACAATGTGCTACACTCATGCTAATGATGAGGTGCTGAAACAGTAAAACAATGTGGCAGAGAGAGTCATGCGCTTTATCATCTTGCAAGAATGCTTTACACTTTTTATTTATAATAGATGTCATCACCATGATTTTGCCAATTGTATGGTAGTTTCTAGGCAACTCTTCCTGGCATAAATAATAATTTTTATCATGCAATATTCATCTTTTTTTTAATTAAAGATGCTGAAGCAAACATTAAGGCTTTATTTATGCAGGTAATATTTATTCCACACACTTGCTTTACTTTTCTTCATTAATTGATCAGATTCAAAACTTTCACATATATTGCTGGGGAATAAATTGCAGTCTTGGAAAATCAAAAAAACGGGGAACAAAAGTATTTGAAATGTGGCAAACTGTATTCATTTGGCTTTCAATGTGGCAGTTCTCATTACTCACTGTGGATAAAAATACCCAGTTTACTCATAAAAGCTCAATCACCACTTTATCTAGTATTGTTTTCCTATTCCAAAGTAAATTGTATCCAGTATTAAATAATAAGAACTAATGCAACTGGACTTGTCCCATCTGCAACTGTCTGAGGTAATTATATTTTCTAGCTTTAATAGCCCTCAGTACTTATAGAGAACTGCGTTTGTAATATTGCAATGGGAAAATTATTCAACATATAGACATCCTTGATTTTAGTTATTACTGGCACTCAAGAAAATGTTTAGAAGCCTGTATATTTTTCTGTACCTTAGGTACAGGAAATTGCTTATTTATCATCTTTTCTTCGAATCCCCAGAGATGGTGGCCAAAAACTCTAAGCCACAATATAAGAGAATATTTTTCCAGCCCTATCAAATAGCCCGGAAGAGCTTCAGGTCAAATTAAAAGCTTCTCATACTTCTGGGGATTTATGTGGCTTTAATAACTGAAATGTGTTTTTAGTTTCTATTATAAAGGTCAAAAGGTTCCTAAAGAAACACAATTTAACAATTATTTAGACCTAATTTCTGCACAAGTGAGATTTTCTTCATATTATTTGCAGAGCAAATTCAATGATCTTGGCCCAGCAGCAGCACTTTATTCATCACAATTTTGCACAAAACCAGATTTGCAGGTGGAATTTAATTTTGGCTACTCTGTGGTACAAAATATCATCTATAATAGACCCTGACTTTAAGTGGTGACTAACTCACAGCAAAATAAGATAACTTCTTTTTACAACAATTTTGCTTTTTATTGCTGATGAATAATGCAGTCAAATACAGAAGTGAAGTTTAGTAATGGTGATTCTTTATAGAGAAGCTGTTGTTTATTATTATGAACAGTTTCGATCACCTAACACATACTCTCACCTTCACTGTTGAATAGAGTCATACAGCCCACAAACAAATCCTTCAGTCCAGCCAATCCATGCCAAACATAATCTCAAATTAAACTCATCCTACCTGCCGACTCCCGGCCCATATCCCTCCAAACCTTTCCTATTTATGTACTTACTCAAATGTCTACTAAATGTATCCATAACTTCCTCAGGAAATCTATTCCACACGTGAACACCCTCTTGTTTAAAAAAAATTGCCCCTCACGTCTTTTTTAAACGTCTCTCCTCTCACCTTAAAAATGTGGCCCCTAGTCTTGAAATGCCCCATCCAAGGGAAAAGACAACCACCATTAACTCTATACTCCTCATTATTTTATAAATTTCTATCAGTTTGTCTCTCAACCTCCTACGCTCCAGTGAAAAAAGTCTCAGCTTATCCAGCCTTTCTTTATAGTTTTCCGCCAGTCACTATCTCAGCCACTTGTGAAGAATAGTTACTGGACAAGTTGGTGGAAAGTTCTTGGCATTATAGTACAAGGTACTGTAGTAGCAGGAAGTGGGGGAGAAGCAAGTGAGAAAAATGCAGAAATATGCCAAAGCTACAATATAGCAGAGGTCAGAAACTATTCTATTGTAATGCTAACAATAAACAATTAGTCTTTTCAACAGCAAAACATTGCAGATGTCAGGAATCTGAAATAAAACCAGAAAAGGCCGGAAATACTCAAGTCTTGCAAGACCTGTGAGCAAAGAAATTGAGTTAATGTTTGAGTTCAATAATCTTTCCTCAGAATATCTCTGTTTTTCTCTCTCTACAGATGCTGTGTGACCTGCTAAGTATATTCAGGATGTACAGGTTCTATTTGGGCATTTTCAGGTTTCAGTTATTCCAATTTGCTAATATATTTGAAAATAAGTTTCATTCCAAATGACAGAATATAGCCTTTGAGTCTCTTCAACCATCAAAGGAAAATCAATTCAAACCAAACAGAGAAGAGACAGCATAAAACTAAAGGAAAGGGCTTACAAAAATGCATTAAAAAAGCACAGAACCTGCTGAATGGGAAAGATACAAAGACCAGCTAAAGGCCACAAAGAAGCTTATAAGAGTGACTAAAGGGATCATGAAAGGAAACTTGCAAGGGACATGAAAATCAATAAGGTGACATTTTATAGCTACACAAAGGAAATGTGGGTGGTCAGGAGCAATGTTGGTCCACTAAAGACTGAGAGTGGAGTTTATTGTCAATAGGCTGGTCAGTGCATTCAATATAGTATTTGGGAAGTCATTGTGCAGGACATTAGTTAGGTCACTTTTGGAATACTGCATTCAATTCTAGTCTCCCTGCCATTGGAAGGATGTTGTGAAACTTGAAAGGGTTCAGAAAAGATTGACAAGGATGTTGCCAGGGTTGGATGGTTTGAGTCTCAGGGAAAGGCTGAATAGGCTGGGAGTATTTTCCCTGGAGTATTGGAGGCTGAGGGTGACCATATAGAAGTTTACAATATCATGGGGACATGGATTGGGTAAATAACCAAGGTCATTTCCCCAGGGGAGGGGAATCTAAAGCTAGAGGGTATATGTTTAAGGTAAGAGGGTAAAGATTTATAAGGGATGTAAAGGGCAACTTTTTCACACAGTGGGTGATACATGTATGTATGAAATGAACTGCCAGAGGAAGTGGTACAACTACAATATTTAAAAGGTAACTGGATAGGTACATGAATAGGAAGGGTTTAGAGGGATATGAGCCAAATGCTTGCAAATGGGACTAGATTAGGTTAGGATATCTGGTTGGCATGGACGAGTTGGACCAAAGGGTCTGTTTCTGTGCTGTATGTCTCTATGACTGTGGGGAAGTGGCAGACATGTTGAATAATTACTTTTGTTTCAGTATTTACAGTGGAAAAGGAAGATAGCTTGCTCCAAGTCATGAATAAATTAATAGTGGAGCACGGACACAGAGTCATTAAAATTAAAGTAAGTAAAATATTCATAATGAGGAAATTAGTTGAATTAAAGAGTGACAAATCCCCAGGACCTGATGGATTCAAGCCAAGGGAGTAAAGGGAGTAGGGGAGCACATTGTAGACACCTGAATTATAATCTTCCAGAGTTCCCTCAAAAAGTATCCCTCTGGATTGGAAAATTACATGTGTTACTCTGTCTTTTGAGAAAGTGAGAGAAAAGCCAGGGAATTACAGTCCAGTTAGCCTAACAGCTATGGTGGGGAAATTGATGGAGTCTATAATCAAGGATGGAATGAACACCTTGAAAGTTTTCAGTTAATCAGGGAGAGACAGCATGACTTCACGACAGGTAGGTCATGCCTGAGAAATCTCACTGAAGTTTAAGAGCTGACTCAGGTAGCGAACAGGGAAATTTCTATGCAAACTATTTATGTGAACTTCTAGGATTATTTGATAAAGTATCACAGAACAGACTATTAACTAAGATAGAAGCCCACAGAACTGACGGCAAATTACTGACATGGCTGGGAAATTGACTGAGTGGCAGACAACAGAAAGGAGGGATAATGGACAGGTACTCAAACTGGCAGGATGTGACCAGCGATGTCCCACAAGGATTTGAGCAAGGGCTTCAATTATTCACATTATTTATCAACAACTTGGATAACGGCATAGAAAGTCATATATCCAAACTTTCTGTGATACAAAGTTAGCTGCCATTGCAGACAGTGTAGATGATAGCATAAAATGAAAAAGAGATAGTGATAAAAGTAGGTGAAAGGGCAAAAATGTAGCAAGTGGAGTTCAATGCAAGCAAATGTGAGGTTACCCATTTTATCCTGAAAACGACAGATCATGCTACTTTCTAAATGGCATGAAGTTAAATACAGTGGATGTCCAAGCAGACTTGGAGTTTCAGATGCATAGATATTTAAAATACCACAAACAGGTGCAGAAAATAATCAAAAAAGCTAATGGAAAGCTAGCTTTTATATCTAAATGATGCAGAAATTATGCTGCTGTTATACAAATCCCTGGTTAAATCCCACTTGGAGTACTATTTGCAGATCTGGGCACCACACCTTAGGGAAAGGATATACTGGCCTTGGTGGAAATACAATGTAGGTTTACAAGAATGATACCTGGGCTTCAGGGGTTAGGTTATGAGAAAATATTGTATAAAATAGGCCTGTTTTCTCTATAATTTCTCCAGAAGGTTAAGGAGTGATTTGATCGAAGTCTTTAACATATCAACAGAAACAGGCCAGCTAGCGATGTCCATATCCCCCAAATGATTACATTTTTTAAAAATCAGGGTACATAAAGATAAATTATTTCAACTGTTTGGAGAACTAGGGTCACTGTGTAAAAATTGGAGCTCTTCAGGAGAGATGTTAGGAAGCACTTCTGCACACAGAATGTCTGGAACTCTCTTCCACAAATGGCAGTTGATGCTAGATCAGTTGTTAAGTCTGAGAGAGACTTTTTAAGCAAAAATGTTAAGAGTTATGGCGCAAAGGCAGGGAAATGGAATTAGGCCACAGATCAGCCCCGATCTCACTGAATGACAGAAAAGGTCGAGGGGTTAAATGGCCTACTCCTGTTCCTATGTTCCCCTAATCCTCACAAACACCTCATTGTCAAAGAATCAAGAAATTATACAGAGACTTTACAACTTCTTCACTCCTAGTGCTGTAAATTGCAAAGACTGTAAATATTGGCATTGCTTTCAATTCTAGTATTCATCGAGCCCATATTTCATTTCAATATATCCTTGAACCTTCAAGAGTTGCAGAAAATACTGCATCGCCCTTCCTACGCTTTCACTCAGAAGATAATGATAGTTCAAACTTTCTGCCTTTCTGCTTCTGCCTTCACTGCTCCTTTGTACTAAGCAACAAGTGAGGAGCAGAATGTAAGGAGAAGAATAAGTTATTGCTGATTTCATCTTTTCAGATGGAGAAATCATTGACCATTCTGATTCCTCAAAGCCTGTCCACCATCTACAAGGTATAAGTCGGGAGTGTGATGGAATACTTCCCACTTGCCTGGATGTGTGCAGCGCCAACAACACTCAAGAAGCTTGCCGCTGCTAATCTATGCTTTATAGAGGGCTAAGCAACCCACTTGACTGGCCCAGCAACCACGGTTAGTATTCACTTTCTTCTCCACCAACGCACAGTGCCAGCCGTATGTATGCACTGCAGCAACTCACCAAGAGGCCTCCAACAGTACCTTCTACCTAAAAGGAAAGGGGTCCTTATCTTTCCAACTAGAAGGAAAAGATCAGCAGATGCAGGGAAACATCACCACCTGCAAGTGCTCCTTTAAGCCACATACAATCCTGACCAGGGTCTTATTAATTGGTCAAGATTCTGGTACTCCCTTCTGGTACTCCCTGGCACTCTGGGTGTCTCTACATCCTAAGGACTATAATGGTTCAAGAAAGCATCTCACCACCACCTTCTCTATGGCAACTGAGAAGGTAAATAAATGCTGGGCTGGCTAGCGATACTCATATTCCACGAACATATAAAAAAAATCTAATCAAGTTAATCAAGAATCAAAGATTTACGCAAATAGTGAAGAGGGGAGTTGATAGAAATTATTGGTTGGACTTCAGTTTGAGCATTTTCTTCACATGCATTCTGCTAAATCTATTACAGAAAATCTATGTTCAAATGAGTTGCTGCTGCGCATTGAATTTTGGCCCTTTGAATATATGTTCAATTTACACTCTGTGTTGTAACAGAACAAATTAGTTTAAATGAATCTAGCAGGGGTTCAAACTTTAACTTGGTTCAATGTAGTTTGTAGATGGAACATTTAACCAATTTAGTCATGTATTCCCTAAAGAATGTTTTAGGAAATAGTTGGAACTGGCATTTAATTTAATTCATTTTGCTATCCCAGAGTTTTATGCTCTAAGCAAACAACAAACAAAAGAAGCAACTAACTTGAAAACTAATACTGAAAAAATTTGATCAGGCCCAAAAATGAGCATGGGATCATGCTGTGTGATTGAGCTGCATGCATTGCGTTCAACATAGGCAGCAGTATAGCTTTCTCATTTCAATCATTTTGATCTTTACCATTTCTAAGAGTGCACTACAGCGGAAACACACCCACGGACCGATACAGGAGTCACAAATTCACATTCTAAGCACATTGTGGCACTCATTGACGCACTCCCCTTCTCTCTTTCAGGACAAGGTGAGTACATAACCGAAAATAATCTGGAGGAAGAATAAAGGAATCCATGGTTTAACAGCACATGCAACGATACTGTTTCTGGTTGTTTATTATCAAGAACTTCATAATGGTGACAAAAAGGATGAGAAATAGGTGCAGTGTAAGGGTTTAATTACACCTTTACTCTAATCATAGTTACTGAGCATGTTTGAAAGGGATATAGAGTCATAGAGATGTACAGCACGGAAACAGACCCTTCGGTCCAACTCATCCATGCCGACCAGATATCCCAACCCAATCTAGTCCCACCTGCCAGCACCCGGCCCATATCCCTCCAAACCCTTCCTATTCATATACCCATCCAAATGCCTTTTAAATGTTGCAATTGTACCAGCCTCCACCACTTCCTCCGGAATATGTAAGAGCAATCTGGAACTGGACCTGGAGGCTGTAAGCTTCAGCATTGTGACCTTGCTTAATTATCAGACCTTGTAAATGGTTATATGTAATAAAGCCTATCAATGTTCACTCATAACAGTGTGAACATTACATTTCAACATGGTGATAGTGATGACCAGACCCACGGAACCAAAGGCAAGTGGCAGTAGGAGCCTAGAGTGAAGTTGAAACTTTATTGCTGGAACAGCACAGCAGGTCAGGCAGCATCCAGGGAACAGGAGATTCGACGTTTCGGGCACAGGCCCTTCTTCAGGAGCCTAGAGTGAAGCCAAGTGATAGTACATTATAATGGGTAAGACCACAGGCCAGCTCTGTGATCCAAATGCAGCCATGGAGGGAAATACCTGAGAAGTAAATATACCTAAATATCTGAGATGACTCGAACTGTGGAGTTAGAAGCAATTCTTTAAACATGTACTGGAGATCTCACAGCTTCAATCATGAATGTTGAGGCTTCAGGCAGAAGTCAATTCTATGGAATTATCTTTACAGTCAGGCACAGAGACCATCAATACAAACATGACATGTTCAGAGTAAAACTTTAAACCTTGGAAATTCAACAACCATGAGCAGTTAACAGACATCTATCCAAGGGAAAATACATGAGCTGCATAACTGGCAGCTGGAATGTACAAATGTATCTCATCCCACACCACATCCTCACTTAAGATTTTTTTTTTACACTCAACAACTTGGAGATTAAACTAGGCAGCTTTAAACGACACAGAGGCAGAGCTTAAATTCAAGCAACTGAAGGAAATAGAGCAGATCAATATTCAAAAGAATTTCAGAAGTCTAACTAACTGAGGAAAATCTGACTTAAATGGCCAGCTATTAGCTGCCATAAAATGCAATGAAACCCTGGGGTTGAAGAAGGAAAGCTCATAGCAGATTTCCAGAAATTTCTTGAGCAAGAATGTTCTCATGCAAAAGACAGAGATGGAGGGAAACGCTTCCCATTCACACTAATGTTCAGAGATCAAAGATCACTGAAAGCCACGAGCTGAGGAAAATATTTGCCTTCATTTAATGAATAACAATGATATGTTCAAAATGAATGAATCTTATTTTTAAAAAGCCAGTCTTTAGAGAGTGTGAAAGAATGAAAATCTTTCTTTAAGCTTGCAGATGATTATCAGAGGGAAGCAAGCCCTTGTTAAGGATGGAGAGCACCTGCAACATAAAGATGATCTTAGGAAAAAAGGCTTGGAAGTATAAGTGCGAGTAACCAAATTACCATTTCAGCTGCAGAGCACCATGCTACATAGGAACTTCCATAGATCCTGATCCTGAAGTCTATTCCTTCACAGATGATAATGCACTTCTATTTTCAGATAGAGTTCTAAAAATGTTCTCACCTGCTGAGATGCTGCCAACCCAATCTAACCCGTGTGCCCCCTCTCAGACAACAATAAGGGTACAGATGTATATTATATGCCCTCCAACAGAGTTAAGAATGGTTTTGGAGATTAATGCATTGGTGAAACAGACTCATTTGCAGGGGATGGAGGATTAGGTAAGAGTAAAGAATTCAGAGATCATAGTGAAATATTCATTGGTTAAATGGGATATTGTAAAATAACATGGGTGAGATATAGAGTAAAGGTGAAGCATTAATTATACCTCTACTCTAAGAACCCTGACTGAGTGTTCGTGAAAAGAGCTTTATCACACTGACGTCAGATCATATGGAACTGGAGCCTGAGTTCAGAAGACAGGAGTAATGCATCCTCTCTTACCATGCCTTATTAACAGACATAATTAAAAAACCAGGTAATGTTCACTCACAAGAGTGTAGACATCACATTTCTCCTATATGAAACATTGTTTTCAGATATGAAACTTCTGGAATGCCTTTTTCTACTTTCTGCAGACAGCATTTTAAGTTGGACATTTAGAAAAGAGATTGTAATCTGTTGGCACTTCAGCTCAGGATCAGCAACATGAAAGTTTGCACAGTTTATACACACAAGTTCACGTCTCAAAAGTAACCATCAAATTGAAAAGAAAAGCAAAATCACATTTTCTATTGCAAGAAATGTGATTCCAAATTTTTGATCCCGCACTATTACTACACAGCTGACAAGGATGGTGAGTCTATGCTAATTTAGTACTTTTTTTAACATGCGCTCTGAGCCATCATCTGTGTCCCCATATTGGTAAAGGTGGCTGTGCCATTTCAAAGGTGCAGTGGCAGGTTTTATAATTACAGATGACAAAAACAAAAA
This sequence comes from Chiloscyllium plagiosum, assembly GCF_004010195.1. NCBI lineage: Eukaryota > Metazoa > Chordata > Chondrichthyes > Orectolobiformes > Hemiscylliidae > Chiloscyllium > Chiloscyllium plagiosum. The sequence continues at coordinate 67,325,779 of NC_057715.1, read as the reverse complement.
GCCTTACTTCTCTACTATGGAGGTGAAAAATTGAAAGATACTTTTGGGACACTTGCAACTGAACAAAGCAACTATGATTCAATGCTTTAATAATGGATTTCACAAGAAAAATGCAAAATATGAACAATTGTATTCTGATGCGCTAATCTGGGAAGTAAGCAAGCAAGACAATTCAGTAATATGGCACATAACTTTAGGTATCCAACAACCAGATGTGACTTTGGTGATGATCAACATTGTAAAAAGGAAATTAAAACATAGGCAATGAAAGATCAACTGCATCTCAACCTATGATACAGAAAGCCACTTTAAAATAGAAAATTGTCAGAACTGCTAGCATTAGGAAGATTACTATCATTTCCAGAGTTCAGGGCTAATGAGATTGAAGCTGCCAACATTAGCTACCACAATCCAAGTCCAATTCCTGTGAGCACTTTATTGTTAATATGCCAAGAAACTACTTCCAAAACAACAGATTTCTCACAAGCAGAACTGTGATTTGTCCAAAGAATGTCTCTAGTATGCTGTTCCTTATCAACACTGGAAAGAATGCCCTGCTACTGGCAACCAGCATAAAGAATGTGGAAGACTCAACTATTTTGCTCATGTCTGTTGCTCATCATGAAGATCGGCTAATATAACCAATATAACCAGAACAGTACCACACGAGTAACTCAGCAGAAGGACAAACGAATGTGACCAATATGTAGAGGCTGATCCACAATATATTGTGCTCTCTTTCAGATGCAATAGCCAGCCACAGATACAGCATCATCTATCCAGTTCATGTGTGACAAAATGTTCAGCAAAAAAGCTCCATTCTCTGCAATGATTGTATATAAAAATCTTCTGTCAAAACAATAAAAATCCACTCAAAGATTTTGGAATTTTTGAAACACTACCCTCATTCAAAGACACTAGAATGAATGATGTATTCTGTGTCATATGTGGAAATAAAGCTTCCACACCGCAAAAAGGTCTTCACATGACTGCTGTTGCTTGTATGGTTCCTCGGCAGAGCAACAATATCCCTCACATTGTATATTGAGTGTTTCACTGGCATAAAATCAGTAAAGTTGCCATAGTTTTACCAGACCATAGGCTGCTCTCTCATTAGAGAGAAATTACTGGCAGTGGTTTAACTTGAGATTATCATGCCTCAGGTGAGGGGAGAGATTGAGAAGGAGAGTCCTTCATGGTAAACTCTGCCAGTGTAGGAAGTAAACCCATGCTGTTGGTAGCACTTTGCATCACAAACCAAGTATCCAGCCAATTACTTTGTCATTATGTCACAGGAACACAGAAATGTTACATCATAGAAGGAGGTCACTTGGCCCATCATGTCTACATCGATTCATCAAATGAGCGGTCTTCTCTTGTCAATTTCCTGCTTTACCATTGTACCACAATCACCCAATATCCTCTTGAATGCCTCAATTGAACCTGCCTCCACTCCCCTTCCAGACATTGCATTCCATGTCCAAATTACTTGCTGAATTAAAAACCTTTTTCTCACCTCACATTTGTTTTTTTCACAAATCACCTTCAATCTGTGCCCCTCTGGTTCTTGACCCTTTCACAGTGGAAACTGTTGCTCCCTGTCTACTTAGTCCAATCTACTCATGATTTTAAAATCCTATATCAGATCATCTCCTTCTTTCCAAGGAGAACAATCCCAATTTCTTCAAACTATCCTTATAATTGAATTTTCTCATTCCTGGAAATATTCTTGTAAATTACTTCTAAACTCTTTCTAATACATTCTCATCCTTCTCATAACATGGCTCCTAGAACTGTACACAACCATCCAGTGGAGATCCAACAAGTATCTTCTACAAGTTTATCATCATCTCCTTGCTCTTGCACTCTATGGTCCAATTAATAAAGCCATGGATACTGCATGTTTTAGTAATTGCTCTCACAACCTGTCTTGCTACCTTAGATGATTTGTTCACGTATACCCCAGGTCTCTCACTTCTGAACCCACTTTAGAATTTTACCCTTTATATTGATTTTCAGTGTTCTTCCTACCAAATTACATCATCTCACACTTCTCTGCATTGAATCCCATTTGCCATGTTAAACTCCATCTTCACATTCCACCAACTTATCTATGTCCTTTGGAGTTCTAAATTGTTCACAGTTTACAATTCTTTCAACTTTAGTGTCATCTGCAAATTTTGAAATTATCCCTTGTACGCTAAGATCTAGATCATTTATATATATCAGGAAAAGTAAATAACTCAATACCCTTCCCCGCCCCTGGGAATTCCACCATAAACCTTCCTCAGCCTGAAAAGTATCTATTGAGTACTACCCTCTGTTTCCTACCAAACAGCCAATTTTGTGTCCACATTGCTACATGACTCTATTAAGCCATGATCTATAAATTACCTCACGGGTTGGTTATGTGGCATTGTATCAAATACATTATGGATCTCTTCAAAATTTTCAGCAAGTTAGGTAAACATGATATCCTCTTTAGAAATCCATGCTGATTCTTCACAATCAACCCACCTTTTTCCATGTGACTACAAATTCCACCCCAACCACTGAAGCTTCGCACTACTGAAGGTAAACTGACTGGTTTGTAATTACTGGATTTATGCTTACAACCTTTCTTGGACAAGGCCACAATGTTTGCAATTTTCCAGTGTTTCAACAAATCCATCGAATATAGGGAATCTGAAGAATTATACTCGGTGTCCCTGCAATCTCCACTCTCACTTCCTTCAATATGCTGGAAAAATCTAATCCAGTCTTGGTGCCTTGTCAACTTTAAGTACCAACAGTGTACCCAACACTTCTTCCTTATCAATTTTGAACTCTTCTAATGATAGAGTTTTCCTCTTAGTAATCATAGCCTGGGTGGCAACTCCTCTTTTATAAAGACAGTTGTAAAGTATTCATTTAACACCTCAGCATGCCAGCTGTCTCCATGCATAAATTTCCTTTCTGGTTTCTAATCAACTAGACTCTATTTTAACATTCTTTTACAATTTAAATGCCAATAAAAGACACCACTTTATGTTAACTCCCAGTCTTCTCATAATTCCTTTTTGCCTTTCTCATGGTCCCTCTGATCCTTCTATATTCCTCTTGGTTCTCAATTGTAGTTTCTACCTGACACCTTTTCTTCTTTGTCTGAACTTATATCTCCTTTGCCATCCAGGGAGCTTGGATTTATTTGTCTTACCTTTATCATTTGAGGCAATAAAGCATGACAGTATCCAAATCATTTTTTTTAAAGGTAGCCCACTGTTCTGTTACAGGTTTTTCTGATAATTTATCACTCCAGTCTCTCCTACCAGTTCCATTCTTGCCCCATTGAAGTTAGTTCTTCATCAATTGGTCTTTATTCATCTATATTGACTGATATCATTTTCCACCATCATCTTGACCCTTACAATACAGTGATCACTGTCTCCTAAACATTCTCCCACTGACATTTAATCTCCTTGAGCCACCTCATTTTGAAGAACTAGATCCAGCGATGCAACCTTAATTGTTAAACTGGACATGTACTGTCGCAGGAAATATTCCTGCATTCTATGCAAAAACATTTGCCTCTTACTGCTCCTAACACCAGAAGTACACCAGTCTATATTTGGCTAGTTGAAGTCCCCCATTATATCTACTCTACAATGTTGATGTCTCTCTGTAAATTTCTGCCTATTTGTTCCACTGCATTCATTTCACTAGCTGGTGATTATAGACTACTCCTAGCAATGTAATTGTACACTTTTTGTTACTTTGCTTGAGCCAAATTGATTCTGTCTCTGTACCCTTCAAACCAACATGTCTCTCCTACTTCTTTATTTTGTTTTATACCTTTTGTAAACACTTTGTACCAAGGAATATTTAATGCCCAGTCTTGCCCTTCCTTGAACCAGGTTTCTGTTATCACACCACATCATATTTCTACCTGGCAATCTGCACTATAACTCTCCAATCTTATTTAGTGTACTCTGTGCATTCACATATATTCGCAGTAGCTCTGATTTTGACTTTTTTTTTAACCGTTTCCTGTATTCCGATCTTGCCTATTAACTTGCTATGCTCTATGCTGATGCCAGCTGTATCGCCAAGACTTTGTGAACCCTGGTATTTTCTTCGACTACTCTCTCTTGTTTTACACACCCCTGCTAAGTTAATTTAAAGCTCTCTCAAAATGACTTACAAAACACCATACAAGAAACTTAGTCCAAGTTCTGTTCAAGTGTAAACCAGTCAACTTCTAAAGATACCATCTTCTACAGAGCCAGTCCTAGAGTCCCAAATACTCTACAGCCTGCCCTCCTGTACCATCTTTCCAGCCAACATTCCAGTCTTCTCCTCCTATTTTTATTCTTACTCACTTGCAAGTAGTGTGAGCAATCCAGAGATGACTACATTTATGGTGCTGCATGCTAACTTTCTACCTAGCTTGCTAAATTCTGATTGCAGGACTACATTCCTTTTCATATCTAAGTCATTGGTACCTCTGGCTTTTTGCCGCCTTCCGGAGTACTTTACAGTTGTTCTGTGACACCCTTGACCCTGGCACCAAGGAGGCAACATGCCATCCCAAAATTATGTTGGATGGTTGCTGAAACACCTGTCTCTCCCTTTAACTAATAAAGTCCATGATCACTTATGGCCCTCCTTTCTTTTTGCTTCCCTCCTAAACAACTGATCTGCTGCCAGTGCTACAAACATGTCTCTGACTGCAATCCCTTGGAGAACCAGCACCTTGGGGATTCTCACATTATCTACATGCTTCTCTCAGATTGCGTGGCTGTCACCTATTGCCTTCCTTCCTCCAGGCCCTTAAATGCATGATCATCGCTGAAAGTGCTATCCATGCAACTCTCAGCCTCACAGCGGTGCTACAGTGTCTCTGGAAGTTGTTTGAAGTCTGAACCCAGAGCTTAGGTCTCTGCAATTTAGAATTAGAAACAGAATTAGATTTTATTGTCATGTGTTCTCAAGTGTAAGAATACATGAGCATGGTGCAACGTGTACAAAGTTGACATTCTCTGGCGCCATCCTAGTTTCATACTTGAATACAAAACCAGAATAAAAAACTCAGCTGAAATAAAAGAAACAAAGCCAAAAGGAATGAAAAGTGCAGGGGACAATTTCAAAGTTTGCAGATGACAGGAGACTTGGAAAAATTGTAACAAACAAAAACAGAAATTGCTGGAGAAACTGAACAAACCCAGCAGCATCCCGCACCAAAATGTCAAACCTGACACGTGCCGCTGCATGCAGGTGTAAAAAAAGACATCTCCAGGTTTTAGTTATTAAAGGAGCCATAGTTATCCAAGTGTTGAAAATGTCAAGTGCCATTGTAAGAATAAATGGCAATGGGTATTGATTTCTAATGGTACAAACCAAGGTTTCTTCTTAAAATAGCTGCTAATTTATCTTTTCAATCTCAGTTCAGAGTATCAGAAAGGTAACATTAGAAATCCACTCAACTGGCCTATGCTACCATATCTTAAACCTACTTAGTTTTACTTATTCTTAACTTATTTCCCTTCCATTAACTTTACTTAACTCCTCTTACCCGACTTTGCTTATTTAAATTACTTTATTATATTGACTGTCACTTTCACTCTTTTGTATTGTTTCTCAGTTAATCCCTTATTTCAAAACAATACTTTTCTAATCATGAACTAATCAACCCACCACTTGGCTCTGACTTCACTGGTTGATATATTCCCCCACAATTGGGTATTGTCCAAAAATGTCAGCTCTGACATCCAGCATGCTCGCTTGCTGCTATGTTGAAGCTGTGTTGATCCCCTGATTCTGGGGCTCAATTTATCTTCTGCTCTTGTTGCTTTGTTGAAGCTGGAGAGAAAATGTGCTGTAGATATAGCACAAGCAGGTCACCAGGAAATTGTCGCAAACAAGTCTTCAATGAAAATGTTTGGTTTACACATATTGACTGCAGAGGTAAAAACAAGGGCTGCAGATGCTGGAAACCAGATTCTAGACTGGAGTGGTGCTGGAAAAGCACAGCAGTTCAGGTAGCATCCGAGGAGCAGGAAAATCGACGTTTCAGGCAAAAGCTCTTCATCAGGAATAGATCCTGGGCTTTTGCCCGAAACATCGATTTTCCTGCTCCTCGGATGCTGCCTAAACTGCTGTGCTTTTCCAGCACCACTCTAGTCTAGAATATTGACTGCAGAGTAAAGTACAAAATCAATCCACATTTTCCATATTAAGCAACCACAGTGTCAAATCCTTGTGATCACCTGAAGACCTTTAGCTGATGAATGAATTGAAATCAGCCTTGATTATAGATTTGCACACTGGCAAACACCTACTTGTTATCACTGATGAGAAACGCAGATTTCCTAATCATGGAAATAGTTACGTTTACTTCAAGGAAAGCAGTCTCTCAATGCTTGACCAGGTCTTCATTTTCTTGGAGTCTTCCAAATAGTGGGAAGTGACAACAGACCTTCTTCCATATAACAGCAATTGATTACAGTAAATTTATGAATTAGCTCAGCTTCACTCATCAGAAAATTAAAATTCTATCCATTGGATTATGCAGAAATTGAGTATTCCTGAAAACCAATCATTTTATTGAAACATTTCAACTTGCACTCAACAGCACAATTCATAAGAGATACCAATTTTAACTGACAGCGCTGACTGGTTGACAAAATGACTCTGACTGATCGAGACACTGCCATGGAGAATGCACCAGTTAATGATGCTTGATAGTTCCTGCAGGCTTTGTTTAAATTTTAAAGCAAGTAGGTTGTCATTGATTGGTCAAGCCATTGGCCGGAGAAACTAAAATTTGCCACATTATTTATTTATTGACAGACAAAGTGTTAAAGCTTCTGGACATGTTGTCGTGTGTTTGTTCTGGATTTCTGGGCTACCACTGGAGTCCCTACTGCTGCTATTATATTCAGCCCAATTGCAAACTCTTTTATTCTGTGAACTCCACCTTTCTGCTATTGTTTACTGTTTCGGACTGGACTAAAGAGGCATGACATTTGCAAAGCAAGAGGTCATTTCAAAAGAACTTTGATGCTGACGACAAAGCAATGTTCTTAGAGTAGACATTCTGGTGAAGATATCCGAGATTATACCTGAACGGTAATTATTGCAGTAGCTGGTGAGTCATTTTCTTGGCCAGGTGTGAAACAAAGTCTATCATAATTTCCATCTGGGATGATACTTCCTTAATGATTGCATCAATCACAGACAAATGAGTTCAATTTACCTCACAGCAACAAGCTAGTATACATTATCATTTCAATAACTTGTGGTGGTAATAGCCAACAAATTAATTTCTAATTCCAGGCAGTCTGGTAGATCACCTCCCTTGCAGCAATTAGTTACCGCCAGATATTATTTGTATATTCCTTTACTCAGGCAATGCAATTCTTTTCAGAATGGAGTGAATAGAACTGCATTTTAAATTCACATTGAAACGGATCTAAAATTGAACAGGAGAAATGTGAAACAGAGTCAACTCCACATTTAAGCTGCGACAAAGACAATCTATTTTCATGGTGGCTCAGTGGTTAGCACTGGGGCTTCAGGGTATCATTCCACCCTTGGCCAACTGTTTCAAGTTTGTGTATTCTCCCTGTGTCTGGATGGGTTTCCTTCAGATGCTCTAGTTTCCTCCTACAGTCCAAAGATGTGCACTTTAGGCGCTAAATTGCCAAAATGTCCAGGGATGTACATGCTAGGTGGATTAGCCATGGGAAATGTAGGGTTATAGGGAGAGGGTAGGGGGTAGATTTGGGTGGGATGCTCTTTGGAGGGTTAGAGTGGACTTGACAGGCTGAATGGCTTGTTTTCTTAGGGATTTTATGATTAACAGTGGGGGTAGTTTTAGTAAAGATGCAGAGGTAGAGAATTTGTCATGCCAAGTGACACTGCAGAGGTGAAAACAGATTGTCTTGGTCACAGGTTAGATGTGGAGTTGGCTCCTTTTCACACTGGACCTTCAGGTTGCACACCAACCTAAATTTGTAGGGGATAGTGGGGGGCTATGTCTCACAGTTAGTATACCTTTGAGTCACGCTCAGGACATCCTCACTGCATCATTGCAAGTGACCTAAGGGCATAAAGATCGCATATCAAATCAGACCGTTGATCACTTGAAGCGTCATACTCTAATGGAAGTATGCTCCTCTGTTGTAAATAATAGCTCAATATTAGCTCAGACACTCATGTGCCTCAGGAATGTAATGTTTGTACATAATAGCTAGTTGTAATAAATGTCTCTTGGATTCTTCAAAACCATGATATTCATGACCTTTTTTAAATCAAGGGAGATAACTTGAGCATTATTGCATCAGGCAAAGCAACCTGTTGCAGCTGTTCACATGTTGTGGGCCAACTATATGAGATGCCAATCTCTTGGTGGCACATATTTTGAGAACTATTCAAAGACTAACAGAACAACAGCTTTGGAAAACAGGAAGGCACAAGTTTCTCACTCTTCAGCTATACCAGTTGCTGAGAGTACAGACAAATGTATAGGCCTGTAGAGAGGACACTGACAATCTAGAAAACAGAGCTAACTCTTTTTCATTAGAATATAAATCCTTTAAAGATAATTTTTAAAAAAGATTTCCTTAATTTGAAACTGAACAGGCTGAAGGGTTGACCTGGGGCACAAAGTCAGTGAAACACAGTAGACATCTGAAAAGGAAAAACATTCTATACCCGCCAGCTAACAATATGACCGTTTTTATAACAGTAGCTGCATAGTCTTTTTTCTTGAGGAAGGAGCAGCTTTAAATATATATGGCGCAAAGTCACACTCGTCTTAAAGTGGTACATGCAATGTTTTTGAGGTAGAATCATGGATAATAGAAAACTCATGGATTGAGCATCCAGTGACGTCATTTTGGAACTAAAACTGATCAAAGTTTGCATTTCTATTTTATAGAACAAGCAAGATACGATTCAGAGAAAAAGTGTTCTCAAAACTTTGGTTGCCACTGGCAAGGGAGAGCTCTACAGAATTAACATATCCAGTCTTTCCATGGACAATTTGAAAGCTTCAGAAAGCAGGACAGTGTTAAGACCAGTGAAAGGTAAGAAATTATTTCTTGATTAACAGACTCCAACTCATGTCATACAGTCAGGAACATTAATGATCTATTAACCAGTCTGTTGGAAGTCACCACAAAGTGCCTGAGTGTGACTTTTCTGAAGGGGGACTAAAGTAGAGGCTTCAATAATTAGTCATCATCTCTACTCCACTTAAAACCTTTTAGGAAGGATTTTTTGGGTGAACAGAAGAGTCATACCATTGACTCATGACTGGAGAAGTGATCCATGCATGAAACCATAGTGATAGAGCAACAAAAAAAATATGTTTAGTGCAGCTAAGACTATTGTTATGGTCAGTTAAGTGCACCAAACCAACAAGATCTGTAACAGACATGGCTCATCACACTTACCCATAAACTATCCAGCACATGACACCATTGGATACTAAACCACATTACCTACTTACGCATATATATATAAACCAAGCCAGGTCCCAGGAGAAATAAAACTGGAAGCAACGAAGACAGTTTATCATCACTACACTGGCAGCAAGGAAAGTGTTAAGAATTTGCACAATGCGTCAATGAAGTTCAGAGTTAACCAAGTATTTCACAAGACGATCATATTTTCCATATTGTTAAACTCACACACCATATCAATGGTATAAGTTGATAAAAAAACTCTTACGCTATTAATTTCCAGAAAATGTAGGTCAACACTCTAATAAGCTAAAATCAACATAGAAGTTAGTCTGACATATTATGACTACACATCCTGAAAGAAATGTACTTCAGCCAGTGGTGTTCCATGAGAAACTGTTTCACAGCATGAAACAGATCACCACTTCTGTGCATTGGCAGAAACACACAGTAGAGCTAATATGCTTATCTTGGCTTTCCAAAAACCTCTCTCTGCTCAATACAAACAGTCCAGCATGACCACCAATATGCACAGATCTCAATATAGTCACAATTCACAAAATACAGACCACACCCTCTATGGTGGAACAGAGCACGTGTAATTCAATCGAATTAGTTGAGATAGAGAGTGCTCTTAAGGCAGATCTGTTACCCTCTGACCTGAGTCAGTGTGAAAAGTTGTAATCGACAGTCTCTGAAGATGAGTAGCTACTTGAGTTGTAAAAGATCATTATCCAGGGATGGTCTGATAGAGCTAAAGAAATACCTGAAAATATTTATTAATTTTGATGGAACAGAGATGTATCACAACAAAACATTTTCAGGAAAACATGTCCTCATACAAGAACATTATTCAGGATATCATGTCTATGTTATGCCAGGGACACATGGGAACTAATGCACAAGATGGTGAAGTAACGAATCTGTACTGGCCAGGGATCAATTAAACTATTTAACAGTTTGTGAACACATGGGAGGAAGAGCGAACCAATAATCTGCACAATATGTCATCTATTCCTTGGCCAAAAATACCAACTGACCCATTCAAAGTGCATGTACACGATTACTTCCCTGTGACAGAATGTTTCTCCAAATTCTCAACTGTTGACTACTTACCAACTCTGATTCAAAAACACTATTTTCATTTTTTTTCAGTGTCCTAGATAAAATCTGACAAGGACTATAAAATCATTGGCAAACCATTAAAAACAATGCGCACTAATTGGGGAGTTATCATACCACTACATCACCCAATATCCTTACTCAGACTGTCCACCAGTACATCTGGCAAGTACTATCAAATTAATGATCAAGAGTTGAGCAACAAAGAAAGATTTGCACATTGCATTGCTGTATTGTCATGTAACACCACTGGAGAAGGACTTGCCAATCCCAGCACAATTTAGATTCAGAAATGCAAACAACACTGACCAACAACCAATTGCCTAACTGTTCTGAGAGAGGGAATATTTTTATTCAGGAACAGAGGAGAATTAAAGAGAGACAGGGCATACAGATAGAGAACTACCAGAAAAGTTTAGTGGCAGAAAGTGTATCTTAGAAATACAAATACAAATACTTGGATACTACCAAAGGTTTCTAGAATATGAAGTTGGACTAGGCCACACAAAATCACCACTGATCATGGTGCTACACTGCCAGCTCAGACTAATGTATGACACACCCATCAGGGGTGAGGAACAAAACTCTAATGATGACTGTACAATGATTTTGAATGATAACAATCGATGGCAAGGTTGTCAAGTTGTTAAACAAACACAACAGAGAACAACATTCCCCAACTTTGACTGGAAATGCTATACCTCTAGTAAGTTGGATGGATCAGTTTTTGTCTAATGTGTACAGGAGCGTTTCCTGACACAGTATGTCGAAGGGCTGACAAGAGGGGAGGCCACATTGGATTTGGTGCTTGGTAATGAACCAGGCCAGGTGTTTGATTTAGTTGTAGGTGAGCACTTTGGAGAGAGTGACCGTAATTCAGTTACGTTTAGTTTAGTGATGGAAAGGGATAGGTACATGCCACAGGTCAAGAGTTATCGATGGAGCAAGGGCAGTTATAATGTGATTGGTCAAGAATTAGGATGCATAGAATGGGGTAGCAAAATGCAGGGGATGCAGACAATGGAAATATGGGGCTGGTTAAAGGAACAGATATTGGATGTCCTTGATAGGTATGTCCTGTCAGTCAGGGAGGAAGTGATAAGGTAAGGGAACCGTGGTTTACGACAGAAATTGCATCTCTTGTTAAGAAGAAGGAGGAGGCTTATGTGTTGATGAGGCAAGATGGTTCAGATGAGGCGAGGGAGAGTTACAGATCAGCTAGGAAGGATTTAAAGAGAGAGTTAAGAAGAGCAAAGAGAGGACACGAGCAGTCTTTAGCAAATAAAATAAAGGAGAACCCTAAAGTTTTCTATAGATATGTGAGGAATAAAAGGATGACTAGGGTAGGAATAGGGCCATTCAAAGACAGAAGTGGGAAGTTGAGTTTGGACCCTGTGGAGATTGGAGAGGTGCTAAACGAACATTTCTCATGGATTTTCACTCAGGAAAAGGAGAATATTGTAGAGGAGAAGAATGAGGTATGAGATATTAGACTTGAAAGGATCGAGGTTAGTTACACACAGGTATTATCAATTCTAGAGGGAGTGAAAGTAGACAAGTCCCCTATGCCGGATGGAATTTATCCGAGGATTCTCTGAAGCTAGGGAAGAAATAGCAGAGCCCTTGGCTTTGATATTTGAGTTGTTCTTGTCTACACGTTTAGTACCAGAGGACTGGAGGATTGGAAATGTTGTGCCCTTGTTCAAGAAGGGCAGTAGAGATGACCCAGGAAATTATAGACCGGTCAGCCGTACTTGTGTTGTAGGAAAGGTTTTGGAAAGGATTATAAGAGATAAGATTTGTAATCATCTAGCAAGCAACAATTTGATTTCAGATAGTCAATATGGTTTCGTCAAGGGCAGGTCATATCTCACAAACCTCATTGAATTTTTTGAGAAGGTGACCAAGCATGCAGATGAGGGTAGGGCAGTTGATGTGGTATACATTGACTTCAGTAAATGCTTTGATAAGGTTCCACATGAAAGGCTGTTGGAGAAAATGCAGAGGCGTGGAATTGAGGGTGATTTAGCAGTTTGGACTAGAAACTGACTTCTGAAAGAAGGCAGCAAGTGGTGGTTGATGGAAAATATTCACCCTGGAGTATGGTTACTAGTGGTGTGCCACAAGGATCTGCTTTGGGACCGCTGCTATTTGTCATTTTTATAAATGACTTAGACGGAGGCATAGGTAGATGGATTAGTAAATTTGCAGATGACACTAAAGTCGGTGGAGTAGTGGACAGTTTGGAAGAATGTTACAGGTTGCAGGGAGACCTGGATAAACTGCAGAATTGGGCTGAGAGGTGGCAAATGGAGTTCAATGCAAATAAATGTGAGGTGGGAAGAATAACAGGAAGGCAGAGTACTGGGTCGACGGAAACATTCTTGGTAGTGTAGATGTGCCGAAGGATTGAGTTCCGGAGCCACAATATCATGCTGCAACTATACAAAACGCTGGTGCGGCCACACTCAGAATATTGTGTATAGTTCTGGTCCCCATATTTCGGGAAGGATGTGGAAGTATTGGAAAAGGTGCAGAGGAGATTTACCAGGATGTTGCCTGGTCTGGAGGGAAGGTCTTATGAGGAAAGGCTGAGGGACCTGGGTCTGTCCTCATTGGAAAGAAGAAGGCTAGGACGGGATTTGATAGAGACATACAAGATGATTAGAGGATTAGATAGGGTAGACAGTGAAAGTCTTTTTCCTAGGATGATTATGTTAGCGTGTATGAGGGGGCATAACTACAAATTGAGGGGTGATAGATTTAAGACAGATGTCAGAGGCAGGTTCTTTATGCAGAGAGTGGTAAGGGCGTGGAATGCCCTACCTGCTAATGTAGTCAACTCAGCCACATTAGGGAGATTTAAACAATCCTTAGATAAGCACATGGAAGATTTTGGGATACTGTAGGGGGACGAGCTGAGAATAGTTCACAGGTCGGCTCAACATCAAGGGCCGAAGGGCCTGTTCTGTGCTGTATTGTTCCATATTCTATGTGCTAACAAAATACACCTCTCCAGGTGGGTATAGGGATCACAAGATCAGGACAAGTTGTTGACCTCTAAAGTATTATAATGAAATATGAATATTAATCTTGAAAACACTGTTTTTGCCAGTTTATATAATTATCACATTGATAATACATGCTAAATACATCTAAGTATATTTGTTTGGGAATGTTTTTATCTTTGAAAAATGGAAAATGTTGTATTATGACCCACACTCAGCATGTCAGTAAACCTTTAACAGACATACATATAACAGTGTCACTGTATCTGAGCCTATGAAGATTTCATACTCCATCTTACCTCAAATCACTTGAAGCATGATGCTTGACAGGAAGAGGACTCTTCTGCTGTAAATAATAGCTTAATATTAGCTCCGACACCTATGTGCCTGTGTAATATTTGTATGCATTAATGAGGTGCAAAAAAATTACTGTTGGCTCATTCACTATCACATTTCCCAGGACCTAATTTCTTAAGTGATGGGAGATAAAATAAGCAGAAGCTCATCAGGGAAAACAATCTGTTCAAGATCAACTCACATCAAATAGAACCAAGAACTACAATGAAAAGTTTCTGCATGTCTTTCCGATGGTGAACTTGTTCACTATTATGAAATTTTTGAGAAACAATAATTTAAATTTTTTCAACTTAAAAATTCTGTGTGCATCCCAATCTTATGATTGTTGGTCAATCAACGCTTTGTTGTTCGCTGTCAAATTAGGAACAGTGGATGGATTAGAGATGACAGAGCTAATCACAGCTGCAAAGGGGAGGTTAGTAACCCAACTAAAAACAGAATGTACTCTTAGTTGAATAGAGTGTGTCATAAGAAGAAGGAACGCCAGCAGTTCTAGAACTAGTAGATGAATTCTCATGTCCAAAATTATCATATGGATTCAGCTGGACAGTAACCAATTTCACTTGAAAGCGTGTCACTGTAGATGTTCTGAATGATACATCTATGTTCCTCTAATGATGACATCATATTCATTTCATGGCACTCTGACCTCCCACCATGCTCTCACTTCCTGTGATTATGAGCTTCAGACACGGGCAGGAGTGGGCTCTCATGTGCCTCCAGCAAACTATCACTCCCCTATGAACAACCAGTTAATTGGTGTAATAATGGCCTAAATTGGCGTCCCGCCATTGCTGGGTGGCTTGCTGTCTGGGCACACAGCCAGCGCTAAATAAAGTGACTAGAAGCGGGAAACATCAGTAAGCCAGCTGAATGCATTTTATACAAACATTCCCAGTTTCCAATCCTGCCTCCAAGGGGCTACAGAAAAAAAAAATCTCCCCTATCTGTCTCTAATGCCTGGTAAATTATATTTCAGTTCTAATACAGCCTTTGATTTACCCAAGAGAACTAAATACTAAACAAAGACTACAATACCATACATTTGTTACTGTGCAGTATAGTTATTGTGATACATTATATTCTCAAGAATGTAAGTCAAGCTAACAAATTTAAAAGGGGCATGGCCATGCATGAATAGCTTTTTGTAGATTCTCAATGTTGGTGGAGCCCAGCACATTGGTGCAAAAGACAAGGCTGAAGAGTTTACATCCATCTTCAGCCAGAAATGCTGTGTCACATTCCATGTGACAGTAATAAACAGTTTGGGCTTTGTGGCAGCATGGTGGCTCAGTGGTTAGCATTGCTGCCTCACAGCGTCAGGAACCCAGGTTCAACTCCTGCTTTGGGCAATTGTCTATGTGGAGTTTGCACATTTTCACTGTGTCTGCATGGGTTTCCTCCAGGTGCTCTGGTTTCCTCCCACGTTCCAAAAGATGTGCAGGTCAGGTGAACTGGCCATGCTAAATTGCCAGTAGTGTTAGGTTCATTAGTCAGGGATAAATGTGAGGAAATGAGTCCAGTGGGATACTCTTCAAAGGGTCGGTGTGGACATTTTGGGCCGAAGGGCCCGTTTCCACACTATAGGGAATTTAATCTAACCAACACACCAAGGCTCTTCGAACAGGACCTTTCAAACCTGCAAAGCATGAACTAAAAGAACAAGGTCAGATGGTATATGGAAACACCAACACCTGCAAATTTCCCTGTACGCCACACACCAACCTCTTCTGGAACTATATCCTGTTCCCTCACTGTCAGTCAAAATCCTGCAACTTCATTCTGAATGAGTGTTCTTGCATCACAAGGATTGCAGTAGTGCAAGTTAGCAATTCGCCATCATCTTCCACAGGGCAATTGAGGATGGGGAATAAAAGCTGCCAAACCAGTTCACATCCTATGAACATTTGTTTTTAAAAGCATGCATTACCTCCTTTAGTTTAAGGGGCACTAGCAGATCTATTAATGTTGGCAAAGTAACCATCAAAAGTGGACAACACAAGGACAATTCTAGAATGTAATGAAGTGGTTTAATATTGTTGGATCATGCATTTAATAAACATGCTATATCAAAATAAAAATATGACTCTTTGAATAAAACATAAGAAAAGTATCCACAGTATGAAAACTGCTAAAAAAAATCTGAAATTATGCCACATCATTGCCTGATCCAAATTCTACTTTTAAAAAGGAGATATTCTCTAAACCGGAGCCAATAAGAAGTGAGGAATCAATTACAGTAACCAATTTCACTATCAATTACAAATTTATACATAAGTCATCAAAAGATATACCACCGCTCCTTAACTAGACAAGCTGAGTTAAACTGGCATTAGTTTATAGTTTAGATTGGTCCCATAAACCATGATAATCAATTTGTTTTAAAAACACCTTTTCAGAAACTTATTACGCACTTTAGAGATATATTACATTCCATCAGCTCCAAGAAGAAAAATTACAGGTGCAGAAGCAGACCATTTTTCCAGCAGCTGGAATGATACTGTATACTAGTCACAGGGGAGCAGTAAAAATTACACACAGACAGCAACAGGGCAGAAGCCCACAAAGCCGCAGCAGTGCGAATGGCATGGCCAGACAGCGCGTTAATAAATCAAGATAATTCTCTTCCTGCCTTGAACTTAGACCTGACTACAATTCATTGGGAACAGCAGAAAAAGTCTGTTACTGGAATTCACCTATACTGGTGGGAACGTGATTAGTCACTGGACAGATTGAGCCTCGATTGCATCTAAATGGTCCACTTTATGAACCATTTATCTTCCACTCAGACCATTTTCATTACACAGAAACTGATGCTGAGCTACCAGCTGTAAGATCAGCCTTGTGAAAATTAATAACCTTTTTTTTTGCCAGTACTCCTGAATATATGAGCAGCAGCATTTATCCCTGTTTTGTTGCTATTTGCATCTCAGCATCCCTGGCAGTCTTTCAATTTTCTCAAGTCTCTTAGCCTTTGCCCCCTGTTTCGCTTTCCTTACACAAACAATCCATCCTGCACATTTAAAATTCTCTCAATGCCCTGACACCAGGATATAGCCTTAGAGCAAGTAGCAGTTTACACAGAAAGGACTTTTATTAATTCCTCTGTCCTAGTTTAGAGCTAAAATATAGGGATCTAGAGATTACTGCCTGGTCCCTTAAAGACCATTTAGAGTAGTGCAATTTTAAGAGGGAGACCTTTATTAATACTTGCTTAGACAACTGACTGCAGTGAGGGCAAGGGCTATGGCTATGATGGAAGATAGGCTCTTAGTGATTCCAAGTCACATGATGCATGATTCATGACTGGCACAGTGAGCAGTTTGTAGCTGCTGATATATATGCTGATACGATAACAATGACACACAATGAAATTAGGCAGGATTGCACAGAGTTTAAAGCCATTATGCATTGCTAGGAATTAGATCATATTAACAGAAACCTAAAGGAGAAATCTTAAAGATTTCATAGAGCTCAGTCAGAAACAGATTTGTCACAACATTTATTTCACATTTACATTCAATGGATTTTAATACTTTGAAATGCTTTTAGTCAGAGATAAATTCAAAATGGTTTCAGACAGATTCCAGTAGTTTATAAATACAGCCCATGCAAGCATGACTATTATGTTTGTTAATGTATACAGACATTTTCAAAAAAGCATAGTTTGTTTTATTACACATTTTTTTGGAGAATTAAAGAATTGTTACAGCTCAGGAGACAGTTCAGTCCATGTTGTCTTCACTAGTTCTCCAAATTAGCGAATCACTTTATAGTTAAGATGCGTTCCCACATAGTTCTTGAATTATAATATCATTTTTCACAGTATATAAAAAAAAGCCTAACCTGAGAAAGATGTTATCAGGTAATGGTGAAATAAATGAGAAATGATAAATGAATCAGAAATCAGGTTTAGATGTGCATGTTTCTTTAAGAATAAAAGTTGTATGTGCAGAGGGGCAATGTCTTAATGTTTGTGGGGACATTTCTGATTTGCCATGACATTTAAAAAAAACTACAATAACAACTTTGGCTACATAACTAGGGCAGCAAAAATAGATGTATTTTTCTTATTTTCTTTCTATGGTCTTATCACCTATCAACTATTGAATTGAGCTGGTAATGGGGGTGGTCATCCTTTAATGACCAACCTGTTACTTAATAATGGGAAGAGATCAAAGTTATTAAGCATTAGCTTAATCTTCAATCATTTAACAGTTATGGTAACGTAAAATGTGGTCAAATGTTGCCGGCAGAGAAGTTGATATATCCTGGTGACATTCTTATGAGGTGCTCCAGAATTTCTATTGATCTGTGATTGGTACTTTCCTTTCCTGCTACTCTGGATTTGAAACTCGGATTTTGTGGAATTATTAAGGCAAGTAATATATAGTTCAATTCAAAGTGGATATCAATTACTTTCCAGAAGTATATCTTGTACTTATTAATGTCTTCTGATGTTCTCTACCCACTGAGTGACAAGAGATAAGTATACAATATTTGAAAGATTCACCTTTTAGTGTTGCTTTAAATGCAAGCATTTTTGGCTGAAATGTATCCTGATTATTGCACACCAGATAATTTAACTTCTTTAGTCTCCCAAGGAAAATGGATACATTCATTAACTGTACCACTAAGAATTATGCATGAAAGCTCACACAAGGACACTTAAGAATGAGATGGAGACCTGTTAGACTACCAGGAATTAGGCATGCTTGTTAAAGAAAGAATCAGGTAATGAAACCAACATTTAATTTTTTTTTTTTTAAAATCACTTTTTAAAAAACAGGTATCTACCTTAGAATAGGTATGCTGAGCAGTACGTTGTTTCTCTGTACATGGGCATTGTCGAATATATAGATAATTATATATTTTAGTGCACCACGATTTGACTATTGACAATGCCACAAGACTAATAATATAGACACCCGCTAATGCTCTGGGACTTGGGTTCATATCCCACAAAGGCACCAAGTGGAATTAAAAAAAAACTAAAAGAAAGCTTGTCATTGATTATGAAACCATCTTAGATTGTAGTAAAAGTGCATTCGGTTCAGTCATGTCCCTTTGGAAAGAAAACGTGTCATCCACTCTGGCGTATTTGAGATTCCAAATGCACGACAATGCAGCTGACTTCAAAATATCTTCTCAAATACTTAAAGGGAAATTGGGGATGGGCAACAACTAGTGATGTTGTCAGAAACATCCACATCCAATAAAAGAATGAATAAAAACCTAATGCTCAATTCAAGTATTTCATGGAATAAAAATAAAGTGCTTTAGGAATGCCAGCAGGTCTGACAACACCTGTTAAGAAAGAGATGATTCTAATGTGGACTCAAAACATTCACTCAGTTTCTCTCTTCACAAGTGCTGCCAGACCCACTAAGTTTCTCCAGCACTTTCTCCTTGAATTTTGGATCACCTGCATTTGCAATATTTTGCTTGGGCTATTTTTGCCCCCTTCCCATGCTCATGACACCCATGGCCAGTATGTCACCATATAAGACACTCATAGCATCAGTATTTTAGCTGGTGGCTGAGACTGTGAAATTAAGTAATAAGAAGTCAGGATCATTATTGACTCATTTCGTTAGTGGGAATTAGGACATGCCAGCATTCCTACCTACCGTCATTTCCTGCTATCTCTGCTTGTGCATCATCTTTTCCTGCAAGCAACAGGCAAGTGTGTTAGTGAGCATTGTGCAATCATTTTGGATGAAGTGGCTTTTGCAGTTGAATAGCTTGCAGCCCGTTCAAGATGTGGTAGCAGAGGATATCACAAAGTTCATTCATTGGTCTTGGACTTTTGTGGAGAGTTCATCAAACGTCTTGTGACACTGCATCAGATATACAGGTCACATTTTGGGTAGTTAACTCCACAGCTATCCATTCACATTATCTTTTAAATACATGCTTAATTAGTTTCCTACCCTTTTGCAGATCTCTTCCCTTTCAACCTGCACTACACGAACCTCAGTGTAGAGTTGCAGAACTGTGGTGCCCCCCATTTTCAGCCATTGTTTCTCTTTCCAACATCAGATTCAACTGACAAAGAACTTTCATCATCAGCATAAACCACAGTGCATCATCCAGATGAGCTTTAAGTAGTGTTTGCATGTTACAGTTTTGGGTCCTCTGCTGGTACATGCAACTGTGGTTGGCACTGACAGAATGCAGGGACTATGATATCAACTAGTAATATGAAGTTATTGTGCTTCCTGCATTACATTAAACACGCATGAGGTAATCACACATCAAAATCCTATTTCTGGGAGCTTTCCAATATAGTTCCTAAGAATTCCTAACTCTGGGTTAATTTTGATGGAGATAGCAACATTCAATTGCATAATACGTTGCAATGATCTTTGACAAAGAAAAGAGGGATCCACGCTGACATAAAGGAACTGAAGTCATACAAAAAAAGGTAACAAAGCCCAAAGAATGTACCTGCATCATTTCCACATTGATCTCTTTCAAGAATGTTGCAATAAAAGGCCTCAATATGTTTTCCCATTTAGTTGGAATAACACTACATTAAGAAAAAACGAAACTGATGGGTTAAGAGATGGTAAGTACTGCATCATATTCTGAGGTTTATTCTTTTCTTTTGCCTACACTCTCAGTTGATTAATATCCTGCAGTCAGATAAGTGGGAGCCTCTTCAAGAGAATGAAAAAAAGAGTCTAATCCATCATGCAGGATTAAATAGTGTATGAAACACTGCAACTTCAAAGGGATTTTTCACAAATAAAATCTAAAAGAATTCTCTCCAGGAAATTTTAATGCAATTCTCCTGGAAATGTTGCAATACATCGAGAGAAAAGATTTTGTGAGCATCTAAACAGACGTACCACTCTAATATTGAGTGATGATGGCATTTTTTTTAAACTTAATACCAACCCAGAAATCTATCATATCCCATTGGTGAAAAATAATTCAGAACTACTGCAGTCTCCTGCATAGCACCAATGCTCTGATTACAATATTTGTGAATAAAGGCATCTTAAGACTGCAGTCATCTTGCAAATACCAGTCACAGATTGGTGCCTGTATCATACAACTATGACACTGGCATCTACTCAACAATGTAAGGATTATCCTATCCACAACAACTGGTTAAATCTGATCTGTTCAATTATCATCCCACCAATCTACTCCAAATAATGAATAAACTGATAGAATGAGTTATCACTGGAGCTGTCAACCTCTACCCAACAACAGCTGGGATTTTGATAGAAACGCTGAGTGCCTGATTTCATTTCAGTTTTAACCCAAACATGAGATTGCAGCTGAATAGCAGATGAGAGGTAAGGGAGTTCCTCAACATTAAGGTAATATTTTAGTGAGCTTGAAAAAAAAAATTGAGTCAATTGGACCCAAAGTAATAACTCTATCATGGTTGAGTCTTACACAAAATAAATGAAGATGACTGAGGTTGTCGGAGGCTTATCACTGCAACCCTCAGATTTTGTTGCAGTGTTGCTCAAGACAGTATTCTTGCATCAAAAAATGATGGTTAATAGGGCATTCATGAGTAATGGCAACAAGGTATTTCCCATAGACATACAAAGCTGTATAGCATTAATGCAGTTCATGATATGAAAATGACATTGGTGATGCAAACTTCCATACTAGCAATTCCAACTGAGGACTTTATCTCATTGTGGTTGCCCTTGATCATGTCTGTTCTATTTCCTGCAGTTTGAATCTCACACAGTCCGCTCCCTCTCAGATATTTCCCAGGAAGTTGAGCTTCCTCCTTCTCACTGTCCTTGGTCCCAAGCGCTGCTTCCAAGTGAAACATCAGTTCACGAGTTTTCCTTTCAATTTAGTTAAATGAATTTGCAGCGCACAATGTGGTTTTCTTTACATTGGGGATTTACCAGAAACGTTGAGTGCCCAATTTCATTCCAGTTTTAACTCAAACATGAGGTAGGAGCTGAATAGCAGATGAGAGGTAAGAAAGACAAAGAAAGATGGGCAACACTTTTGAAAAATACCTTTATTTAGTTGCATTCCTAACTCTGAGCTTCAGATTGCCTGCCATTTTCCTCCAACTCTCAGCTTTCTGTCCTTGGCTTATACCAGTATTCCAGTGATGTTCAATGCAAGCTTGAGAAATACGACCTTATCTTTTAGCTGCCCTTCTTGGACTTAACGTTAGTTCAATTATTTTCATCTGTCACAACGTTGTTTCCCTTTTATTTTCCTGACTTGTTTTCTCACTTAATTCTCAATCTCCTTTTTATTGAGATTTGGAGAGCAGCTATTCATGATCATCCTACGTTAGTCACACTTTATCTTGATATATCTCCTGTTTCTTTATTTCTTCTATTAGTATATCCTTTGATGTT
This sequence comes from Chiloscyllium plagiosum, assembly GCF_004010195.1. Classification (NCBI taxonomy): domain Eukaryota; kingdom Metazoa; phylum Chordata; class Chondrichthyes; order Orectolobiformes; family Hemiscylliidae; genus Chiloscyllium; species Chiloscyllium plagiosum. The sequence goes on along the minus strand of NC_057715.1, from coordinate 67,303,489 downwards.
CCACCATGCAACTTTTATCATATAATTTCTGTTTCCTTCCACCCTACCACTGTCTTTTCCTTTTATTCATGGTGGCTATTGGCCAATATTGGCCTGGGTTGGCAGGTTTATCATACAAACACAGGTTGGCTGGGTCTGTGGCTAATGCAAGAAGCAACAAGAGGGAAAAACATACTTGATCTCATCTTAACAATCTGCTTTATGCAAATGCATTTGCCCACAGCAGTATCAGGAAGAGTGACTGCTGCACAATGAGATGAAATCCAGTTTTTCATTGAGAATACCCTTCATCATATTGTGTGGCACTATTAGTGTCCTAAGTGGGTTCGATTTTGAACAGATCTAATAAATTAGAATCCCAGAATTGTTACGGTGCAAAAGGAGGCCATTGGGCTCATCATGCTTGCACCAACTCTTCAAACGAGCAGCATTACCTACTGCCAAACTGCTGACCTCTGATCACATCCTTGAACAGTATTGCTATCCAAATAATTATTCATTGCTTCAGTTGAACCTGCCTGAAACTGAACTCAAGACTGGACGTCCATGCGGGGCTTGAGGGCAATCATCAGCAGAAGATTTAGGCTGGACTTGGCATGTCCCCCACTTTACCATTACCATTAAGCAAAAGGGATCAACTCTGGTTCAATGAATTATTCTACAGGACATGCTAGAAGCAGCACTAGGTATGACTTTAAAAAAAGATGACAACCTGGGAAATCTAAAACACAGGACTACTTGTATACCAAGCAGAAAGCGATAGACAGGGCTAAGCAATTTCACAATCAATGGATGAGACCCAACTCAGTAGTCCTGATATATCTAGTTGTGAGTGGTAGTGGATAACTAAGCAACTCACTTCAGTTGGACGATTCACAAGTATCTCCACCGTCAATGATAGAAGACCCGTCATAACAGATAAGGCTGAAGCATATGCAGCAATCTTCAGCCAAAAATGCCAAGTGAATGATCCATCCTCAGCTGCCTCCACAGACTCCCAACATCTCAGAGATCAGTACTCAGGCAATTCGATTCACTGCACTTGATAGCAAAAACAGCTAAAGGCACTGGATTCTGCAAAGGCTATGAGACCTGACAATAGTCCACCAGAATTCCTGAAGATTTGTGCTCCAGCTTTTGCCATACTTCTAGCCAAGCTGTACCTGTAAAGGTACAACACTGGCATCACTGGCAACGTGGAAAATTGCCTGGGTATGTCCTGTCCAACCCAGCTATGTTACTGCCCAATTAGTCTACTCAATCATCAGTAAAGTGATGGAGGATGCCATCAACAGAGCGATCAAGCAGTAATACTTATTCAGTAATGCCCAGTTTAGATTCCGCCAGGGCTGCTCATCACCTGACCTTATTGCAGCCTTAAATTCTTGACAAGAGGTGACAGTGATGGCCGTTGACATCAAGGCTACATTTGACTGGGTGGGGCATCAAGGAGCCCCAGCAAAACTAGAGTCAATGGGAATCAGGAGAACAATATTTTCATTGGTTGGAGTCATACCTGCACAAAGAACAATGGTTGTGATTGATGGACGTCAGTCATCAGCTCCAGGAAAGTTCTGCAGGAGTTCCTCGGGATAGTGTCCTAGGCCCAGCCATTTTCAGCTGCTTCACCAATGACCTTCTCACCACCATCAGGTCAGAAATGGGGATAGGTTAGCACTTTAGAATGTGCTGGAACTCCACACCATTTCAGTCCCTGAACCAAACTGTCACTGTTGAAACTCTCTGCCACCAACCACCTGCCCCCCCCCACCCCCCACCACTACATCCAATTTAACACAACGCTAATGAAACCAACATCCCTCCCCTGGCAACCTGAACTAACTCAAGCAATTATCTGTCACATATGTCGTTACCAATCCAACTCAATCCAACCCCTCACCCATCGAGCATCCTATTCTCTTATCTGCCTACTTGAAATTTATCATCTCACTTAATTGGCACCCTATCCCTCACTTACCTTAGCTCAGTCACTGTCGAAACTACCTTCAGGGTCTTTAATCCTTGAAATACTGTAACTTGTCATCAAATAGGGGCATGTCTTGACTACAATGCAATTTCTGTGCAGAATGGATTTCACCCTGGTTTTCTCTAACGGATACATTCGGGTTAGGCAGACTCGGAATCTTGCCCAGAGTTATTGCTGAGTGATAAGTAGATAAAGTTAAAGATGATTACCATCTGTCAAATCTATTCCAATGGTAATGGAATACCTAAACCAATATAAATCCTGGTATATAGTTATACATAGCATCCACAGCCTAAGGAAAATGCCATTGGGCCCAGCTATAGTTTTACAACATTTCACAAGCAATAATATTCTAAATTTCCATGAAAAACGTGGTTCTAGTAAATATAAACAACAATCATAGAATCTGAGACCGTTAATATAGCATTGTCCAAATCAATCTATCCTCCTGTGACAATACTGTAACTATTGTGCCTCCAAAATCCTTGGCACCTGTAGCAAATGTAAGAATACTACTCGCTGTAGCTCAAAAGACTGAATTGTATCTCTTTGGCACAAGTGTACAGACGGCCTCCTTCCACACTTCATCACCCACATCAGTCACCTTGATGGATTGGCTCTGTCAGAGCAAAGTGAAACTGTTCTGGATGCTGTCCACAAGGTAACAAGCTACAATAAAGAAAAAAGGAACTGGATGCTGTTTGAAAGCTAGATAAACTTCCCAATGCCTTTTTGTTTGCAAATATTTTAGCAGACCAACGTATAGCCTTTATTTCTTTTCCAACACTTACAGTATCTATATGAATGATTGTAGGTCTTTACTTGCAAAGGCACAATGGTAAATCTAAATGGTTTTTACTTTCTTAATTTGCAATATCCCTAATGGTGTGCTGTCATCTGAGTGAAGCATTTTACAATATTATAGTGTGATGATGTCATGTGCCTGTTGATATGATGGTTATATAGATCAAGATGTTGCTGTAAATGCATCAGATGAATTATGAGGTTGCAATAGACTGCAACACTGTTGTTTCTGACAATTGTGCTGATCTCTTTCACCATACAGCAGTTCCTGTTTACTTCAGTGTCTGAGTTTACAACGTTCCATCATTATTTCACTACAGTCATATGCTTTGCCTCGCACATAACCTTAATCACCATGTAGATAATTGTAAGGCAACATTCCACTTAGTGAAGTGGACACTCAATTATACAAGCAACCAATGTAACAACTAATTTTTTTTTGTTTCGTAATGGTTTTCCTTTGAATAGAAGAGATACATTGACGTTTGGGAAGATGCCTACTGAAGTAACAACATTTCAGGACTTTGTTTGAACCAAATGTTTGATAAGGAGCCTATTAACATCAAAGGCAATTTAAAACTTAAACTTAGAAAGAAACTAACATATGTCACAAGCTACACATCAATTCAATATTGCAAATGCAATTTGATTGCAATGACAAATCTTTGTTTTTGCCTGACCAATGTCTGTCACAACAATTGATAATCAATATTGTGAAGGTATTTTCAACAAGCTTTAGAGTCCTCATAAATACGTTAAAGGGGCTAAATGTTTGGTTTAAGCTCAGTATGCTTGAAAATGGTCCCAATTAATTTAGTCAAGGGATGCCTATGCAGAACAGGTCTGATTGTTATTAATTTGGTTTGACTCATGCCAATTTTACACTTAGAAAAGGTGCAATACAAATGTTCACTCTTTTGCATCACCTGTTTTAGTCCACATAACATGGATCTCATAAAAATCTTTATTTTTCTGGACACATCAGCAGAGCAGGATCAAGAAAACCAAGCAGAGAAGAGGATAGGCAAAGCAGCAGGACTGACCAGTTCCCTGACAACCTGTTTATTAAGAGTGACAGAATTATTTGATTTCATTGAAGAATAGAGGGGGAGGATGCTAAAGCTCACTGAGGAACAGCATGATTTTCCTAGTTCATCAAAAATAATGGACATTTAGCAGTGGGAAAAGCTGGCCTTACAGAATGTTATGAGGCAAAACTATCCCCTCATTTTCCAAATATTTCACACAGAAATTATGTCAGCATATTGTTTGTTTGGGAGGAACACCATTGTTCCAAAAAGACTGCTACTCACGACCATGGTGAACTGCTATGACTGGAGAACTGAATTGTTTTCTTGCCAATCTGAGTGCAATAATGTCAGAGCAGAAAATTCCATCACTTAGCCCTAATTCGTTTGAGGTCCTGTGGCAGGAGTGTAGTTGAGACACACTGCTCTTTTTGAAGCAAAGGTCACCCAGCTGTTAAGGTACAGGTCATAACCACAAGACGGGAGATAGCAGAGTATGTAAAGATGGTATGTAAACAATGGAAACAGCTCAAACTGCTATGAGAGTTTAAGTTTCTGCTGTCAGTAACAAAGTTGACTGCTCATCTATTCGGGTGAGGCTTCTAGATTAAAGAATTAAAATTATGAATATCTTTGAAATTCTAATATTAACATTACTTGCATACCACTTGCATCAACTGGGTTGGACATATTTGATATTACTGTTGAAAAGAAACTTGTATTATATACTGTACTAACAAAACTAGATTCAGGGTTGTCATTCTAATGTGGAGGTCACAGGGTCACAAATCCTGTGAAATTGTACATCTCGCTGTAATTTTCCACTCTCCCTGATTGAATCCAGGAGAAAAAAATGTTTTGCTGAACGTGTGTGATTGTGCAATTCAAGCCTATTAGCAGTAAATGAAAGACCAGTATCTTGCCTCAATTGTCTGGAAGGACTGGGACTGTAACTAAATAGATTTAAAAGAATGGATGAGCACTGGGAAAAAGATTGCTGAAAATGTGTCCTTTCGAACAATTTAAGAAAAGTATTCCAGAATTAATAACTGTCTGAGGATGATTTTACTGAGTTTACAGACGCTGATATTTTTACTCTGGCTAGTTTTGTGAACTGAATGAAATGCTCTCCTTTAGTTAAATTAATAACTGAAACAAATGCCCATGGTGAACTGCTGTCTTAACATTTATTAAACAAAAATTAATGTGGAATGGTTAAAAGATGATTGTGTATGTCTAAGCACAAACATTAGCAGGCTCTGACATTTTTCTCAGCAGCTTGAATTGGGATGTTTAACACACCAGCAGTGAAAACAACAGAATTGTTTATTGTTAGGACCTGTTTATTGCACCATGAAAAATGATTAGACACAAACTTGTGTAAGTAATAAAATGAATCCATGCCCATATTATTTTCATCTTGAGGTTCGTTTTCGATTCAACATAGGAGCCATCGACAAATAAGTAGAATTAAATTCAGCATGCACATTAGGAATGTATGTACTACTGCCCTCTGGTTCCTCTGAAAATAAATTCTCTGATCAAATGATAATCCCAACACTGAATCATTTCTAGGGTTCTGCACCTATTTTTTTCTTGAGATATGTAATTCAGTTATAATCCATTAGAGTGAGGATGTAAAGCCTTATACTATCTACATTGTGCTATGCTGAATTTTCTTATTCTTGGTGCTAGGAAGAACTGCTGACCTTAGCTGCTAATCCCGCCTCTAGTGACTATGATTGCCCGAGTCCCAGTATTAGAATCCTGTGTCACAGTCTGATAATCTTATTACTACTGATGACCCCTCCCGCCACTGTTAGTACATTAAAGGAAATGCTTCCTGCACAGTTAAAAACGTAAAATAGTCAGAAACTTAACCAAATCTGCACACTTTTCTACTTCAGCTAAACTAAACCTAACTTAGTAACAATGTGCAAACTACCTAAATAGCACTTGTGTATGGAATCATGAATAATAAATAAAGCAACACACTAAGTCACTAATTCACTGCTGAATAATTTGAATAATACTTGGAATTAAAAGATAATCTAGTTGAGATGATGTAACCAGTGTAGATTGTCATTAAAAAAACCCATCTGATTCACTAATGTCTGTAGGGAAGGAAAACTGTTGTTTTTAACCTGGTCTGGCCTACATATGACTCCAGGCACAGAGTAATGTGGTGTCTTTTAACAGTCCTCTAAAATGACCGAGCAATTCTCTCAGTTCAGAGGCAATAAGAGATGGGCAATAAATTCTGGCACAACCAGTGATGGTGACATGACAAGGGCAAACTAAAAAAAAATCAACTATAGCAGGATAGCTGAAAAAAAGGGCAGGAAAATCAAGCAACCCAAATTGAATTTCCCTCTTCCTTCTCCTGTTGGGAAAACAGCTGGTCACCACTTACTCTTTGTCCCTTTCAATGAAGGTGGAGAGAAGAGGGCTCAGTAAGTCAGTTATTTTTCTTGCTTTCTGCCCTGCCAGATTACGGTCATCAAAACCTCTCCAAAACTCTGCAAACCTTGTGGTGACATTCGGCCATAAGGCTCCAATTCAGACTCAACCTTGCTTTCTTATTTTTTAGGTAAAAACAATGACTGCAGATGCTGGAAACCAGAGTCTAGATTAGAGTGGTGCTGGAAAAGCACAGCAGTTCAGGCAGCATCCAAGGAGCAGGAGAATCGACGTTTAGGGCAAAAGCCCTTCATCAGGAATACAGGCGGAGAGCCTGAAGGGTGGAGAGATTCTTATTTCTTATTTTTTTACCCCAGTTCAAAATCCAGAAGGACATAATAATATAAGAACTAGGAGAGCAGTTGGCAATTTAGCCTCTCTCCCACCACCATCCCCCACTCCACTTTCCTACCTGCTCTCTTCAATCCATTAATAATTAAAAATGTCTATTTCCTCCTCACATTTACTCAATGTTCCAGCTTCCACCATACTTGCAGAAAGCGTATTCCACAGATTCATGATCATTTGAGAGAAGTAATTTCTCCTTGAGCCCCGCCCCTCCAACCGCCACCAGGACAGAACCCCACTGGTCCTCACCTACCACCCCACCAATCTTGTACTGCAGCGCATCATCCGCCGTCATTTCCGCCACCTCCAAACGGACCCCACCACCAAGGATATATTTCCCTCCCCTCCCCTATCAGCATTCC